>NC_141702.1:63104664-63664219 GCF_971803275.1 Cyanistes caeruleus
GCATCAAACAATCAATTTCATAACATGTTGTATATCAACAAACTATTTCTAGCATCAAATCTCTGCTTCCTCTTTTTCTAAGGAAAAGAAGCCACCCTACTGATGCAAAATTTGAATAAGCTGAACACGCCAGAAGAGAAGCTGGACCTGTTGTTTAAGAAGTATGCTGAGCTGGTGAGTACAATGTTGGCTCTTTTCTGTACAAACTGCCTATACAAGAAGGTATAAAAAATACATGACATGTATTTTTTGTAACATAGTCAAACCTCACATACCAGTAGTGTCTGTCCTGATAAGTGAATCCCAATACAATTGTCATGGTCAGATAATTATGGGTGAAAAAGAGAAAAAAAGTAAAAAGTGAGGAAAACAAGATTTGAGTCAAAAAGTTGATGAGGCAGAATATTTGTACTTAAAGGCAAATCTACCAAATGGACCCACACTGGAGACCGGTGTCTTGGCTCCTGCCTTCACCTCCTGCAAGGAGTTCTGCATGCCTCTGTTGTGGATATTGCTTTAAGTTATGCATTGGGGATTTCATCAAAATGAAAATAATACACGGCTTAGTATAAAACTTCCTGTATTAGGAAGCAGATAATAGACAACTGAGACTAATTGTAAGAGAAGCCACAGCACAGTGAAATGAAGAGTTAAAGGCCCTGCCACCACAATGTCACCCCTGTAAAAATGAATGCCTACCTGACTGTTCTTCCCACACTTAAGATGCGTTATTTTCAGATGAAGGGATATTTTTTTCTGTGTATCAAACGACTGTATGACCATAAGCTGTGGAAATCTTACAAATTACAAGGCTGCAGCATTTTATGCTTTGTGGAGTGCTGAAAAATGTGCGAAGCAGAACATTGCCTTTGTAATTGGTTTTATGCACAGATGTGTCCATGTCTCATCATAATGTGAAGTGAAATTTAGCTTTCCCTTTTTTCATGTAAAATCCTCTGATTTCATATATTGGGCTCAGGCTATTCATAGTTTATCTCACGCTTAAAGGGACTTCATGCTCACGGATCAACTGAAATAGGTCTTCTTCCTCTGTAAAGTACCCTCCAGTGCATTCAAATGGCCTTGCAGCACCCTATAAAACAGAGGCCATATTGCCAGTAGCCCATGGAGGAGAAAGGTGCTAAAACAAAAATACTGAACACTTGTTTCATGTGACATACTGTGCAATGCTGCTAAAACAAATCATTCAGTAAATACAACAAAACCTTGTTGGATACAGCCTTACCCTGCTCACTCGGAGTGGCTGAGGGGCGTATGGTGATTAATGGCTTGTCAGCAGTTGGCTGTAGCTGTCACTCTGCTCCCTCTTGTCCAACCCCAACACACACTTCAGATCACATCTTGCTTTTGCTGAGTTGTTTTTCAGCCAGATCAGCTTCCTGGTCTGGTGAGCCATGTGGTGACACAAACACTTGTTGCAGCACAGCTCAGGGGAAGGTGTAGCCATGTGACAGATGGAGCTGGGTGCTGGCAGTGGCTTCCCCCGCTTCAAGTAGTGTTGGGGCTGGCTGTAGCTGAAGAGGCCACCCAGCAATGTTATTTCCCTGCCAGTCCATGCCCTGGCACAGTCTGTACAACTGTGGGTACACAGTGGGCTGGAGCATGGGCTGGTGAAGGCAGAAGCCATCCCAGCAGGGATGGGGAAGTGGCACGGTGCAGCCATTTGGGCACAAGCTCTGCCACACTGCTCACCAACAAAGAACATTTCATTCACTAAATCCGGTGTGCAGGGTTAGTAAAGCAGACTGTGGTTTATGGCAGCTTTTGCTTGCAAACAGCTGTTGCAGAATTGTTTATAACTGAATTATTTTCAGAGGTCCTGAGAGTCTCACAAGTGCTGGGTGCAAGAACAATATGCCAATAAATAAATATGAGCCCTCTCATTGTCTGAAGTGGGATCAAGATAAAACTTTTTTTCTAAATTGACTGTTTATTTCTCTAGGTCAGCTTTCAAAAATCAAAATTCCTTCTATTTGCTTCTATAATTTTAGCTTCTATTTCATTAATTATTCTTTAAAAATTATCATTGGGAACCCTTTTTGCATTCTCACTTACCAGTGAATTGCCTTTTTCATTGAAAAAGGTAACACCATGTCTTAGATATTCCTAAGAACTTTGAGATATAAGTCCCTAGTGCAATGGGGAGGAAAAAGCAAAAAAATGCTTGGAAGACTTTTCATATCATGATTAAGAACGACTTTATTCTGACCCCCTATCTCAAGCACAGCTTGAGTGAATTGTGAAATTTGGATAAATCATTATCCACTGAGCACAGGCTGTGCATGCTAAATGTGAAGCAAAAAGAACACTTTTTATGTTTTTCAGCAGAAAGGGGAAAGAGACAAAAACAAGCTTGTGAAGGAAAAGTATCTCAGCCACAATTAAATAAAGTAAATTTCTTTTCCTACAATACTAGAAAAATAATTTCAGCTAGTGCAGCTTGATTAGATGCAAAAGCCCATTGTGATCTGCAGGAGCAAAAATAGACAGTGTATGTATTAAAAGTTGGACATAAACTGTAAATATACTCCAAGCTGGTGAGAGCATTGTTTTGTGCAATTTGCACAGTTAGCTGTGATTTGTTTAATAGTACGCAGAGCTCTCTACTGTAAGCATAAATTACCGAACATCTGCAGAAAACAGATAAAAATGTAAAATATGATGCTGTTGACTGTCTTGTTTGAGCTGCACCTTATTCCCCAGTGCTCACCTACTTTCCCAGTTATGCTGAGGTTAATTAGTACAAGTGGTACCATATTATTAGATAATGTAGTCTTAACAGCAACTGTTATTATTAAAGTTTGCATGTTTAAGCTCATGTGCTACTGTTTTTCAATCAGAAAACATCTGGACTTCAGAAATACCTTGCAATGTATGCACATCTGTGATACAGTGAGGAGGGTTATTGTGTTGGAACAGGAAATGAAATTATTAAAAGCTTCAGAGCTCAAAAGCTTCTTTGACCAGAAGGTCAAAGGTGTTAATTTACAGTACAGGAATTTTTTTCCAAAAATTCAGTGATAGACACACGTCAAAAGAAATTACCAGATTGTTCAGGGATTACTATTAGCAATTTTGTTGCTGGTCCTCTTTGCCTCTTCCAAATACACCCCTCTCCCTACCAGCCTTCTAGGGAAGGCAGGATCCATGCACCCACAGAACAGCAGACGCCCAAGGGGAACATCAGGGACTGTCCGTGTTTCCTCCAGGAATTATACTGAGACAAAGAGCCCAAAAGAGGTTTGATTCACCATGACTGACCCCCATTGGTCACAGAACCTCCAGAAACACAACTGACAGATGCTCTCACGTGGTCCTGTGAGCCAGAGGAGCCTGACAAGAGGAGATGCCACATGTCATTTTGGGAAACTCTTCTCTGAAAAGAATTCTCCTCCATCAGCAACAAAGCCCCCACATAAACAGCATTCCTGGTCTCCAGCATCTTCTCTGTTGTTTTTTCCAGCAGGTTCCTGGATATTTAGGAAACTGCTCCTTTTTCAGGAAACTGTAAAATAGAATGAGCAACTACTGTATTACCTCATGATCTGGAGAAATCTCACCACATAAAGCACTACTGACTGCTCTAGTTCCAAATGTTGAAACAAAAATAAAAACCTCACAGATGTCCCTCAAAGAAATTCAAACCAAAGAAAGAAGAGCTAAAATGGTGTGACAAGAATGTTGAAAATTATGCTCACCCACCCACAGTACAGCACACTTGGGACTGTTGCAGCAAGCAGGCTTGGGAATCTCTAGTTTCCTTTCTCCTCTCACATTAGTGCTGGTAAATACAAAATATTTCTTAAGAGGTTAAGAAAGTATGAAGACTTTCCCCAAACCAAAAGAGATTATTTTCTTTTTTTTTCTTTTCTGTCCCTCTTTGTTTCATTTTAATCAATGTTTCCCTGTTTTAACCCCTGTTTTGCCCAGCTTGAAGAACACCGTGCCGAGCAGAAAAAGCTGAAGTATCTACAGAAGAGACAGGCCCAGATCACTAAGGAGAAGGACCAGCTGCAGAGTGAGCACAGCCGAGCCATCCTCGCCCGCAGCAAGCTTGAGAGCCTGTGCCGAGAGCTCCAGAGGCACAACAAGAACCTCAAGGTGAGTGGGAGCCTTATCACATTACCCAGCAGTGGGGGGAAAGATGATGTTGACACCTTCCCATCTCCCTCTAGTACCAAATCAAAGGGACTTTTGCATCTGCACATGCAATATATAATAATTATATATACGCTCTAATCTTGAGGTCCATTTACAGCAAGACACCTTTATTTCTCATTTGGAAATATCCCAGCACTTTTGGACACTGAGTTTGCCCACATTAGCTCTACTCCCTCCTCCCATTATTAGGGAGCTCAATGCAGAGCAGAGCAGCAGTGCTAACAGACCAGGTCCCTCAGAGTGCAGATGCAAATGGCACGTGCATGGACAGAACCACAGGAACACCAGCTTTGCTCCAGCGGACTCACAAGAGGCTGGTGGGTGTTTTCATGTAATTCGAGCATTTGGACTTTTCCAAGTGACTTTTGAGGGTCAGTCAATCAGAACATTTGCCTGAAGACACCAAAAGTCAAGACAGGAGGAATGCCAACATTATCTGTGGAAGTTGTTTGGATTATGAGAATCAGTTAAAAGAGAAAATTCTCAGGAATGTCAAAAGGCTAAGATCCATACACCATGTCTGCCAATTGCTTGGTGCATCACGCCATTTAAATGTGAAATTTATAATATGATTATGCTCCTTGAAAAAAAGTATGTTCAAGAAGAATATTTCTGTTGTGATCGTCCTTTATTTTCTGAGCGCGTGTTAGTGATAGTGTTGGTATCAGTATACAAAAGACCTCTGCTTTGATCTATTCAAACCCTTTCTTTATGGGGATATAGTTATGTATAGAATTACACATAGGAATTGTCAGCAGCAAGAATTCCATCTGATACAAGCTCTATACTGGTAATGCATTTTCATTCATTTCCACCGGCTCAGGAGTGGGCCTTCAGGGTCTTGCTCTGACTTTCATTGTGTGCTGGTAATAATACAGCTGGGAGATGGAATAGTCACACATACACTCAAACTACAATCCTTCCTACTAGAAGGATAAAAGCATTTAACAGATAGGGAAGCTAGAAGAAAATCTCTCTATGTTCAGTTATAGTTTCACAGAACTGGTAGTGAAAATTAAATTTTGTGCCTGTCATTTGTATTAGACCTGAGTTACTCTTAATATTGATCCACAGTGATTTACCAGGCCATCTGTGGGTAAAATATTTCAAAAGAAATACAAATTTCTTTGTATTTTAGAGTTAAAATTAAAGATACAGTGTACAGTGCTTTGCATAGCCTTAACTGATATTCCTAAATCATATCAGTGGAACAAATCAGTGAAGACTAGGGCATTTAGAAAAGCTGATTCTTTTGGAAAATATTTGGAAAATGTATTTGGAACAAATGTTGTTGAATCCCTCACACAGTTTCCCTGCTACTTTATGCTTATTAATCTTACTGCTAGAGAGCATGATTTTTCCATTCTCTTTGTATATAAATATTTCCTTACACATTTTATCTTTACAATTAGGAAAGTCTCTTTCCAACACCTGTTGGACTGCTTTACTTTGTGACTGGATTCTCCAGATAAACCTATAAATTTCAGACTTAGTTCTTATTTTTATCCTGTATCTTTGCCAGGTGAGCCAGGGAAGATACCTGAGATGATCTGGTACTAGGAAGAAGTGTTCAAATTTTCATCACTTCTTTCTAAGAATTTGGAGACCTTTTAAAAAACCCAGAATACTATCTTTCCTCTGGTTCCCATGCTATCAGTGCAGGAAAAAAACCCAAAATTAAATAAGACATTAAGACAAAGTACACTTGCAGAATGCATGAGAAATAAAGTAATAAATAAAGACATTCATGATCTTTATCTAGTTTTGTTTCTCTAAGAATTTAAGTATAGTTCCTAGAATATTTGCCTTTGTGCTTTAGCTCCTGGAAATCTGTGAATGTCCAGAAACTCATGTTCTATTTATTTAAATGAGTGCAATTTTCTTTCACTTATGACTGTACTGAGAGGGCTCAAAACCAGAAAATCCATCAAATGGTATTTTTAAAATCTTATGCTTAAACATTTTTATTTTGGTTTTGGCAGGACAGAGATTAATAATTTTTTAATGCTTGGAATGAACGGTTCTTATTATGTTTCAAAACATGGAAAATAGAGGCCAGGAGATTGTGTCATTTCAATAGCAAAGGAGAAACCTGGCCTGCCCAGATCAGAAACCCCCTCTGACTTACCATGTGGTACATTATATGCACATCACATCATGTAAATGTCATCTTCACTCATGTGGTGTGTGGAATTCCCATTAACTGCAGATCCATGCAGCCAAGTGGTGATGAATATGCAATGCAGAGCTGCATTGAAAATCCACAGGGCAGGTCAGAGAAGAAAAATTTCTGGTTAGTATTGGATACTAGCCTCAAATTCTCACTTATGTGTAGTCCAGCTATTCTGATGATTTCCTTGTAGTTACACAGATGTTTCATTCTCCCTCCAAGAAAAGCAGAATAAAGGTTGGTGAAATAGTGAAATGTGTTCCCACAGCAATAGAGAGCAGCTCTGCTCAGAGCAACAGCAACTCGTTTCTCTGCATGGAGTTCATGTTCTGCCAATTATCTGACAGTCTGGTAGCTACTGAGCATCTTGTAGTGACACGAACATCTCAGGTCCCTCATCCTTCCTGCCACCAGGCATTAAGCAATGACTTTCATACAAATGTCACAAAAGTCAACAGCCTCAGTTATGGGCTCAGCTCCAAACTGGCTCAGAGTGTGGTGCCTGGGAATGAAGAGCACAGTTCATTGAAAAAAAGGATTCCTTGTTCATATTGTCTTAACTGATATGGCTTCAGCAGACCAATAGTCTTCTGGAACTGCCCCAGAGAGGCACGAGAACAATTCCAGTATCAATCACACTCTTCTGTTCACAAATGATCCCACATTCCTGTGCTAAATCCCAAACTGTAAAATATCCTCTCTTAATTTTAACAAGGTTTTACTCAATGCATTCTTACATTCTTGGCAGCAAAACATGAGAGCAAAAGCAATATTGCACTAGGACAAAAACATATGTTTGAAAGGGTAAACATGGAATGCAAAGGCTCCCAAAGGGCAGAGAAAAGAGAATAGTTTATGGCTAGTCTCTGCTCAGTGCTGTAGCCACACTTCTGCTCAGCCAGTTCCCCTCACCCCCAGCCATCCTTAATCTGTCACTGGGATCTCAAGGATTTAACAAATGAAGGCTTCTGAGGAGCTCCCCAGGACACATACCGGCCCCCATTCCCAAGCAAATATCCTTCTCAAGTATATTTTTCTCTAAAGCAGAACAGATACAGAGAAATCCTGCATCCTTCAAATAAATGCTTGCCGGCTCAATGTCTTTAACCACAAATCTTTGTATTGTCTCTGTGCTCTGTATTGTATCAATTTTCTACCTCAGAAGAAGAGCAGGAAATAAGATCTTCTGAGTAACACAAATACAGAGGGTTGGGTTTTTAAAATTTGCATGATTGGTAGTCTCAGGATGTCTTGTTTCACCTTGTAACAGAACTGTTTGGTGTGACATATGCACAGTCCACCTTTTTTGTTTTATAGTCATATGGACTTATTACTCTGGAGAGATTTGAATCACGGTAGCGACATTATAATGCTACCTGCGTTATAACAATAAAATGTTTTTGAGGAAGGATATTTTGAAGCCATAGAAAGAGGATTTCAGACGTGCAAGTTTATCACTGACTTCTCCAAATGAAGCACTTGTTCACTCTTTTGCCTGCTCAGGGCTGCACCTGTGTAATGGAGAACTAAGAGGCATGAGGGGTTTTTTAAACAGTTCTTAGAGATAAAGTGGAAGTCGTAATCAAAACTACCTAGGAATTCAAGTCGAATTTGGAAAACATTTAAAATAAAAATAAAAAGGATGACATTGTTTGTAAATATGCCCTTTCAAAAGAAAATTAAATGTTTCCTTTTGGAAATGCTAAAGCAGTAGATTTAAAACACCTTCTGAGCAGCATTTTTAACTCTACTTTGGAAGTGCATTCTTCTGCTAAAAGGATTTGAACAAAAAATACTTCTGAACAGCTCAGTTGCTGGTCAAGCAAAATGTTTCAAAATCATTCTCACCAACTGATAAAAAAAATATTGGAGAGCTTCTTTTTCATCTTGCTGCAAATTTTCTGTGTGTCCAATTTCCACACCTGGTACTGAACCAGGACCCAACCCCCAAGTCATTTGCCCAGCTCCACATGAAATTCTTCCTTCCTCCTAGGAGGGAGAGTCCCTTGAGGGAAAGTCACACTTTGTATTACTCTGCTTATGAATACACACACAGGTTCTTGTGTGAACTGCAGAGCTCTGCAGAGCTCTGTGGTGATTTCTGTGCACCAGAGTATTATTAATGGCTCCATTGCTTTCCTCCCATCATCCAAGGCATTGTCATCCCTATCGCTCCCTGGACCGCACAAGGACAAACACGCCCTATCTTGAACAGCAGCTGTCCTGGATCAGGCTCATGTTGTGCATGCTAAGCAGAAATTGGGTCATTTGGTATTCACCTTACTTCATGAGCAGGGCCTGAATCAACACCTGCTATGCCACATTCGTGATACAAATTATACCTTGTTAGAGTCAGCTAAGGCTTTATTCAAATATATTTATAGAAAATATCCATATGCAGTGTTACCAGAGATTTTTAATGCAAATTACTATGCTAGTTGGAGCCTTATTAGAGTATGCCATTTGTGTGCTGTGGAGTAAGTTTTTAACATGGTCCTGGCTTGATTTGTAACTACAGCAGATATGGTCCTAGCCATTCTACATTAGGATTACGTTCCCCAGAAGGGCAAACTGCCCTGGAAGAAAATGAGGAAGGAAAAAAAATAGTCTGTATTTCTGGATCCAAAGCAATGAATCCAGATTCTTTCTGCATTGTATTTTATATAAACAAATCTAAAACAGAACTTCAATAATGGGAAGAAAATTAAATCTGAATGTCTGCTTTGATTCTGTAGGAAACAACATACAAGCTTTCCTTGTACTCACTAGCTAGTAAATTAGAGCAAATGTTCATGTCAGTTAAAAGTTAGGGAAGGAAAATTGAGGAATTGGAAGGGATTCTGTAGCAAGTGATGGATTTCTCTTAAAAATTTAAATCCCAAAGGCCATGAATTTGATATGAAGATTCCTTGTTAAATCGAGGCATTGTAAAGGCTGATTTTTTAATTTAGTCAAAGAGGAGTTTGACAAAAGTGCTTTTGACTGCTTCCACTAAATATCTTTTTCCGAAGCAAAAGCTGTGATGCAGTATCATGAATCAAGACATGCATGTATGTCCTCTCCTTTAGGCTTGCTTTGACCTGAAGCTCTGCTCTACATCCATCTTTATAAATGCAAATTCTTAGTTCCCTAATTTTTTCAAGTCCACTGTGTAATTTGCTTTGTAAATTTAGAATCATGCCTAATGCTGGAGCAGATGAAAGCAAGAAAATCTCCAAAGAGGAATGCAAGCACATATAATCCTTCAAAGGGAAGCCTTATGCTACTCTAAAACATTATTTTTTCTGGAACTGCTTATTATGCCTCTCACTTACTGTGTTCTCTCCCATTCAACAACAGGAGGAAACAATCCAGAGGGCACGGGAGGAAGATGAGAAGAGGAAAGAAATAACTAATCACTTCCAGGGCACACTGAGTGAAATCCAGGCTCAGATCGAGCAGCAAAGTGAGAGGAACATGAAGCTCTGCCAGGAGAACACGGAGCTGGCAGAGAAGCTGAAGAGCATCATTGACCAGTATGAGCTGCGGGAAGAGGTGAGCAGTGCCCTGACTGCTGGCTGGGCAGGGCAGCGCACCCGGCTGTCCCAGGGGAAGCAGGAAGCATAGCCAGCAGCCTGGCTATCATTCGGGTGTCTCACAGGGATAATGAGAGCAACCCCCACCGTGTTTTGCCATCTGAGGAGCACTGTGCCTGCAGCATGCCCTGCGGTCTCTGCGGGTATGGAATTGCGTGGGACAGCGCCCTGCCCCGGCAGCCTTGACGCTCTGAGGAGAGGGGCTGGGGCACCCGAGCAGCGAGACGTGCCAGCTGTCTGCTAAACTGCCCCAGCCCTGTCACAGCTCCCCTAAATCCCTGGGGACCTCCCCAAACATGCCTTTCCTCCCTCCCACTAAGCTCCCACTGAGTACATCCCAGCTCCCATTTCTTTAGACAGCCTGTTCTGCGGGTGGCAACAAAAATATTTTGTTCTCTCCAGAAGTAGATTGCTGAGAAGGGCTCTGATGTAAACTATTTGACCCTTTCCCAAAAGCAGAAAATTAGGATGGCAGATAAAGGTGACGCCTTGAAATAGATTCCTTTTTTTGCAGGCACAATGCTCACTGAGATCCAGCAGATAGTAGACAGATGGGAAATCATTCTTTCTGTATACATTGGAATTGGCCAGAAAATTTTGACACCAGAAAAAAATCCTCCAGTAAAATCACAGACTACCATTATTTTTTTTTTTTTATTTATGACAAACATCAACAAATACCACAATGGGTCTTTTTATAGTTTCTAAATACATTTACTGTGAGCCACAGTGCAATCAGACAGCATTATCATACTGAATTAAACATAAGTTATCTGTCTTTACAATCTGGAATGACTGATACAATACCTGCTTTTTCCAAATCTGCTGAATCATGTATGAAGTCCTATACTGAATGAAGGAAATGTACACTCCTCTCTGGTGGTGTCTATGAGAAGGAAATGTAAACCAGAGGGACGCACTCAGAATAATTGCTCCAATGAATTTTATCTAAGTGAATTAAGAGTGAAGAAGGCTATCAGCAACATTCATCTCCTGAAAGTCACCTTGGAGGCAGATATTTACAGTCTAGGGGACGCCTCTAGTTTGTTTGGTCTTGTCTCCAGATCCCCACTCATGTCCTGTCACCCAGGCTCTCCATTGTGCCGGTGTGGCCAGACCAAAGGGGATGCACTGGGCTTGTATTTACACAGAGCATGTCATGGGCTGTGCACGTGATCCAAAGTACTGCGGGTGCAATGTGTCTTCACCGTTATCCACATTGTGGCATAGATCCACTGGCCATTTAACAATTAAAAAAAAGTGTGTCCCTAGCATATTTATTATTGATGAGCAATTATTTGATCTTCAGTCATACTAGATTATATTGATTACTTCATATGTAGACCACAGAACTGGCGAAGATGCTAAGGTGCTTTTTTTCTTACAATAAATCAAAAATTATAATGTACACCACTTTCCCTTCCCATGCTAATTCTGGCACAGTTTGTTCTTATCAGAGCTGTAATTTTTTAGTAATTGCAATAGGTTGAGTGTCTTCTTGTTTTGCAATGATTTTGTCTTTCAAGTGTTCCAGTAAATAGCTGTACATGTACAAGCATGAAGGTCTATGTAGATAATTAAACCTGCACATTCAGCAAAATTTATTTTTTTTCACAGCACCTTGATAAAATATTTAAGCACAGAGAACTTCAACAGAAGCTGGTGGATGCCAAGTTGGAACAGTCTCAGGAAATGATGAAGGAAGCCGAGGAGCGACATCAGAAAGAAAAGGAATATGTACCTATCCTTCTAATTTGTCTTTTATCTAGCTTTAGGCCAAAACAAGCCCTGCATGCTATTTCACTAATATATTCAGGTCCAATCTGGGGTACAGTAGCAGAAAAGTTTTTATAACTACCATCAATGCAAAGGAACAGCCTCTGAAAGGCTGCTTTCATTGGCATTTTCAGTTTTAGGAGCACACTGCAGGGCAGTGGGTTAGAGCCCAGACGGCTTCAGCTACTGTGCAGTTGGTACATCGTGATGTTGGGTCAGGTGATGCCATTAGTTTTCAATTGTCTCTGGTATTTGATACTCCATCTCCCCACACAATAAATGCACACATCTAAACCACCAGAGAGGAGACCAAGAATGTGAGATTGAAGTGAAATGGCTGAAGGCTGCTATTCCCCTAGGTTCCAAGGCTCCCCAGGCATCCTGCCATGGATCCACTTTTGCCACTGGAGAAATCCACAGGAGCCACTTGCTCTTACAAAGCCTCCCCTTCTCTGTTACACTCCGTACACTGGTTGCCAGTGCCTCTTTCAGGCAGGCAGGGTCTGGGTCTGTTTAGCAGCTTTGTCTGCTCTTCCTCCCTTTCTGGAGGAGGGGACATCTCTAGCAGGGGGACAAGGAAAAGCAGCTCCAGGAGAGATGTCCTCTGCAGGCACAGCTGGAATGGGAGAAGTACTCTCCTCCATCTGTAGTCTCACACATTTTGTGACTCAGTCAGACTAAAATTAATTTTCCCAGACTGCCTGGTATTTTCACAGCAATCCTCACATCTACAAAGGATCGGAGTTCAACGCAGGCACGTGGTCCCTCTTCTCAGTGGAGGCAGCAGATCTCAGAGGGCATGACAGGCTCTCATTAGCTGGAAGAAAGCTTTAGTTTTTACCAGTCCTCCAGCTAACTCAGGAGCAGCATGAGAGATTACTATAAAGAGAGGACATTTATCCCTTCCCCATATCTGGAAACAGATATATTATCACTGGCATGGCTCTAACGGGTATTTTAAAATACTCAACTCAAAACAGATGAAAATATGGGGCTCTAAGACTTGTGGTTAGAGCACATGGGGAAAACAGCATACACCTCTTACCAAAAACAACCCATGAGAGCATTTATCCTCTTTCTCTGCACTGATCTTGCAGCTGGAACACCCACTCCTGCTCAGCTTTACTCCCAGCTAAAGAGTGAGGGTGAAAAGGATCTGGGGCTTTTCTGTGCTGATCTGCATATCACTGCATGAAAACTTGTAGTCCAGCTGACTTATTCCCCTTCACTCTGAAACCTACATAAAGCCAAATCCCAATATTTCATTCATGACCATTGATTCTTGGCAGATTTAAACTCCAGAAAACTCCAGATGTCCAAGAAATCACTTACAATGGCAAATATGGGTTTACTTTACTGATGTCACTGGGAGTTCTGCTAATGAACACCATATTTCAAATGCTGAGAAGAAACAAAACAAAACAACAAAACAGAAGATGTATAATACCAGGCATTGGCTCTGTGGAAAACCGGCATTTAAATCCTTGTGTCAATTACCTCTCGTGTTGCACCTCTCAAAGCATGAGTTTTGGGGCTGCTGGTCACCTATGACTTGTCCCTGTTTTAGTCAAAACTTCTTTGTGTGTATTCTCCAGAACTGGTATGCACAGTCTTGGTATTTGCATTTCTTTTAAAGCACTGAAAGTTACCACTTGGGAGTAGAAGATTTTCTTTTGGGCTTTGCTGTGTGTAAGAAATAACAGGTTTGAAAACAAGCTACAAAACCTTTACACAGTGGGTGTATAATGGTATGTACTGTGTACAAAGAATATTTTTCCCTTGTCCAAATGAATGCTTAAAAATCCTGTCCTTGAGGCAGGCTGGTGATGTATGGTTAATATCACCTCCAAGCAAGGTAGATTTAGCTACAGAAATTAAGGCCAAAAGCCATGCAATGAGTCAAGGCATAATTAGGTATGTCACAATTCATCACAGGTAGCCCAGCACCCAGAGAGCTGGCCTACACTTGGCTCCCACCTCCATCCTATTGATGTGCTCTTATTCCCACCCACCCAGCTATTGTGATAGTGTCTGTGGGAGTAATGTATATACATGTATGTATTAAATCAAGGTGCTTTTGATGGAGTTCTCTCACTAAGCTGTAACACTCTCCAGCTCGCTAATGTGCAAAGTTAGAACGGTTTTCAGAACCTTTCTCTCCACAGAATTTTCTCATCCCTGTGCATGACCTTTGCTGCAGGATTTTGCAGGTGTTCTTAAAAGTTCTTAAATCTTAAATTCTTTTACCTATTTGATTACTCTTCGAGGGCTCATTCTGATGCCTTCCCATGCACTTCTTCATGTGGGAATCTTTGCCCCTAAGCAAAACTTCTTTACCTCAGACAATGAGAGATGTTCCCTCTTGCAGAGCCTGTACACTTCAGAAGGAGGTTGTCTCATTGCTTGCACAGTTCACTCTACACATGCATCAAAGAATGCAATTCCCTACTGAAGCAGCAATGGTTCATAATATGTGGCTTCCACAAATAGACAGCTTGACCTAAGGATGCAATTTTACCACCATGCCACAACGGGTGGGCACTACTTGTACTTCCTCTCCCCCATACCAAACATTTTTAGCACTTGTAATACAAACTTTGATGAGTAATTAATTGCAGTTTAAAGCATCTATGGCTTTCAAGTATATGACTGCAAGGTATTGGTCACATTTCTACATAATTGGAATTTACAGAGTCTGACAGCAAAAAGAGAAGCTTAATTTTCATTAAGCCAGCCCCTGTGACTGTCTGGGCCTCCAGCAGCTATCATAGCTCTAATAATAGTGTATCATCACCACCCTTCACTAAAGTGCTGCTCTGTAAACACCACATGCAATATTTATTCATTTCTTGATACTTCAGCCTCCTTGTTACCACTTCATAGTCTATTAATAACTGTATCAGTTCTGATTCATTTTCTCCCAGATTGGTGTTTGCAGATGACCTCAGGCTGCATAAGAATGTGTGCTAATTTGAGCAAGCCTCTCTGTGGCTTCCATTACAGAAGAGTTTATTAATGCTTGGATTTTTACTCACTGCAGAAGTTATGTGGGTCAATAAGAGGGATTTCATTAAGAGGCAAAAGAAGCAACTTTTCTTTGCCTTCTCTGTCCATCTGTTGTGCTGTGGCCAAAGACATGTTGCAGGAGGTGGGACCTTTTCTTTATTCCAGTCACACTGGGTATAGGGGTAACCCTAGCTGAGATTAAAGCACTACAGATAAAAGTCCAGTTCTTCGAAGTAATGACTGGCCTAGGGACTGGGTAGCTCAGAAGGCTTTCAAAGCACTTTTCATTAAATCATTCAAACACCATAAATTCTAAAAAACACTCTAAAAAAGTAGATATCAAAGAAAGGTGAAACTTAAAAATCCAGACTTCATCCAAACTTTAAAAAAACCCTTTTTTGCATATGTAAAGCATACCCTCTTCTGAGAAAATAAATGAACAAACTGATGCTCATTTAACCTATACCAACTCTTTTTACTGGCCATGACACAACCTATTTGAAATTTTAATCAACGAGATCTGAATTCAAGAACTTGATTTATCTCTATGGAACCAAACAACAAATTAAATTCTCAAAAGGAATATTAAGAGGCAGGTATAAAACAAGTACAACACAGCATTTCTTCATAACTGAGCTGTAAAACATTCCTGTCTAGGAAACTTTAGATGGCAAAAAATTCAGTAGGTCCAAATCAAAAGTCTGAATTGATGGAAAAAATACTTTTCTGGACCTAATATATATTTGTTTATATATGCAGAAAGTCTAATTCTGATAGTCTCTGTGCCACAAACAGCTGGAGGCAGTCAGCATTTTGGGGTTCGTCCTCAGCTCTTTTTCCAGGTGGTATTTGCATAGTTTACATGTGCTATTTCCAATAAAATGGTTAGAATAAAAGTTTTTACTGGGGATCAGATACATTTTCTGCATGTGCTTCTACTCACATTTCACTTCCAGTATATGATCCACTGACATACACAGTCCCTTTAATTTCAATATATTTTCAGAGCCCAGCTGTGCAATTTTAAATACAATTTACAGTACAATTTAAATAAAATTTAATCCAACAGAGCAAAATCCTGTGGCAAAATAACTTCTTTATGTCTCATTTCTCAAGCTATCATTAGCATTCTTTTTCAAAAATATCTTTGGCCTGACCAATAAAACACTTTATAAATGTTTGGTAGACGACAGGGACATTTCTTTAACACTCTGGTAAATGTTTCCTGCTTTCAGATTAAACCAATTGCTAAAATATTACTGTGTACTTTGGAAATGCTTACTCAGAACTGTAGCTAGGAAAGGTCCCTGCACACCTCATTCCTACAATTCATTCAGCCTTGACCAATCCTCCACCTGTTTTATCTGGACATCAGATCTGGATGTCAGAATGTGATTTTGCCAAACAACTTGGAGCAGGGAAGCACACCTTCTCAGGAGAAGCCAGGAATGAAACTGCAGTCAAGCTCCTAGTGGGCTGCCTACTGAACCTGAGATACTTATCACCCTGAGCTGGAATTCTCCGCTTGTCAGTGCAAACAGCACCCAAAGATAACACACAGCAGTAAATGTATGACATTTACTATGCATTGGCTTTCTGAAAACTCACAGATTTTTTTAATGCAGGTCTGACTGTGACCGTACCCACACACTAACTCATGGTCATTACTGCAAAAGGGTTTGCCATTCACTGGAGAGCAGGAAATTGGCTGGAGCTGTGCTGGAATGAATTGGCCAGAAAGTATAACCATTTTCTAAAGGTCTGGTGAAGATGCAGTTAAATACCACACTATTTATAGCCCACTGTATTGCACACTTAATTCCAAGTAGGTTTTGAACTCCTACCCAAATATGCCTTTGGAATGCAAATAGCCTGTCCCATGTCTCAGGGTAACACTAAATTGTCTGTCTTACCTAACTGCTCTAGCTATATTCACGTGAAAGTTAGATCACTCCTTATCACAGTAACATGAGTAGCTGGAGGATGAGGATTTCCAACTGATAATCTAGGGACCTAACAATTTTCTCTCTGTTGCCTAAAACACAGCTCCTGAACCAAGCTGCAGAATGGAAGCTCCAGGCCAAAATGTTAAAGGAGCAAGAGACTGTCCTACAGGCACAGGTGACGTAGGAGAGGTGATTGCATGGTGTGCCTTTGTTTGCCTGTTTTTAACCCATGAGGCACATCCCAGGTAAAGTATGCAAACTACTTTCTGTGTATTCCTTCTAGCCTCATTCTATATCCCATAGATTATTGCAAATGAAGCAGGTTATTTTTGAGCCAACTGTAAGGTAATGCCCATACTGCAAATCATACTCTGACATGTGGGTTGTTTAGTCTTAAGAAGAGAAGAGAAGGCCCTTTTCCAAATTTTTGGTATTTAAAATAAGTTTATAAAGATGGAGAGAGATTTTTTTTGCGAGGGAATTTGATAGGACAAAGGGTAACAGTTTTAAAGTGAAAGAGGAGAGGCTTCTTTCACATATGAGGAAGAAATGCTTTGCTGTGAAGATGGTGAGACACTGGAAAAGGTTGCCCAGAGAAGTTGTGGATGCCCCATCCCTGGTAGTGCTCAAGACTGGCTGGTTGGGGTTTGAAGCAATCTGGTCAGTGGAAAGTGTCCCTGCCTAAGGCAGGAGGATTGGACTCATGATCTTTAAAGGTCCCTTCCGACCCTAATCATTCTGCAGTGCTGATTTATGGGTGTTTGCAGTGCTCAACCACAGAACAATGTGTGTGCCTTCATTATTTGCTGTAACTACCCTTCAGGCAGGTTTCTAATACAGCAAAGCACTGAAGTACATACATAGAAGGAAACAAGTTTACCAAACTGGAACTGCTGTCTTTCTAGACAGAATTCCTGTTAAAGTTAATGAAAATGCTGCTTTTGCACCCCATATGCTTTTCTGGACTGGAGTGCAAAGGCAGCATTTTCACTAACAGGAATTCTGTCTGCTAAAGACTTACAGAGAGGGGTGTCTAGGATTTCAGTGCTTAACTGTAATTTGAAACTTTCAATAAAATAAAATTACTCACCAAAATGACACCAGGAGTCAAGCTGGAGTGAAAGGCAGTAAAACCAGGAAATGGGCAGAATATACTACACTTTGCGAGCAACGCAACAATCACATTGAATAGTCGAGTGAGACTTTGAATCAATGAGTGAGAACACTAGATGACATCAAAAAAAGAGAGTATCAGTAGATTTTTCTAGATTTAAGAAACAATTATGTAGATTCTTTGATCTGTCTGTGAAATTCTCTCCAAGAAGAACCTTGAGGGGGGGGCGGTGTCAGACTGTCAGCTCCTCTTGCAGCTGCCAATCTCCTCACCCATCAGGAGGTGCCCTCCTAGCCTTGCTCACAGTTAATCATACAGGAAAGTTGTCCCAGCTTTTTCCTTGCAGATGGTCTAATTTAATTGCTACCTGTTAAGCCATCAAGAAAAGACAGTGTTAAACTGATAACCTGGAAACATGCTAAGAGGAGTTTAGTTTTTCACATGTTTTTTCAGAGGCTGAGATAAGCCAGTGAAGAACATCATATAAACTGCTGCTGACAACAGTTTCACAGGTTTTGCAATCAAACCTCAAAAGTCTCTGAGTCTGTCCTGACTGCAAACCCACTCCTAATTTTCTCAGAGTGGTTTCAGTGAAACTCTTATGTTCAACCAGATGAGAAAAAATTTATTCAGGCAGACCTCCATAGCCAGTTTAATGAAGCTGAAGGTATTGATAAAAACTAGAACATTTAAAACAGAAAAGGTGTTTTTAGAAAACACCAGTCAAACAAGTCTGTAAAGGCACTGAGAATACATGTGCCCCTTGCAGACTTGTGCAGACAAAAATTAGGTGATTTACTTCCTGAAATGAAACATGCAGCTAAGTCTGTTGCTCAAGTGTGAGAGCTCTGTCACTTATATATCAGCCTTCATTCAGAATTACTGGGAATAATAACATTGTTGATATTATTTTTGTGAATTTTTATTATTTCCAGTGTGGTAGCATCAAAAGACATCCCTCATGGACCAGATGCTATCATGAAAGATGTTGTGCAAGTGCAGAACAGAAAGAGTATAAAGAGCACTTTGAAGCGAACAACACAAAGCAATAAATAGATATTATGCCCCATCCCTGGAAGTGTTCCAAGACAGGTTGGATGGGACTTTGAGCAACCTGCCCATGGCAGAGATGGTCTTTGGGGTCTCTTCTACACAAGTCTTTCTATGATCAACAGAGGAACAGCTGCATGGAAATTTATGAGAAGATGTTGGGTCAGTGAGATAGGGAGAAGCCATAATATAACCTTCACAGTGAGATATCACTCTGTTTTAGAGGAGGTGATGAACACCCACTTCTTCCTTGAGCTAGAAGGAGCTGGGGACATCATGTTCATGCCAGCCTATCTCTGGATGGCACAATGTGCCAGAGACAGACAAATCTGGCACTCCAAATGGTGACAAGGATCTGGCACCAGCTGAGAAGGGACACCAAAACTGTGGTGGTGCTTCCCAGGATGCTGCAGGCTCTCCCCAGGCATGATGTTTAGGCAGACTATTTTAGCTCCACACATTGAAACAAAATAAAAATTAAGAAGCCAGCCAAGACCTTTAATTTTTGGTAGCCAGCACAGTGCAACCACTAAGCCATATCAACCTAGAATATAACAAGGCCAAAGGGGTGTCCCCATCGTAGCACCCTCTCAGCATGGCAATGCTGAGGAGCCCCCAGTTCCCTTCCCCCAAGGCCTTGCACTCACAGCAGTGCTGCCTCTGCCCTCACTGCCCACACAGTCCTGCTGGATGCGGCAAGGGGAACCTCATCTCCCTGACCTTGGAGCACAAGTGCATGCTCCAAGTGAGTGACATCTCTCACAGCCCATTCCCAGACACTATGAAAACATTCATTTATTATTCATTTTAAGCTGCAGAAGCTATTCTTAGTGCTATGGTGCTGCTTAGGGCCCCAGCTGAGGTCAGAGCTTGCCCTGTTCAAACGTGAAATGTTTTTGACCTAATTAAACGATACTCAATTTTGACAGAATTGAGGTGAGCTTTTTTAAAGCAGATCTGGGCTAGGAGCCTCAGTTCTCTGGCTCCCACCACTGCTTCGTCACCTGGCTTTAGCATGCTCAGGCATTTCTCCCTAGAGCTGTGATATCTCTTCCAAATGCCAATGATCCATTGACACACTTGGTACCAGTGTCCCACCAAGGCTGTGGAACTTGGCCTGCTAAAACAAATCCCTCTGAGTTTTTGTTTGTGCCTAGGTCACAGCTCTGGCTACAGCCTTATATGAATACAGACATGCAAGATTCGTGTCAACTAGCTCTGATATTGGCACCATGGAGTGCTCTGTACAGGTAAACCTCCCATGTCTTCACCCAGCTCCATGGGGAAGAGCTGCTGCCTGTACCCTCCTCAGCCTCCAAGGCCCTTACAGCCCAGGTTATACTTGGCTGGAACCGTGCATCTGTGGCTGTGGCAAGGGGCACCATAACAACTACCTTGTACAAACATGATACATAATATAACCATGCCTGGTTTCAAAATCAGAATGAAACCCACCCAACTATTAGCAACTTCTTCTAAATCTCCTTTTCCTCAGTAACTTCACAGTAGTATCAGGGGAGGGGGTGAGTTGGCTTGCACCACACTAAAGAAAAGCTCCTAGATAATCCTTTATCCAGCTCTCTGCTGATGTGTAGAGAGGGGAAACCAGAAATCCCACACCCTGGAATACTGCAGGCTGCTCTTGACCCTCCCTGTGCTCTGCACCCACCCTGCCTCAGCCACCACATGTGACACCATCATTTTTCCTAAGAGCTGCCAGACTGGACAGATGAAATGTCTGATGACCTAAACACTGCTGGGGAACTTCTGGCACCAGAAGGAATGGAACAAGCTGGATCTGGTCTTCTTTTCCAAAGGGGGAAAAAAACAACAAACGAACAACACTAAACAAACAAAACAACAACAAAAACCAAGCCATCCAGAAAAAGCCAAAACCAAGAAAACCTTACAGAAAAAAACCCTCAGATCTTCCGAACATTTGTTCCCCCAAAACCATCTGATGATTTTAGATACAAAATATTGCAATAATGACAAAATACAGGCACAGATAAACTTTCACATGGCTGCCAGGTATAAACTGATCACAAAATACAGAGCCCTGGTAGTCTGAAATGTTGGCACATCGCAACAGAACTTTCTTCCACTCTGCTTCACAGAGTGAAGTGAAACTGGTAGAAGAGGCTGGCTGGGGATGGCTTGCTCTGTCTTTGTTGGCTTTGCCTACAGCTGCAGTCCAAAACAGAGCTGACAAGGTGCCCTCTCAGCTTGCTCAAGCTGTGGTGCAGGGATGCATCTTGAAGGAATCCAGTGCAGAATCACAGCGGTGTGAAAGTGAAGGGTGGGCTTTGCTTACATGCCAGGTAACATAGAAAGTGAGCAGTGACCCTGCTCTCAACAGAGGACTCCAGTGAAGCACATCAAGCACTGCCTGTGCAGCTCCTGGCCACAGCCTGAGCCACCAGGTGGAAAGAAGGAAGAGGGGAAACCATGACTGCAGTGTGGTGTGGGGATACCTCTCCCCCAGCTCACTTGGACATCAAAAGCATCATAGCCAGGGTAGCACCCAGGTCCCAGCCTGCCTGGAGGAGTACTCTGAGTAATCCACAAGACAGGCGAACAGCCAGGCAGCCAGGCAGTATTGACCTGCTCTGTCAGGGCTGAAGCCTCAGATCAAAGCTGGGGTTTGGTGACATCTACATGGTGAAGCAAGGCTTAGAGCTCAGACACAGCTCTGTTCGCACTGGCTCTCACCTTGAGTTGATCACACGGAATGGTCCTGCACAGCATCAGTGGTTGGACCAGCTCAGGTTAGTCCTTGCCTATGGAGATGGACCAGGGATCAAACCAAGGGAAATGTTTTCAGAAGTCTTGATATCTACAGAATTACTTTTCTTCAGGACACCACAGCTGCAACATTCAGGAGAATAGGGAATCCATAACTCCCAGGTATTTTTAAAATCACACGTCTGGCTCTTTCTATTCTTACTCAGTTTTCTTTCTGCAATGGAGGAATCATAATAGTTTGCAACCAGAAAAAGATCCATAGAGTTTCTTTTCCCTGATGTTTGTGCTTCATGGTCTCCAAACAGAAGCTAATTTCCATGTCCAAACACAATAGTTATTTTATTATTTTCTACCAAAGTAGAAGTTCACCATCCTGGATGTTCTGAAATTACTGAAGGTTCTTTTTCTCTGTTAATGCAGATCACTCTCTACTCTGAGAGGTTTGAAGAATTTCAGAAAACATTGGCCAAAAGCAATGAAGTATTTGCCACATTCAAACAGGAGATGGAAAAAGTGAGTAGGAGCTCATGCCTGAACTCTGTAGTTGATACTTTCCTTTTAGATTTTGGAATTTCTCACTCTAATAATTCTACCTGAGATGAGGCCATCTCTGCACATTTTGAAAAATAATTTCATCAACATTCAAATAAGATTTAGGACACACTCAGTCACGATCAACAACAGGTTAGATTTCAGCTCTGCAAGCTGAACAGCAGAAAGGAGAGTAGAAAGCTCTCCATTTCAGCTAAAACTGAAAATGCCTGGAAGAATAAATATTTCACCTAAAATATAATGTGGTGGTTGGGTACAGATCCCTAAGACATACCAGAGAGGGAGTCTGGGACCACATTTATCAGACCATGTTCCTAGGAGTGCCCAGAACCTTCAGGTGACTGACACTGGTAGAGCTTGACATAGGCTTCACATCTTTCCACTGGAGTGTGTAGGCAGAGCTGAAGCCCACCAACCCCTTTGCACCATGTGGAAACAGTCTAAGAGACTGTTTAAATAACAAATAAAATAATAATGATTTTTAAAAAAATTATTTAAAAATAAATAAATTTCCTTCTTATTTCCTGTAATTATTTCCTGAATGAGTTTAAAACCAAACACATCTACATATTGTACCTGCTTTCATAAAACAATATTCTGCTCTGCCACCAAGACTCAAAACCCTCATCTAATAATTCTTCACAGAGAGTTCTGCCTGCAGAAAACCAGTAGGAAAAATGGTGCTATTTAGCTAGTGGTGTGTTCTAGAGGTAGTATAGAGGGGTGACTAGTCCAGGGGGAGCTTCCCTGGCCTCGAGGGCTCAGAAGAGCTTTAACTTCCCAGCAGTCTAACACTGCAGTCTGGGAAAGAGACAAACAGATTCCACCACTTATTTGCCTTTTTTTTTTTGTGGTAGTTTGTATGCTGGAAGTTTGCTATAATCAACTGGTCCTACTTTTGGGACTACAGACTAGAGGCTGAAAGTGATATAGAAGCTACTTCAAATGAAATCCATCCCTCAGCATAAATTACTACTCAGCACAGGCACTACAGCCAATGGTAGCAGAGTTATGAGTAGGGCCAAAGACTCAAATAAAGGGACTGTCCTAATTTCATCTTCAGCATGGAATATCTGTTGTGATTCAGCTTTTTTCCCTGATTTCTATAGATGACAAAGAAAATGAAGAAGTTGGAAAAAGATACTGCTACATGGAAATCCAGGTTTGAGAACTGTAACAGAGCGTTACTGGACATGATTGAAGAGGTGAGCAGTCTTTCCCATCTCAAGATGCATCCTTTTTCCCATGTAAAGCTTTAACTAAGAGGTGAGATAACCTGAAAATCCCAGAAGTCAGAGAGAAATGTCTTCTTGAATCTAAGGTCTTTCTTTCAAGCTACCTTGATAATTGAATGTTTTTAGAGAAAAAGACAATCCCAGCTGGTAGGGCTTTTAGATTGTGCAGGCATCCACAACATCCATGAGAAACTGAATTATGTAACTCTGAATTTTAAGTGCTCTAAAAATGGGTGATTCTTAATGCTCTCCCATAGAAGCAAATTGGCATTACTTCACTTCATGCTACTTTCTGCATAAGAGCATCCACTCAGGGAATTAATGTGTTCTAGCTAATGAACTTTAAAATCATGCCTTTCATTAACTTCCTGTGTAGTCAAACTCTAAGAGTCAAAAGCAAGTACTGTGTCCCACCAGACTTTTAAATGTACTGTCCCAGGGGCATTGCAAAGGAAGTTCATTCAAACATTGGAACTCATTCAAAGAAGATAAGAGGCTGCCTGAAGTTTCACCCCAAACATATGCTGAACTTGGACCAAATCTTTCTGGTCAGCTTTATAGCTCTGTACTATTGCTGTTTCTATTTTTATGGATTTCTCTAGCTCTTCTTTACTCACTGGGTGTAGAAAATGTTCCAATTCAGGATGCTCTCACAGAACAGAATCTAGATAAACAAAAAATATAAAGCAGTTTGTTTTCCTCCAAATTCACACCCACACCAACCAAAAGTCCAAGTAGGCTTTTGGTTGCTTATCCATATGGACATCCACTATGCTTTTCCATCTCTCCAGATCATCAGCAGGTATTCTTGCAAATATATTTGAGTGAAATTGATCTGAATATGTATCCAGAATGTTAACACACTGTAGTTACAGGGATGAATTTCCTCTTGAAGCTTTGGTCCAAAAGACCATAGCTATTGAAGAGCAGCTGGTGAAAGTCAGCCACCCAGCAGCATCCTCTGCTGCTGGCTGCTTAGATCTCAAGTAATTTCCTAATTCCCAGTTCCACTAATGAATCGCATGCACTCAAACTGAGCCTGTACCTTTGCCTGATGTCTTTGACTACAGAAAGCCATGAGGTCCAAGGAATATGAGTGCTTCATGCTGAAAATCCAGAGACTAGAGAACCTTTGCCGTGCTCTGCAGGAGGAGAGGAATGAATTGTACAAAAAAATAAAGCAAGCACAGTTCCCAGAAGAGGTTAATGGAAATGGCATTTTAGAAGAAGAAGAAGAAGATGAAGAAGATGATACTGAAATGACTCCTTCCTCCTCTGAGCAGGCAAGCATTGAGCTGCATGAGAGTGACAAGCGGATGCTGAAGCAGCTGGCTGAAGCTTTCAGGGTGTCCCACAAGGCAGAAGAGTCCCTCCCAAGCAACAGCAGCAATCCAGAGACCTGTGACACTCAAACAAGTAATGCTGTCCTGGCGCCAGAACCCCCCACTCCTCTCATTCCACATTCAGAGGCTGGGAATCACTGTGAGCAGCCCAGCATGAGCACACCAACACCCACTGAACACCCTCCAGCACCCACTGAAAGTAAGACAGGCCCCACTGAGAATGTGTCAAAGCCCACCAAAAGCACAACCTCACTTCCAGACAGGGTGCCAACACACACAGAAAGTGTGCCAGTGCCTCCCGAGAGTGTGCTTGTACCCACTGGGAATCTGCCAATACCCACTGAAAGCATGCCAGCAAGCCCTGAAAATGTGCCCACACCCACACAAAACACACCCATTTCCCTTGGGAATACACCAGTACCCATTCAGTACCCACCAAAAGCTGCAGAATGTGCCAATGACCCAGCAGATAGATCAGTCCAGGGTCAGTCTGCGGAGCAAACAGGGGACACAGACATGGAAGCAGTGGATTGAAGACAACCTTGTGTCCAGGCTTGTCTTCTGCAAACCAGAGCTCTGCTTTGTCCTCTAAATGGATATGTTTGGTTTTTTTAAGAAAAAAAAATTGGTTCCTAAAACATAGTCATGTATGCAAATGAAATGCACTTCTCTTTGCTACCACTATCCAGTAATAATGGGTCTGCAAATTTTGCAGCCCTTCATCTGCTTGAAGTATAATATTTCCTTAATGACATGAAAATACAATGAAATCACAGGATCTTTTTTTCCCAGATGAGTCATCTCATTCAGGAAAATAATTTCAGTGTTGCACTTCCATGTTTCAAAAACCATTGCAATTCTCATGCATATATTTAAAGACTCATAATTAATTCTATTTATTTTGACATTGCATAAAAGATGGCCTACTTGGACAAACAGTGATTTTTATAAATGAGGTGGAAGGAATCTATAATTATAAAGTAAAATAGTGAAACCATAAATGTGGTCAGCCATATCCAAGGAGTGGTGCAACAACTAGAGGTGAATTTTTTGGGCAAAGAAATGACCGCACAGCACTGTGCCCCAAATACCCACAAGCTTTCAGCCTTACCTTCCATTGGCCTTTTCTTCTCAGTGTTCTAGAATGGAATTAGAGGGAAAGGGAAAAGATCTTTTCTAGATTCACATAAAATAACTGCAAACAAGAGCAATTTCCAAATTGATGGTAGTTCCCTAGGTAGGGGTGGAAAGTCTCTTTCTACATCCAACAGAAAAATGCTACATTGTCACACTATTTGAAATCACAAGGCTGGCAGTGGGGATCATGCTTGTTTCCAGTTCACAAATGAGGTGAGAAGTCCAGAAGTTGGTTGTAGATCCCAGTTTCTAGGCAAGGAGCAGAAAGCAGAGTGGAAGGTACCAGGATGTATTCCAGAAGAACACAGAACAATCCTGTGATCATACTTCTGGATGGTGCTGTCCCTCCCAGTTACAGCCACATGAACCACAGCTTCCTCCTGGCACTGCTGCATGTGCTAATGCTCCCAGAAGGATGAGGACACTCGCCTGTCACCCCATTCTGGAAGCAGAGCACAAGTCAATAAGCCAGAAGCAAAGAAGAACCAGGAAAGCAGGAATGCCTCTCACAGACACCTCCAGGGACTGGCTACATTCTCATCCCCTTTCTTGTCTAACTGGCTCTTCCCATCTCCCTGCCAACAGCTATTGCTTAATAACATCACCTTGTCAGAATCTTGTTATTCTGGTGCCAAGAACAGAGATGAAGAAGGAGGGAGGCAAGAGAGGGTACCTACCTGCTCAGCTCTACAGTCTCAAGCAAGGAGAGTAAGCAGGCTTTTTGAAAGAAGGTTAAAACAATCCTCTGGGCACATTCCTTGTTTCTCACCTCCTTCCTCTGAATTCCATCCTGGCCTTTCAGAGTCTGAGCTGGATAGCTTAAGAAATTGAAAAGGCCAATTAAACAAGATGTTTAGAGGTTGGAAAGGGAAATCTTACAATCAAGGAAACCCATGTTTATAGACAAATCCCATGAAGACCCTGAAGACAAAGTGACTCATTCAAGCCAAAGTTGAAATACAGGTGAACCAAGAGGGAAGATGTCATCTTTGACACACTGTGGGAAACAGTGGCCACAGAGTCCTTCTAGCATGCCCCCCTGCAAAAATGAATCTTTGAATCTTTGCTTACTGCCAATACGGTCTGTACCCTGGTTAAATATGTCTGTGAACTGCTTCATCCAGCCTTTTCCAGGGCTAACCCTTGGAGTATACAGAGCATAAACTCCAAGTGTGTTTGGATATGGCCTGTAGCTATTATGACAACAGTTTTCAAATGTGAATGCCTTATGTTAGATAACAAGACCTACAGGATTTATCTCATGTCTTTAATCATGTGAAAGTAGATAATTTGAGTTTTACTTATCTTAAGCTCCTTTTATTAGCAGTGGAGAAGAAAAAACATCTTTTGAGGACAAGTTATCCCATGATAAGACTGGCATCAAGTCAGAAGGAATTACTTTCTCTCTGAAGATGATCTTTCTCTTCAGATTCTAGAGCCAGCCCAAGATAACTAATTCAAATTTAATGCGCCTATTGTTAGGTATCTAAATTAGGCAACATGAATCCCATCAAATATTATGATTCAAAGCCCTAAGTAAATGGCCATCTCTGAAAACCAAGCTAGTTGTGTGCCTGTGAAAACATTAATCTTTAACAAATCTGTATCCCAAGATAAAAAGTTATTCTCACGTGATACACTTTTTTTTTTGGTTTCCATTGACTTAAGTTGGTAGAAATATAGTTTCCATTACAAGTTTTGTTTGTTATTAGGGTGACTTTTAAAATTAATGCTATTTACATACTTGTTAATGTTTTGGGCATTTTAATTTTTGTTTTATTATGTTGCCATTTTAGTAACCACCTGCATGATACCAACTTATTTTTCTTTAAATACACCCTTCTTTGTCTTCAAATAGCCTTCAGTTGTTGATGTTTTCTTTTACATTCAAATATTCGGTGCAATAATAATGGCCTTGCAACTTTAGATTGGTTCCACTTTGCATAATCACTATGGTCACATCTTTAATTATGTAATTGATGTCTCATACCTTCAAACTTCAGCAAGCAGCGAGACAGGGATCCTGCAGATAAAAACTTCCTACATGGTTATGATTTATTCTTACAGCATCATTCCTCATGAATAAATACACAGCCTTCTGGGAAAATTACTCCCACTCTATTCCACCTTCCTCATTTTTGCCCTTGAAATTCTAACACTGCACTCATGTACTTGCAGCTCCTATTACTATGATTTTCTCACACACCTGTTGCTTCTCTTCTTTAATACCATGTACCAACTGCCTGTTATCCCAGCAGTTTCCTCCTCATTTTCAGTGTATGCACACATACAACACTGAAAGCACAGGAGAGTGACCTCCATGGCTTTTAGTTTCAGGATTTGGCTTGACGTGTTTACAGGAGATGAGAATTGTAGGGAAAATTCTGGCTGATCCCAGAACTATGGAGATGGTTTATGTGTAATCTCATGGCCTGTAGAGCTGTGGAAAGTTGGAGTACCCTCAGTAGAAGTGGATAATCTGTAAAATTTAACCAAACACCTCTTCACCATCCACTGCATCAGATTGGAAGATTAAATAACCATCACCATCGCAGATTTCTGTGTGCTAACCTACATTCTCTCATTCTTCTTCAACATTAATTCCTGGCCTCCCTTGCTCTTGTTTTCCACTGGTACTCAGTAAAAAAATTGACTATGTATAACATCCTTGTGAAAAGTCTTTGGGATGGCCATCTGCACAACAGCTCTGCTGCACTTCCCTCAGATGCCTCTGCTCTCAAGGCACAGAAACCCACATTTCTGTAGGTTTCAACACTTATTTGGAGGCAGTAAATGAGATCTGCCACCCCAGTGTTCATTGTTATCATCATCATTCTACTAATCTGGCAGTCTCATCAGTCCTGGTGTGTTCCATGGTTGCCTCCTTCAGTCTTGCTTTTTTCCCACGCAATTATTCCCTTACCATCAGGCACAGATTTGGGGGTGAGGAGAGGTGATGATGGTAGCCATTTCTTCCTTATTAAGAAGCAATAGCTTTTTTTTATTTTTATTTTTATTTTTTTAAATCAGCATTTGCTGAGATTCATTTGGTTTCTGGAATTTCTGATTTCTCAGTTTAGGTGGTCCAGGTGCCCTATGGCTGACACCATAGAAAGCATAAAACATAGAAAGCTGACACCAGAAAACTTCAGCCTGCACACTGCCAGCTAGTTCAGGTTCTGAAAAACAAAGTTGCAAACTGAACACACAGTGTCACAGCCAATCCCACACAGAAAAGAACCTTAACTCCCAAGGGTCGAGCACTGCTAGTCATCTCTTCCCATGTGCTTGCCTCCAGTTTCCAGAGAAATAAAAATAAAATGCCATCTCTGGCAGAAACATGAGTTACAGCTTGTCCCCCTGTGCCCCTATTCAAAGCATCACTCCCACTCAGATGCTGCACCCACTGCCCTCACCATTTTGCATTTGAATTGGGCCACTCAAACAATTCAGGTTAAAAATACACCACCACAGTCACCAAGAAGAGCTAATTTTAACTCAGGTCATTGCAGTGATCCCATTGGGTTTTTGTTCTGATGCTATCTAGGGAAACACGACCTCAATTCTGGTCACCATAACTGCTAACTGAACTCCACCCATCCTTTGCTCATAAAGGAATCCACACATTTGGATGTTAACTCTGGAGTATAATGCTGTTCTCAGAGTTAATGGAAACCTTTCCATTGACTATTTTAACAGGCATCTCCTGGACTGAATACAGTTTGGAAAGTTGTATTTTAAACCTCAGTCTGACCCCCAACACAAAAGACAGGGAAGACACAATAACACACATCAGTAATGACCAGCTGCAGCCTTTGGAGCTGTGTGTTACATCTGCCCACAAAGAAAGCTCTCTCGCTTCCATACAGACACCCTGGGATCTCACAGAGGAGAAGAGGTCAAGTGCCAGCAGTAGGGTGATTACTCAAACTTCAAGGATCGAATCTCTGGTCCCAGCCACTGTGATAGAGGCTAATTGGCAAAATGATTCAGCAATGTGCATGTACTGAGTTTCCTTCTTTCCTTCCCTTTCCCTTTCCTCTTTTCTTCTCCTTTTCTCTTTTCTCTTTTATTTTCTCTTCTGTCTTCTCCTCTCCTGTCCTTCTTTTCTTTTTTTAATTCTCTTCTCTTTTCTTCTCCTCTTATTACAAAATGTTATTAAGTCAAAGCTTATAGACCACAGCATCCCCAAACACAAGACCACTTGTTACACTGGAGGCTGAAGGTAATGTCAAAAAATGAGGCATTTTTTTCACAGAAAGGAGAAAACCAGTGAAGTCCATGTCATTTTTACTAGAAGCAGCCTCTGTTTGTGTGTTGGTAATGCAGTGTTACCTCCTGAAATCCAGGGTCACATTTGAATTACATCAACTGGAGATAGTTTTAAGACCATCTCTAGACTGCCAGACCATTGCACAAAGCCACACCTTTAACTGGTGCAATTCTTCACAGCTGCAGACTGTTCACAAAAGTCTAGATGACAGAAATAGAGGCTTGACACAGGGTTGAAAACCATGAGAGATGTCTTAGCAGCAGATCTCTGCACCTGCCTTGTCAACCCATTTATCTCATCTGTCATTTTCTGCCTCTTTTTTTCAATACATCCATACATCCATAAGACTTTAGATGAAAATAAATGCAGTTTACAAGCATGGGTCACAACAGCATGGTACATTCAGCTGGCTCCTCAGAAATGTGTCATGGTTTAGCCCCAGCTGGCAATTAAATGCCATGTAACCACCCCTTCACTACCCTCATCCCCACAGTGGGATGGAGAGGAAAATCAGAAAAGGTAAAATTTATGGACTGAGATAAAAACAGTTTAACAACTGAAATTTGTTAAATTACAATTAATAATAATAATAATAATAATAATAATAATAATAATAATAATAATAATAATAGTGATGAACAGGAGATAACAAAGAGTGAAAGAAAGATGAGTGATGCACAATTCAGTTGCTCAGCATCCCCTGACTGATGCCCAGCCTTTCCCTGAGCAGCAATCAGTAGCTCCTGGTCAACTCCCCACAATTCCTATACTGTACATTTCACTCTGTGGTGTGAAATAACCCCTTGGACTGCTCGTGTCAGCTGTCCTGGCCATGTTCCCTCCTGGCTTCTTGTGCACCTGCTCGTTGACAGAGCATGGAAAACTGAGAATTCCTTGACTTAGAATAAGAACTACAGAGCAAAAACTAAAGCATCAGTGTATTATCAACATTATTTTCATACTGAAACCAAAACACAGCACTGTACCAGCTACCAGGAAGAAAATTAATCCTACTCCAAACAAAGCTAGGACAAAAGTAGATTGAACTTCTTCTGTATAACATCACAGAGACCTTGTGTGTGCAGAACAGCAGCTGACAACCCACCCAAGACTTCCACATCTTTAGTTTATTATGTTTGCTGTAATCTATTTCTATGTCTCTGTTACACACATAACAATAAAGATTCTTAATGAAACACTGCTTAAGCCACAGTTACTGGTGGATTGACACATCCACACTGACATCCTAATTATGTATTAATGCAACATATCGAATGATGTGGGTGTTTTGTTACAGACCTGCAGAGCTGTAAGATGTAAGCTGTAATACATTTTAGTGGTGTTAGCTTTGCAACACCACAGCTGCAGGGCCACTGCTGCTCTGCTTGGTGCCCTTCTACTCCAGAGAGGACCTGGGTTTCTCGCTGCACCCTGGGGAATCCCACAGCTACCAGTGGATAGCAGGGGGAGACAGAGAATGCAGACACCAAGTGGTGGTGCACCTGGAACTCCTGCAAATTTTGCATTATGATCTCTGCTCTTGGGACCCTGTGTCTCACACAAATGAATGATCTTTCTGCCTCATATGTGCCTTGTAAAATGTGGGTATTGAATGTGGTTGTGAATTATTTTGAGTGCAAGTAACATTTATTGCTCAGTAAGACTAATTGCTTTCATCTAATTTAAGATGCCATTCAAAATTATAATCACGTAAACTCTTCTATTGGTAGAGAACTTCAGAGATCATGTCCGCTTCCTAAGGGAAGCAGGACCAATTTTGAAGCTATATCAGGTTGCTCAGGTCCTGTCAGTTTTGAGTATTTCCAAGGATAGAGACTGCATGTCTCTGGATACTTGTTCCCATATTTGATTTTTTTTCACTGTGAATATTTTTCTTTCTATCTAATCTTCCTTGGTGCAGCCCATGTCCTTGGCCTCCCTTCTTGCCATTATGCAGCACTGTCTTCTCTATAGCTTCCCATCATTAGTTTAAGATTCCCTCTGAGCCTTCTCCAGGATGGACAAAACCAGCCCTTGAGAGGACATGGGAAATTCTCATTTCATGACAAGAGAACCCACATACATGTTTAACTGCAACAGTGCATTCTCTGCCTGTTCACACTGCTGCTACTCAAGTAAAGAAAACAGCACTCCCCATTCACCCACCAGTCTTCCCAGTACCTCACCATGAACTCCATCACAGTGGAAACCCTCCTATATTTCTGGCATGGCAGCTCAGGTGATCATTTTCTAACCCAACCTGCTGAAAATGCCCCAGGCAGCTTTAGATAGTTATGACAATACTTAAGCAAACCAAATCATTTTGAATTGGCTTTGCTCAGGGGATGACTTTGTAGGCAGCTGTGCCAGATGAGCAGAGAAAGAACTGTTGCCCAGTAGGTGGGTTCATTCAGGTCCATTTGGAATGCAAAATCCTCATCCCTCTGCAGCTGCAGCTCCCACAGGATGTGTGGTGCAGCAACAGCTACTTGAGCACTAATTCCCATAGGCTCAAGTTCCTGTGCTTGATACAGTTTTTCTCCTGAGGTTTTATCAAAACTTTCTGAGTCCTCAGCAGAGCAGTAATTGTTAACAATAACATTTACACAGGTGTACGAACTTTCCACACATACTGTTCCTGCTTGCCAAGCAAAATGCTACAAGGATTAAGAAGAAGAAAAATGCAGCAGCACAAGAACTTGGTTAAAGCATACCCACGTGTGCTATGTTCAAACAGAGAATGCAAAACAAGCAAGAGTCTTTTCTAATCTTTAAAGGTTAAGAAGCTTAAGTCAGTCTTGTAAAGACATTTTGTCTTGTCGCGCCAGCCTATTACTGAGAAGCCACGCTAGACTAGAGTAGAATAGCAGAGAGTAGAACAGTTCAGTTGGAAGGGACCTACAATGATCATCTACTCTAACTGCCTGACCACTTCAGGGATGACCAAAAATTGAAGCTCTTTGTTGGCACTGTACAAATGCCTCTTAGACACTGACAATCTGCACCATCAGCCTGTTCCAGTATTTGACTACCCTCTTGCTAAATAAAATCTTTTCTAATGCCCAGTCTGAACTCCCTCTGTTGCATCTTTGAACCATTCCCATGTGTCCTTTCACTGGATTCCAGTGAGGAGATATCAGCACCTCCCTCTCCAAGTCAGCTCAGCTGCCTCAGGCAGCTACGATGAGCAACAAGGTCAAAATTCAGCCTCTTTTTCTCCAAACTAGACAAACCCAAAGTCCTCCTCCACTCCTCACAGGACATGCCCTTCCACCAGCTTTGTTGCCCTCTTCTGGATGTACTCAAGGACCTTCACATCCTTCTTAAATTGTGGGCCCCAGAACTGCTCGCAGTGCTCAGGATGAGGCTGGTGACGCCGTGTCTGATGCACCCCAGCATAGTTTGCCCTGTCTGGGCACACACTGCTGACCCACCAACACCTCCAGAGCCCTCTTGGCACAGCTGCTCTCCACTCTCCTCTCCCAATTTATACTTGTACCTGATGTCACTCTGTCCCAGGTACAGAATCCAGCATTTGGACTTGTTGAATTTCATCCCATAAATCATTGCCCAGTACCCCAATCTATCTAGATCCCTCTGCAAGGCCTCTCCTCCCTCCTGAGTCATCAACACCTCCCAGTTGAGTACAATCAGCAAACCTGCCAACAGGGCATTCAATTGCTGCATCCAGACCATTTAAAGTACATTAAACAGAAACATACCCCACAGGGCATCTCCCAGAGGTTCTCCAACCACCAAAGTCTGAACAACATATGTGTGATAACCCTTTTGAAGTCTGTTTGATATGTATTTTTATTTTGAAAACTGCTGAAACAACTTAGCTAACAGTCATGGCTGATGAACTACGTAACTCCAAGGACTTGTGAGGCATCAGCTTGGTCCCAAAAGACAGGGGCAAGGTTAAGTCAGTATGATGGTCTTACATGATCTGTACCCTAGCACTACTGACTCCAGGACTCAAAAAAGCCCATCTGAAATATCATCCCCTGTGCCACTGCAGTGTGCACCTGCAGCAGTCAGAGGGAGCAACAGTACTGCAGAGGAAAGTCAGACTTATTTTGGGTAAGACTTATTTGGATATATCCTTACTGCCACACTACAGGTTTCCAAAGTGCAATACTGACATTTCTGGGTCCTATACACTTTCAAATGTACGTGGTCAAACCAGTGTAAGTTTCCACACCCATGTTTATCGTGCCTTGGCATCCATCAAAATAATCAGAAAATTAGAGTTTACAGTTACACAGTATTTTTTTTCTGAAGATTATACACACCTAGTTTAAAATCTGGCTTACTCTCTCTGGCTAACCTCACAAAATTACACTTCCACTACTCGGCAGCTGAGTACAAAGGGAAGAGAGGATTCAGCTGATTCTGAACTGGAAAGTCCAGCTGCTTTATGTGTAGGTGTGTTTGTGCAGAGGTGGCAGCTGAGACGTCATGGGACAACAGGGCAGCCTTGCTCTCAACCCAGGAGCAGAGCAGGGCTGGGCCCTCCAGCGCTCCTCTCCTGCCAGTGCATTTCCATCTGAGGCCAGACATGAAGCACATCAAAATCCACACAAATAGCAGAACTCCAGTAAGGCCATGACAACACTGCAGAGGAGAGTGCCAGCATGCAGACACCATCCTCAGCAAAAGTTGACTGCAGCCCACAAACTCCACTCCCACAGTGTCCTTGCACTGGGCTGTGACCACTGCTATGGGTGGTAACTCCCACCAGCTCTAGTGACCTCCATGATAAGACAGAGACCAGAGGAAGCCCTTTGTATTTGACAATGGTTTCTCACCAGCTAAACTTTATATTGCAAATAAACTAAATGAGTCATCAAACAGCTTGAGTGAAGCTCTCTTAGTCTTCACCAAAGTGCTAATTCCACCTCTCCCCCAGTCTGTTGAGTCAGAACATTTCTCCCTCCAGCCCTGCTCTGCTGTACACAATCCAGAGAGGAACTGCAATGTTAATTCTCCCATCACCTCTTTCATGCCTTCAGCCAAAAGTCCTTACCTTACCATATGAGTCAGATTTCTGATTCCTTTCTTCCTGTGAAAAGGATTTAGCAGATAAACCCTCATTAATATTATAATTCTTATTAAGAATTCCTTGCTAATGAGAGATCTGCCAAACACATGACTAGACTAATTTGTACAGTGCTTGTTCTCAGCAATAGCTGTACTCTGAAGTTCTGATGTCCATCAACTATCCAAAGCACTAGTACAAATCTTCTGGCATAAACAGGCACAACCCCATTTCCACAGACTTCAGGAGACAGAGGACAACTACATTGCCAAAATCCTGTCTTGGCTTCCTGGATCTGCTGCAAGCTACTCATTTCTCACTTTTCCCAACCACAAACAGGCAGCTCTTGAAACCCTATTAGGGTTCTATTAGGATCTTCCCACAGAGGAGAAAGATGGGTGGGCAATCCTGCTGCACCTGCTGCGGAGCTGGGCCACCCCCTCTCCACGAGCACTAAGCAGCCACACACACCATGGTAGTGACAGTGTGCTCCCACCAATCTTCCAGTGCACGACTAACAAAGGAAGGACCCTCTCCAGATGTCTGCATGATGCAGGGAACTTGAGCAGGCTCATGACACCTTAGGTTCCCCGTGTAACAGGTCTCACATCATTGACATGTAGCAACAGCTAAAAAAAAGCAGCTACATTCTGCTTTTTGCCTTGCTCTTGCATGACAACCTTTTAGATAAATAGTTCTCAGAAGGTCACAAGCGTATCAGAGAGGCAGAACACAGAAGCAAAACAATTCAGCTCATTCATATCCATGCTGGCCCTCTCCAAGGCTTCCAAGTCTCCACACTGCATCTTGTACCTGCAAGCACCAAGATGCACAGAGCCAGGTCAGTGGGTCTGTAAGGAGCCAGGTCCATGATCCCCCCCAGCTATGAGCATCCTTTCAACTCCGGCATGGCTGGGACAGCAGAGGTAAATAAATGGAACAGGGACTCTTCCTGCCAGAGGCAGAGGAACTTAAATTTAACAAGGCACAAGCACTGCCAATTTTTAACTGAGGAACTGCTTACAAAATCAACAGGAAGAATTGCCATATAACTTCTGGCTGGAAATGGCCCTTATTCTGCACTTTTTTACTCCAGCCAGCCTGCCTGCCTGAAGCAGCAGATTACTTGTGTGTTACTGTGCTCCCAACCATTCAGTTCCCATGTTCCACCCGGCTGTATGCTGAGGTCTGCAGCCTGATCCCCTTTTGCCATCAACCTGGCAGCCAATCTAGCCATGACTGCACCAAATGGAGAGGCCATCCGATGGCAAGGAAAGACTTACCCAGTTCAATATAGTCTTTGGCATAAAACGGGTTTAAAAGCAGGCTAAATTCAATTATCTGTATAATCGGAATATCCTTGTTACAGGGGTTGTAACCATAGCAATCACTTAAACAAAGCTTTAAAGAAAATATTCCCTTATTATTAAAATAGTGATTCTAGGTTCTGATTCGGTTTCTCAGTCTTCCTCGTTTCTGATCTCAAGAGGTGCTGTCTGCCTCCAGGTCTCATAAAATACATGGAAAAGGAAGAGCTCGGCTCAGAGACACCAAGTATCCTCAGCTAGTACTTGTGTCTTGTGCCAGTGGAATGATGCCTCCTAAATATACAAATACAAAAGGATTGGGTTGTCATGTGGAGATTGGGAGGTTTGCAAACATTATACAAGTAATCAGCTAGCAGGGATGTTTCTCAGAACAAGTCTCAGGCAATTAAACTGAGTCTACATTCATCACATCGCAAATACAAGTATTACTTCAGCTGGAGACAGACTCATTTAAAAGTTCAGGCACTGAAAAAAAAAAAAGAAAATTAGGGAAAAAAGGCTGGAGCATTTGGCAATTAGCAATATACATAATGATATTATGGCTGGATTACCTTCTATCTCCCCAGACTCCATTCCACAGTTATGACTCTTGTGTTAGTGTCATGCAGGCATCACACAAAGGCAGCATTGATTTATTACTCTGTAACTCTATCTGGATAACCAGGGAGAATTTATTTTGAAAAGATTCAGCAGGAGTCTTTTACTTTTTTCAATTGCCTATTAGATGAGTATGTAGCCAGGAAAATGGGACACAGAAACTGTGAGATGGATGTGATCTGCACACGTGATTTTCTCACATGAAAACAAGTACACTGCGTGTTTAACAAAAGGGGTAGCTTCAGGGTTACATTATATAATGGAGCTGAATGCAAACTCTTGAATATACAGCACCTCAGGGAGGTACATTAGGAAAGGTACAAAAAAGAAAGTGTTTTCTTCATGTGAGGAAGGAGAAAATTTCTTGATACATGACTTGAGAGTCTCTCCTGGATGCCACCACAGCTGGCTTGGCTCTACAAACTAGCTCATGTGAGTTTCTGATCAGGTGGTCTGTGGATTAAGGAGCTATACCAGCTGCTTTAGCTTCTCTCCACATCCCACTGATGCTGGTTGGACATTACTGAATGAAAAGCAAACCTGCAGGAGGCTCAATGACTAGCAGACATATTTAAGGCCAAAACATATTCCTGTACCAAGTCAATGGCAAAATTCTGTAGCAGCACCTGTTTTAGGAAGCAGGCTTTGTATTACATGGCCAGGTTCAGAATGAACAGAAATTATTTCACAGAATACTGTAAAATAGAAATCAAATACAAACGTATCTGTGTGAAACCTGGGCATATATTTTTAGGTGCACACACCCACACACACATGCAGCCTGTTCATTCCCTTCCTCTGACACAATCAGGGATGCCTTCAAGAGGAAAATGAGCCCAGGCATGCTCCTAACCCAATCTGCCTGTGCCACCCCTATTTTAATACATACTGTATCATGTAATGGCTTGAAAAGCTTTTCATCTCTTTTTTTCCTTCCTCTACAATCTCACAATTCTACTGTTTCTTTTAGCAACACAGCAGATCAAACCTGAAGTTCAGTGCTCAGTACCAAAAACTGCAGTAATTATGCTAGGGGTATAGTCCCTCCAAAATATTATTTCTCATTTAGTTTTCTCACATTGGCTTTAAGGCTTAAACCATGACCTAAACCTTTCTCCTTTCAGCAAAATATCAATATGGAATCACTGCAGTCACTTGCAATTAGCTGATGACAGCTTATTTACGTTCCCATCCCACGAGCAGATACTTGTATTTCAAGCAGCAGTTATCCAGAAGGCTTTTCACAATCAACATACAGGTTGTCAGTTTCAAGGTCATTCAAACCAGCCGCAGTATCTGCTTCCAAAATTAAACCTGCACTGCTACAGTGGGCTTTTTAGATAGTGTTTCCAAATCTCCAAATTCCACTTTATGCCTCCTGAACTGTGGCACTCCTTCACTGCCAGCAGTGTTTGCTCCAACCTTTGTTATGTCCAGATGACCTTGATCATTTGCACCCTTCCTGAATTTCTCTGTGTAATATATAAAGGCTGAAAAATCATGCTATAAGCATATGGAGAAAGGTTTACTAAAATGGATGATTTCATGATTACTTAAACTGCTGAAAAACCTTAGACAGGAAGCAAACATTTGCAGCCGGGTTTCAGAGATGAAGTGTTCTGTCATAATGTGGGAAATGCTTTTATCCTAGGTGCTACCCTGTTGTGTTCTCCCCTCCAGAAGCTCTTCTGATTTTTCACAGGCATCAGAGGGTACATTTCCATTAACAGTCTCCACCAGAAGTGAAGGATTCAGCACTCTGTCCTCCACTCAGCCCCACAGGCAGCAGCTGGCACAGCAGACTGGCATTCCTGAAACTGCTCCTGCGGGACCGACTGCGCTACAGAAGGAGCAATTCTGACGTCAACAAAGTGAACAGGACTTCAGATTGGCAAGGTGACACATCACACACACCCCACCATCACCCCTGTAGCACAACAAACACAGCTTCATTTTAACTGACACCAAGAACCTGGCTTTACTCTGCCCTTCAAACTTAAGGCAACTGGAGTAATTCTGTAAAGAGCAGGTGTAAGAAACTACTCCAGAGAACGGGGAAAGAAGAACCCACACCATGAGCTGTCTGGTATTTATTACTTTTTAATACAGAGAACTCACAACAAAATATTCTCTAACAACACACGTAAATGATATCATAACCAATTATTTTAATTTCATCAACATTCATTCGCTATGTACATATTCTTCCATCTGCAAAAGTGCAATCCAAGAATGTCTCAACAAGAAACCTTTATGGACAAGTATATTTTTAAGGGGTTTTCTCACCAGTGGCCTTACAACATGTTTGTCCTTGGTTACTTGGTACAGCAAAATGAGGAATACATGGGAGGGGGAAAAAAAAGGAAAAAATAAAAATATTAGGGTAGATGCCTCCCTTGTAGGAATATTCCTTATTTTTCCAATTAAACTCATTATGAATACACTGCTCATTACTGGAGATTTTAATGTAAATAGACTATAGGATAGTCTGTGGTCTGGCTATAAAAAACTGTAGTTTCAATGACTCTGCAGCATTAGACAGAACAACAATTTCAGGCTGTCCACGTTGGTAGATGTCAAATTACACATCAGCATGTAAAAGATGTCAATTTTGTTAGTTATGGTTATCAAAATTTATTTATAGACATCTTACTGATGGATGAAATCAGTTTTACACATCCAAAATATGAAGTCTACCTAAATGCAAGCCTCTCCTATAGAAAGGAGAGTTAACTACTGGAAAGAAAAGCATTTGCACATGCAACTCCTATTATTATCACAAGGAGTATCGTGCACTTAAGAAGAGTAGAATGAACCTCCAAATCCAGAGGACTACATTCTCATTTACAAAACATATTTCAGGCAAATTTAACCTGATCATGGGCCATCTTAAAAAGAACACACAGCATCAGAAAAATGAAAGGTAATGAAGAATCAACTAGCCAAATAAGCAAAGCAAGCAGCTCCCTAGCTAGGGAGGCAATTTCCCTTATGATGCATTTGTAAGCTCATAACTACTTCCAGTGCTTGTCAAGACAGAAAGCAGAACAACTGTGGTCTAGTTTAACCTCCAAAGTAGCCATAAGGTCCCAAAGAAGTTGCATTTGTGCTTCTACTTCTGCAAAGCCCAGGAAACTCTCCTGGCCAAAGGTGAGGGCTGACTGCTTCACTGGAATCTGCATGTTACAGAAAATCGTGCATTTTGCAGTAACCCAAGAGTAGCTTTCAGTACCAACAAAAAGCAGGGAAAGCCTCTACAAATTTGGGATAATTTACTTTGGAGTCAAAGTTCAGAAGAATCTTTCTGTAGCTCAGCTGGTTTCCACTAAGGATCATTTTTACAGTGCTATGTGTGCTGCTAGCCTCCAGTTGAGAGATGTGTTTTACAAGAAAATAGGCATTTCCTCAAGCAGTAGATAAGACTCACTTAACAGCAGAATTAAAATGAAAAGCTGGCAAAGAACTAAACTGTTTTCTTAAATAGATTTGTATGTAATTCCTTGTCAGCGTTAAGACTTTAAATGTGCTTTCCCCTTCCCATTTTCTCAGTCTGCTTCATTCCTGGTTTTGACTTGGATGTATTATACAATCTCTCATACATTTGTTTTTAAAGCTGATCATATTCCCTTTATTCCATGTCTACTCATTTCTGATTGTCGCACATACAGGTCTAGAGAGGCATCCAAGAACTTAAAGGGCAGAATTATAAATTAGGCTACTCTAAGACGCAAGTGAACAAGTATCTAGGACAACTCCAGATCCCACTTCTCCCCTACCATGTGCATTGTACAGTGACACTTCCTCTCACCCCTGCACAAAAAAGTGGGCACACAAATGCCATGTATCCTATGTGGGAATAGACTCATGACGTGTGACTGGCACTCAAGCCCTAACCTACAGGAAGAGATGTAAGCTTTAATTGCTCTCTTTAATTGTTTAATTACAGGAGCTTTGTCTTTGCTGCATGATTTCAGGCCACTGCAACAGCTGCTGTTTCCTGTCTGGTCTGGTTCTCATGGTACTGCCAGGAAACACAACTCCAACCTTGTTAGCCACCCTAACTCCAGCAGGTTGCTCAACACACCATCACAGCTGAAGGGCTCATCCTTCTGAAGGAGTTAATCCAAATTATAATTTGATTGCTCTTCACAAGGGAAGTCTACACTGCACAGCTAATTAGGTTTTATCTGCTAGAAACCTTCTTCCTGCTCAGGTATGCCCAGGCCAGGTCCTGCTCCTATGGACAACGGGTGCAGTGCTGGTCCCACTGCAGCTGGGCCCGGTGTAACTTTGTGGTAGCCATGAAAGGACAGTGTTAGAAGTCTCTCAAAGTCTTTCCCATAATTCTCCCAGAAGAAGAAACAGGTTTTCCCAAAACTTGCAAAGGGGACAACGGCACAAAGCTCCAAGAACGTGCTCCAGACCCAAAACCAAGCCCAGGAAGTCACACAGAAGGAGAGGAGCAGCAGTGCTGAAGGCTACCACAGCCTGCTAACACGGCTGTTCAGACCAGCACTGGACCACATGAGCTGTGTGGCACCCAAGGACACTGCCACTCAAACTGTGCCAACATAAATGCTCTGTGCAGCCTGGGTATTCCTTGAAGGGTAGCTAATGCTAAAAGGAATTAATTCTGTAGTGAGGACAGCCAGGAAGTAAAACTCTGAACTTGGCATTTTTGTGCCCAAAGAAACATGGATCTTCAGCTTGAGTTTTATATGCACGATAATTTTTTTAATTCAGCAGAAAGTGTAATTCTCAGTCCAACACAGGAAAAAACACTGTTTTGGCTTCTGAATGTTTTGTTTTCTTTCCCAGGGTGGCAGACTATCAGGGCCATTTTCAAGACTGTGATTTCAACAGATACACTCTATAAGGATTCTAATTTGGAAAAACAAAAGACTTCAGAAGAAACAAAAAAGAATCCCACCATGTAAACAGAAACAAAACCCACACCTCTCCGGTGGACAAACACTTCTTGCTATCAAGAAAAGCATAAAAAAACAAATGTCCCTTAAATCTCAACTGATTTGAGAAACCAAGCAAAAGATTAATGACCTATTTTAAAAAATTTATTTAAGGAAGAGAGAAATGGGAGTCAAGAAACAACAACTGCAGAGTCTACATGGCCAAGCCCTCTGATACAAATTCACTGCTTAATGCAGTCTATTATGTACAGCACATAGGCATGTGGAAAGTAAATATGCTAAGTTTGCTTTCTTAAAACATCTCCTTGTTTTTAGATCCTGTACTGAACACAATTTTGAAAGAGGAAGGTGCAGCAATGAATTGTTTTAAAAAGTGATGACATGTTTTGTACTCAGTACCTCTCAGTTCACACAGGTCTGAGGGACCAGCTCCCACTTCATGGCTCTCCTTCCACACCAGGCACACAAGCCTGCAGCAGGCAGCAAGGCCTCTGTCCCACCAGGCACATACAATCCCATCCCCGCTCAGCTCAGCCAGTTCCTTCCCTTAAAAATGTCTGTGAAGAAACACCTTTAAATAATGTATTTTAAGATTTCCAGCTTGTTTTGGTATGAGCAGATGACCCAGCTGGGCACATGACAGCCCTGGTGGAAGCAGCACTATTGCCTGCACTGTAACTCAGTGAGGGCAATGCACATCAAACACACATGGCAGGAAGACAGGATGCCAAAAGAATTCACTCAAGATTGCATTTTCTGGCACACATTTACATTCACTTGTCATGATACCTTAGTTTGCTCCGGTCATGGGAAATCTGAAAGAAAGCCTGCTGAGGGGACTGGCAACACAGGGCCAGCTCCTGCACCCCTGGGAACCAATGCAAAAGGCTAAATGAATTCAACAGTAACAGATTTCTTTCCAAGGATTTCCCATTTCCACCAAGCTGGAGGAACAACCCTATGCAATTACCCATTTTCCAACAGGACATATTTCTCTGTCCTTTATGTCTCCCCACACCCTTCCTATAAACTGTATTACAACTATACAAAAAAATAAACCCAAATCATTTTTAGCTGAACTTTACCCCACACATGGGATATACTGAAAGGCCATTAAATTGGCTTGCCTCCAACCTTCACAGAGATCTTGTCAGGAGGATTCTGGTTTTAACAACATGTATATATACATATTAATATGTACACTGACAAAGAAGCTGCTCTTTCAGTTAGAAAAGAAATTAGATTTCATCACAGAATGAATCCTATAAAAAGATATGTAATAAAGTTGAAATACCCATAAAATAGCTATTACTAAAGCAAAGCTTTCGTCAATAAGCCTCCAAAACTTTAAATGAAGAAAATGGCTTCACGAAGTGGTAGTCTAGATTTCCACAGTGAGGACACTGCTGGACGTTGCTGTATTCAGAGAAATACTGCATGCCAATCCGCACGTCTATTACTGGCTTCCCACAGTGCTTACAGTTCAGTCGAGCCTGTAAAAAACAAAGAAACAAACAAAAAAGACTTTTTGAAATAAGCACACTCCCCTCAGCTTCTCACCTCTGGAAAAGAAGGTGCCAGAGGCAGCCCCCTGTCCTCCTCAGCAGGAGAAGGGGTCAGTCAGGACTGTCAGTAATGGCATGTGCTGGTAAGGACATTCCTCACCTGCACTGGGAACGCACAGGCACACACCATGCCTTTCACACTGAAGACCACCACCAAATTCTGGGGAGTGGGTCACCTCCCACTCTGACTGATGGGAGGTAGAGAATATCAAGGTTTTATTTTGTGCTGCGTAAACTCTGAATCAGTTCCTCAAGTCCCAGCACAAGAAGCAGTGTCTCAATAAATCATTAATGAAGCATCAAAGCAAAGAGAGAAATTTCATGTTTGTGTCATGCAATTCAACCACTTAGGTTGACGTTTGAACATCATCTGTCTATGAAATACACCAGCATTTTAATCTTTTGGCTTAACAAACGTAAAACTTGATCTGCTTTATCAGCACAACATGGCATTATGTCACTTTAAGTATCTATTTAAACATTTATAGTACATATCAGGTTACACAAACTAAACATCAACACAAAAACTATTCTACAAAATCCAGCTGAGAAAGAAGCAACATCAACTGGGTGGATATGAGAAATAATTCAAGGTCATAGGTGAGGAAGGACAGAGCTATTAATATTCAGCTGTTACAAAAAGGTGAGACTTCAGAAGAAATCTAGCTGAGAAACACAGCCCATCTGATACAAAGAAAGCAACAGGCAGCATGAAAGCTCAGCAAGCCCTTTGGAATACTCAAGAGAAGCAGAAAGGATTTGACACTGTGAAGAAGTTAAAGAGTAAAGGTGACAAATGAGCAGTGAGGGCCTGAGCTGCACCGTAGTTTAACCTCACAGCCCAGTACACTAATGAAAGCTTCAGCCCTCCACTGAAAAGAACAAAAAGTATTGTCTAGGCTGTCTTGATTTAAGCGATTTTCCTGAATGAGGAGAGGAGGAAATTATTAAAGTACTATCCCTGTTGAGACCAGACTCAAAAAGAAACAAATCAACAGCTTCATTACTATTTTTCTATATTTTCTGCTCTGCTTGAAAAGCAAAAATTTTAAGAAATACAATCTACTAGGTTATGAATTTTTATGTAATTCTTAACCAAACAGTTTTCTCCTTTACTACTGTCCAGAGCATCAGCTAAGAGTTAGTAATCTGACAATGGCTGCAGTTCATTATTCTACGTGCAGATTTGTGATGTAGAACTAAATATTTTGAAGTAAGGCATGAAATTACTCAAAATAAATCCAGAAAGGCAATTTGGAATTACATTATGTATCATATTTAAATGTCACTTTTCTGTATGCACAGAACCATCTGTAGCAATCATGGTGAAACAATAATGCTTATTATCTGGCAATCACAGTCATTGCAGCTAATGCTTTTATAGTCAGTTCTTATACCATGTACTGTCACACTGTCCATTAATCATGTAATTAAGGCTCTTGTATAATGAGCTCTTAAATCTTTTCTTGTACATTCAACAGAAACAATTCAGATTTAAAGCTGCTGACTTTTACAAAGGTAGAAAGTCAGTATCAGTGCTTTCTTTACCTTTAAAAGTTTCTATTTTTAAAAAAAGTTACAACCTCAAGAGAAATTAAATTTGGAGGTAATATAGCCTGTAGTTATAATTGCTACCAATGTCACCTTAACCAGCAGCAGCAATACCACATGCCTTCTGAGCAACACATTTTGGTAAATACGTTAAATTTAAGCCGTCATTTTGCATACTGACAAAATGGTATTTCAGATGGCTTTAAAGTATGCACATTACCATAAAGGGATCCCAACTTGAATGGGTGCATCTCTGCAAGGCTCCTGTCCTAACCTACAACCACCACCTGTGTGTCCAAGCATCTCGAGCAGAGCACTGAATCATTCCCAGACAGATGTTTTTTTCACAGCTGTCTACCCCTACCTGCACAGCAGAAGTGCTCTGTCCACCACATGCACAATTAATTCCCTGGAATGCAAACAGTCCTGCTGTCTCAGGCACACATCTACTCTGGAGTAGCCCCAGGCACTGGATCTTCCTCTCTCAAGGCGTTGATTAGGTGAGAATTTAATGATGTTGCTTCAGGCTGTGGTGGGTACCATCACCAGGGTCAGCCACAACGAAGATTAAGGAAAGCTGAGTAATCACCAAGCACAAAGACACTCTGAACCTTTCTGTTCCCTTGCTGCTTTCTTGCTACAATTATGATAAAAGACAATTTATGAACTGAAAACTCTGGAAACATGAAACATCTGCTGAAAATGTGGAACTATACCTGACACTCGTGATGCTAGTGATGAAGCATAAGATTTAATTACCAATGCATTTAAATGGAGCTGTATTTAAAAAGCTAAGTGTATTAACCACTGACCCTTGCAATGACTTTAGTCTACTTAAAGGCCATTGCACCTCTTAAGACGAAGGGAGAGAACCATCAGACCTCCTGTATTGCACTCATAAGGTACAGACTGGAAAAGAAGGATGGAAGGAGGAAAGGGAGAAGAGATACACAGCCTTGACTTTATCTGATCAGTTGGAATTTCACCTCGTGAGTCTTACTTATGTATGGTACTAACCTGACAACAGGGAGATGCTGCCAGAATATCGTAGGTATACATAGTTCCCAGCTGATGCCAGCTTCCATCCCACCGGGACTTGCACTTAATGCAGATAATTTTGTGAACCCCTTCTAAGCAGTCTACACAAACAGCATAGAGGTGCATAAGCCTTCCTGTGGACAGAAAAGACACATCTTAAGGAGACAGAAAGAGAAGATTAAAACAGACATTTTCTGAAATGTGGTATCTGACCTTTAGTGATACAAATCACATCTTTTTTTTTTTCTTTATAAAGAGTGAATGATAAAGTACTTCTCTATAGGAAATACACAAGGCTTGACTGAAGCTATGCAGAACTCAGGAATTAGTCATCACCCTGCCCACTCTCCCTTACATCACTTGCTGATAGGTCTTAGCAAAATATTTTATAAAAGGAGTTGCTAAACCTCCAAGAAGAGATGCCAGGTTAAGCTGTAAGATCATCTGCTGTGTTTCCAAAACCAGAACACTGCCCTAGCTTCATCCCCACCTAACATAAGAAGTGGAGAAGTGCTGAAGCTTATTAGCAAACTTGGTACAGATTCGTTTAACAACTTCCCCATATCTTCCAGCAAAAAGGGAACCAACGACCTAATATTCCCCACAGAAAAAATGCAACAGTCTGAAGAGCAAATTATTTTCATGTACTTTCTTCTGACTGTTCATTAACAACAAGTATATTTACATTATATATTGCACATACAAAGACTTTAACATGGCATTCAGAACTATGACTACATTGAGCTCTATCACAACCTTGGGCTCTGTATGCACAATGACTTTCAAAACCTGAGTAACATTTACTTCTATAAAAAACAAGTGGCTCAGACTTGAAAATCAAATATTTTCATTACATACATGTGATTAAACTAACCAATGCAAAATCTGAGACCAACTTTCACCAAAAAACAAAATTCCTACATAAATTATAAAGATCTGGAAACTAGATTATGCCTGACTCATAGTGACTAAATTGATTTGCAATTTAATAGTTGGCTATTAGAAGTGGCCTGACAACGAGTACAAATCCTGTAACGTACCAGATTTTGCACTGCTATGTAAGACAGGGTTAAGCAGTAGTGAAATTACAGATCAGCAACAAAGCAGGACTGTGTCTAACATGTGTTCACCTTGGATTGCAATTTGTGCTCTTTAGCATCAAAGCACTGAACACATCACAAACTGTAATTCAACAGACACACATCTTGTAACTCTTCTACAAAAAATGGGAACAAAATATTAGTAATTTATGGTTAGTCTATACCAGACACTTCCAAAATTAACAGTCTGTGTTTTTACTTGTTTTGGTTTTTAAGCCAACTATTTTAGAAAAACAAGAAAAATAGACTCATCTTAAACTACTCATACAAAATGCACTTGCTAGTGTGAGCTGGTAAAAATTGACTTATTCTACACTGGCATGTTCAGCTTTATAAAACATGATGGGATGAAACTAAAGTGCATATAATATACACATAACACATATCATTAACTTTGTTCCTAATAATATAATAAACTCCGTTCCTAAAGGGAACACTTGAGATTGGTGACGTTCAAACAACTCTATGCACAGCAGTTGTGTTGAGCAGGAGGATAAATAACTTTCCCCATCTGAAGTTCTGCACCGTTTCTGCAATTTAAAATAGTACATTCCCCCACCACGTAATTTTCAGGATATTTTTTGTATAGGAAATGAGGCACCTGGTATCTTAAACATGTCTGAAGTGACTTTCTGTACTGAAAAGAAAGTAACAGCCTGGAATAGTACCTTACAGCTTAATTTCATTTCAAAGAGTACTTCTGGTAATAAACCGTTTTACCCAGGACAAGGAGGCAAAAATTTTAACAATTAATTAGTCACAGCAACTTGTCTGAACAAGTTTTTCAGATATATCATCCAACAGTTAAGAAATAATTAAGGTAAAAAAATATAATTTCACAGTTTCATTCTTAGAGGCAAATGTTAACAAACAATGAGTTTCACTATTACTAAACCAGCTTTTTGTACTGATAAAATCACAAGCACATTGTGCGACTCCCCACCAAAGCAAATAAGCATAGTTATCTCACATACATATACTCTATTTATCCTGGAACTTTTTGGGCTTGTATATTTGCCTATCCTTTTTTCTCTTTAAAGTACATTAGGCAAGACAGAAACAATAATGTTAGCATGAATACAGTTTAGTGGCTTAGTGCACAGTGATTTAAAGAAAGAAAAAAAATAAAACACAAAGTTTACTGAGCAAAGATATGTTACATAACACGTATTATGACCATGCATGGGATACAATGTATTTTATTGAAAGGTGAGAAACTTTAATGTTAAAATACTTCTGGTTAATGCCTTACCAACACATGTTTCAACATACAATTCTATGCTTTTGACCACCAGACTAGGAATACCTTATCTGACTTATTTTAGCCATGCTGGCTGCCAGCAGGCTGTAGCACAGGCACATCTAGCCATGTACCACCCTGATCACTTAAGTCTGGGCCACAGCTTTCAGGAAGAGCTAAGGCTCACACTGGCCCACACTCATCTGTTCCTCTAGGAGGAAAAAAGAAACACATGCTGTGGTCTCAACTCATCTGAGACCGAGGACATTATCAAGACATAGGTCAAGCACGTCCAAGTTTGGAAATAAGTCTAATACCTTCACTAATACACTACTACAATTTTAACACACCATATTAAAAGCTTACTCATATTAAAAGCATCCAACCCTTCCAGGCCTGCGTTAACACAGGCCAGACTACAGCCTTTTCCATGTTTACGAAATAGTACCTCGCTACAAAACAAAACTGATACTCTCTAGTCTGAAAGCAGATGAGAGGTACCTCACTCTCACCAGTGGTACAAACACAATTTTCACCCAGGCTGCAGCAAAGCATGCTTAAATTGAAAAGGTTGCTTAAAAGGTTGATGCATGCTCTCAAGAGATAAATGAGCAAGCATATGCTCCAGAACAGATTGGCTGGAAAATCTTCTCACGGTCTACCTAGAAATCAGATCAGAACTTGTTTAGTTGTAAGCCCAAACACAAGCCATGGATCTTTCTATACGGCATCTTTTTGTAATTCCTTCTAAGTGTTTCAATCTGATCCACGTGAGTATTTTGGACATTACTTCAGGCTTTACAGAACTGCTTAAAAATGCAGAATCGGGATGAAAATCTGTAATGGCAGGGACAGGGCACAGAAGGCAGTTCCATCATTTAATGAAACCTAGCATGACTGACAGACAACCTGTACCTTGAAGGTGACAGGGAACATCATATTCAATCTCATCATGTCTCGATGGGCTAAGGAACAGGGTCCCATCCACCAGCGGAAACTGTTCAAACACTGGCAGCGCCCTGTGGCACAGAGCACAGTTTACAACGTTCCTGTGGCTGGCACTGAGAGCAGCAAGGATGAACTTCCGAAGGTCCTCCCCTTGGCCCACCTGGGCATCGTCTTCCATCCGCACGTGGAAAGTATTCAATTTATGCCTGGGGATGTGAGTGAGCAGCTCAGATAGATCGAGCCTTCTCAGAAACTGCACGGGGGTATCGAAGTGTCCTGATCTATGTGCTTGCAAGCCAGCTGCCCCGTAATCAAAATGTGCATTCCTGAACATGCCCCCACCAGCCATGTTCTTCTTGTGGGGCTCCAGGTGAATGGCATTCTTCAAAAACTCTCCCAGGTATCGGGAGGAACGAGGGCCGCTGAAATGCGTGGGGGCGAGGATAGAGTAGCCGGTGGGCGGGGACTGGCCGGGAGAGACACAAGGCGAGCGAACGGCGTAGCTGCCGCCCATGACGCCCTTCTCCTGGGAATTCTGCCTGTCCATAGAGTGCCTCCGCTGGAGGTCATTACTCAAGCCTTTCTGCGGCTTGTTGGCCGGCCTGCCTTTTTTGGCCTCCTCTGCTGAATCTGTCATGGACCTTCCTGTACTCTTCTCCAACACTGATTTCTTCTTCTTGTCATCCTGCATTCGCTTCACCTGGTACCAGTCCGTGTCCTTCTTCAAATGACCCTGCCCACACCGACAAGAGCAAAACCGAAAAGCCAGGTCATATCCCTTCTTGGTCCACATGTTTTGGCGACACTGCTTTTCGTTCCAGCTCCTGGCTCTGCCAATGCAATTGAACTGGACAAGGATGCTGCTTTCCCACTCGTAGAAGCACTGAAGGTGCATCCAAGTGCTGTAGGGGCAGTGCTCGTTGTTGCATATAACCTTCTGGTAGTCATCCTTCTCCAGGTCCACCGGCCTTCCAAAGCTACAGATCAGTGGAGTAGCACAAGGGGCTTCTGTGGAAGGTAGAACAGATACATTAATAACTTAATGGCCTCTTTATTGCAGTACTTTCTTTAAACACTGTGACAAACACACGCAAGGTCTTACTAAAAACCTGGTTTACTAAAGAGCCACAAGCACTACCTCTGGGTCAGTGCAAAAAGCAGTATTTGCCAAAAAGAGATAAGAATGTGAAAGGAGATAAGGAAATGCACAAATAAAGAAACAAAATGACACTACTATCTGTTTAATATTCAAAACAAAACCACCTCAGAAGCATTAGCCCTCCTCAAGCATTTGTGGATACCATGGCAAGGCCTTAAGAAGCAAGGAGAAAGCGCTGGGAATGTTTCTGGAGGGCTGCTTTGAAGCCTGAGAGGCAACATGGGGAGAACTCACAAAGATGTCTGTTTGAAAAACAAGAAAGCAATACAAGTAAGCAAGTAAGCCCAGCTTCACAATCATGGGGAGAGGCAGGAATTGATCTTTGAGACTGAACAAGAGACAACAGCTAGGGAAGAGAAGGAGGAAGCAGAGAATTTTGAAAAGCAAGACAAAGAGTTTACATTCCTAGTACAAAAAGGAGGGCCTTCATTACATTGCTTAGGCAAATACAGACTATATCACCACCACTGACCTTCTGGATAGCTACATTTCATAAACCAAACAGTTCTGCAGCATAGACAGGTGAAAAAATCCAAATGCAACATGGTATTTTATCAGCAAAGTAGCAGCTTTGCTGTATCTTTGAGAGAACAGTTTCCTTCAATTATCTCACAGCAACAATATCAGCTTCTACACAAAAAAATGCTCTACAATAGAATGGTCTGAATTTATGAACCCGTGACATTTCCCAGTTCCTCACCAAAGTACCACAGACTACGTATAACTCCCATTGCTGGCTGCTCTGTTGCAGCTGGGAGACTCAAAAGGGATCAGAAAATTTCTACTGGAGTTTAAGTACGTAAAAGCAAGAACTTTTTAAATGCTGTAGCGGGTTTCCCCCCACCACAGACGCTTACTCAAGTATTAAAAATATTTCTCTGTATTTCTGTCTTCCTAATTCTTCCACTTCATCAGAAAGTACTGCTCCAACAGGGCTGTCAGGCTGCCTTTTAACCTCTGTATGGCTGCTTTCAAATATTAACAGGCTTCTTCAGGGTCTTCTGTGTTCAAGTGCTGCTCGCCCTATTTAAAACACAGCAATCAGCTTCCTGAAGTTCCCCTGAAGTCTAAGCCAGAGCCCCAAGACCTATGGCAGAGGTGCACAGAGCCTTGAGGAGAGAGACTGCCATGACTGAAGATTTTTTCCCTTAGGACTTTAAATTACTATCTGATGAACAGGCAAAAAAAAGCCACTCTGTTGTACTGTTTTCAATCCCATTCTTATCACTTCTTGCACAAATAACACAAAATAATTTGCAGCCTAATTAGAGGTTTTATGCTGCTAGACGTATTTTGACCCAACTCTCAGTAAGAGACACACTATCCATCATCACGTGTCCTACAGCAGTAATGCACAAATCAGATGCTCTGCAATAACTGATCTTTGCCATACTAGTGCTCCTTTTCCCAGCAAGTTTTTGGAAAAGGCTATAAACAAACAAAATGTTCAAGGCTACCTTCAGTAAATTCAAGATTATTGTAGTTCTTAAAACTTGAACTTACACTGAAGAAAGACGCACAAATAACACAGAAAAACTTTCCTGAGCCAGCCCCTGGAAGATGCCACATCATTCACTTAACTTCTCTGTCCCTGTTTCTAATTCCAGAAGTGACACACTTGCAAGAGGAGTTCTTCTGCAATACCTTTCCTTCAGGGATTGGTCTATAAATTGAAGCAAAACACATTCCCCAAAGCTTTCCTTTAAAGAAGAAAAAGCCTATTTAATTTCAAAATATGGACTTTTCAGACATTAAAAACAAATTACCAAACTGGAGAGAACAGAGACAAGAGAGGCTTTCCCTAGAGACTCTTTGGAAGTTCTTTCTGTACGTGTGACATATATTTAGTAATTGGTCATCTCACGTCTCTGAAAACCTGCTAAGAATGTGCAAGTTTGGAGATGTCTTTGAGAAGTAACAATTTTATTGGCTACCAGTGACTAATTTTTCTCCACTCTTTTACTGTGTGTTATTAAGTATAATGTTGCTATTATTTACTATAATGTTGCTGGCCAAGAGCAGGAGTGATAACTTACCTGCTCTGAAACCAAATCTGTCAGTTTACCAGTTCAAAGAATTTTCCCACCCATTCTCCTAAACTTTGATTCATGTCATACTACCACAGCAAGCATCTCTGCAAATATTTTCTTCCTTGTCAGTCTTTCTTTCATCACATTTAAGGTCTGAAAGCAAAGTTCACAACTATAGCATCCTTATGCAATTGACCTCAGAGAAGCCAGTTAAACTGAACCCAAGAAAGGAAAACCGTCAGAAGTCATATGTGAGGCAAGGAACAGGAGGCACCAATATGAACAATTCTCACCTATGCATTTCCTTTATTCATCTATTTTGGCACACATTCCTTTCCACCACTGCAAGAAGGCAGCAAAAAAAGAACATGCCAAAAATCCACTTATGCTCTCACTGTGTTTCAGAGAGTAAATGTTCTAACAGTTGCAGGTATAATTATAGCTGACAGCTGAGAAAGTACTACACAGACAAGTCTAGAATTTAATACAGACACTATACTTGTTCATCCATACCAGCATAGTTAACTGACTTAAAAAGGAAAGTGTTTCCTTGATTAGCCTTTGAACACATTTTTGAGTTTGTAGGATCTCTAGCCCCCTGAGAAGTTTACAGACTCATCACTAAGTGAACAATAAATAAAATTAATAAAATAAGTGACTGAAGTACAAAAAACATCACCACAGCCCATGTACTCCACAGAATATGTCTGCAATTACTCAATTATGATCACGTACTGTGTATCAGAGGCTAAAATAAAGGCAACTTTCAACTGATTTTTTTTCCCCTTCTCCTAGTCAGTCAGTGGAAACACTGTGGAATGAGATCTTCTCCAGTTTCTCCTTAAGAACTTAGAGATGCCAGATTACCTTCCCACACAGCATAATTATGGGGAAGAAAAGGCAAAGCTGCAAGTTCTGGACAGTGATGTCTTCTTCAAGATTTAAGTTAATTAGATGATTACAAAGTTTTCACACATTCCCTCATCTGATTCTGCTTTCTATACAGCGTGAATTGGCTGGTCACATAATCACCACTGCAAAACCAGGTCTAGAGCAGGTGGAAGACAGCAACAGAAACAAAGCCTTCCATCATGCAAAAGATTCCAATGAACTTTTAAATGGTGGCACTGAGATTGCTTTGGAAAACATCATTGCTAAGAGAAGAAGCTGGTTTCTACTCCCCTCTTCTGGGGACTCATCTGACATTTCACTACTGTCGCTGTAGCTGCATAGGAAATGCTCCAGAAAACTAACAGGTCTCTCTGCCATGTTGCCATGCTCCACAGCACAGGTTATGCCATGCTAATCAAAGAGCCTGCTTTCACTGATACAGATTTGCTTTTGTCAAGTCTGCTGGTTTGCCTTGATTAAACTGCTGCAGTATTTCCACAACAGAAACTGAGAAGCCCAGCCTGGCTAATTTGTCTCAATAGAAAGTTCTACTGCTTTCTGTAGTTTTCCTGTATTTAAGAAAGCAGAAAATTACACTGCCTGAAAAGCACAGAAAAACCTCAAGCCAACATTTGGTTTTGCCACACATTTCAAATTCCAGCAGGTGTATCTGTACAAAATAGACTGTGAAGGACCGAACATCCCTTGCAGATTTCTCTGTACCCATGTCTCCTGCCAAACATAACCATGCCACATGCTCCTGCATAAAGAATAAATGAGAAACAGAAAACAGCAGGTTTTGTGCAATTTTCCCAGTTCATGTCAACAGATATGCCTTAGAAGCAAAAGAGACAGCGTTCAGGTAAGTATGGGAGCCACATTTCAGGTAATGTGAAGAGCTCCTCCCATTAATTCCCACCCTTAAAAGTGGTCTGAAACAGAGCACTTTTTTCACTATTACAAAACTTTAAAAATTCTTGTTATCAAGCCCTTAAACTTCCCATAATTAGAAACAAATTTTGAGATTTTCTTCAAAAAGTCAGAGCTAGAATCATTGACCTCATGTTTTATGATGACGGTGTTAACGATTACGGTCGAGAGAGATTATGATGGGAAGTAAATAGAAATTACACGGCCAAACTGCCCATCCACACCTATAGCCCCAAGCTGGTTTGTCATCTAAATATAATTTGCTTCCAAGTAGCTAACAGCTCAACAAGTTTCTGATTTCCAAAGCTATGAAATCCAACTGCAGGGAAAATGAAAGATTACATAGTATCAGAGCAACATCCATTCTCCCAGCAGCCCGTTTCAAAAGAATGCCAAAATAAAGATAAAAGAATTTCTGCTTAACTCTCAGTTTCAAGATGGGTTTCACAGCCTAAGAGAACAAAACATGACAGCATGCAGTTTTGTGTAGCAGAACAGCTTCAACGTAGGCTGTCAAGTTGCAACTACAAGCGCGTGCTGCTTCTTTCAAGACGCTATGTTTCCACATAAAAAAATAAATGTTTTCTCATATTCCTCTGTAGTGATTTGGAACAGTGATTTTGAAAATAGTTGGAAGGAGCAGTACATAAATGTCTTCCAAAACAGAAATAACATACAATATTCCAAACACACGTACATTTGTGCAAAGATAGCTCAATGTTTAAACAAGGTTGTTTCATGTTTGACAGAGCCACCATAAAATTAACTTTTCTTTCAAAAATGAGAATGACAGACGACTGCAAGGAAGCTGGATTGGTTTGTTTGGCTTTTTCTGATTTTCTCTGTTCAGGTTTATAAACATCCATAAAAGCCAGGAATAGGAACAGAAGCAGAACATCTGAGAAATACTTCTTTCAACAACAACAACAAAAAATCCTCCTACATGAATTGGTTCTACCTTTTAAATAAAAAAGAAAGGCAGTATGTGAAGACCATTCTTCCCATTTTATGACCCAAATGAAAGCAGCAGAACAACAGCTGCCTGAGGAACTTCCTTCTGGTGAAGTATATTAAGGAGAATGTTGTTTACTTCTGTTTATACACCCATCATAAAACCGAAGATGCACCCAGCAAGCCAAATGCAATGATTCCATGGCTTCAGTTTCGTGACTGCTCTCATTTGTTCCAAGTCCTCAATGCAGATGCCTAAAGCAAAATTCGCTCTTCCCCTGCTACGCTCCCACATTATCCATTGTGTTAAGCACCAGAGTTTTTCAGTCAGTGAACAGAAACAGATAATTATTTCCCATACTTGTTGGCATAGGTTTCAGCTCACTGCACAGATTTGCCATCTCTGGTAAAACTCAAGGGAGGTGTTAAACATGTGAGTCTGGGGGCAGAGGAAGAGGGAAGTGCGGTGGTGGCTGGATGAGACGGCCCTACTGTCATCTTAAAACAACTGTCAGGCAACAGTAGGTTGTGCTGGATCTGGAAAAAGAAATTATCTCCAAAAGAAGAGAAAGGTCTTGTCACTGGATTGGTTGCAAGACACTGACTATGGCTTGCTTTCGGTCTACTGTTACTCTCTTCATCTCTTCATCTATGCCAAGGACACGCTAGTTGCCAGCACATTACCTAGGCCAGAAGGGTTCCTGTGGGACATAAACCTTGCAAACCAACACTTTAACCTCTACTCTGCTTTCCCACAAACACTGCTCTCTTCACAACCTTACACAGCTAGGAACTGTTCGCTCTGCCAGCCTGAACCAGAGCTGAGTCATTCCTGGGGAAGGCCACTCCCTACCAACCATCTGCATGAATCTTCTGAATTTCCTCTGCCATCAGCATAGCTTTATTTTAATTGAAGTCACACAATACTAGTGTACTAATACTGTAATGTAGCTGTAGAAAATAAACCACCACAACAAAACAGACAGAAAGAGAAAGCTTGAATTAAGTGACTGATGTATTTGCTTTGTTGAACATTGCAATACAATCTAATTTTCCAAAGATTACCAAGATGTGACAAAATGGTACTGTCGTACTGATAAATGGTTAAATAGCACAAATAATATGGCAATACAGAAATGGTTGGTCACTTTTCTAAGAGCCTAAGTGCAGCAGAAGAATGTAATGAGAAAAAACGTTTCACAAATTGATCCAAGAGGCAGGCTTGGATCCTCAGTGCAGCAGCAACAACAAATGACAGCTGACAAACAGTAAAAGAAGTCTTTCAAAACAGCTCAGCTCGGGGCTTATACCGGTAACTCACTGATGATGACTGGTATCTCTTCAAAACTTCTTAAGCAATCTTTGCAGAATTATCAAGCTTCCAGGAGGATTCTCCAGGAGGGAAGGGAAAAAAACCAAGGCAGCAGTACCTGATAAGCCACTCAGGCTCTCTTCTGTGCCATGACTCCCTCACAGTCTTGGAAAGAGAAGGCAAGGCCAGCAGTCCGTTCTCAGTAAGCAACAGACGGACACACTGCCATCGCCATGAGGAGTTGTCTGGAGTCAGTCTGGCTGACAGCTTTGCATCCATTACACACCTACATAATGACACAGACAATCCAGAGCTCAATCCTGTCCCCAAGGACCATGCAGCTGCAGGCAACACCGACTCTCAGGAGTGATTTAAGGAGAGCAAAGCCTTAAGCAGCCCAGCTCCCTCATGCTTTACCCCATGTGCAAGATGTCACTAATTCTACTGAGTAGCAACATGAAGTGATTACCTTTCCCTAGAAAAGATTTCAGGTAATTTGGAGCTGCTAAACCCTGGTTCAGCTGAGAATTTAGGTGATGGGACTCCCAGAGGGCTCAGTAGCTGCTAGAAGCATCTCCGTGCACTTCACTTAACTTCACACTTGACCTCCAAGACAATCTCTTGACAATAAAACAAATAAATTTAAAAAACCACACCTAGCAACTTGACACAGGCAGGAAAACACCATAGAAATCATGAAGGCTTAACTCATACCTGCCACATTAACACCTTCTAACTAACAGCACAGTCTGAGCTAATGCCTGTTTATGAAATCAGCAACTAGCATGTGATACAGTTCTCTGCAGCTCTCATTCAACCACCCACACCCAGCTCAACCATCACCTCACCAAAGTAAGGCAGAAAATCAAGAGTGAAACTGTACAAACTAAGGAAGATAGGCACTCACATGTGCACAGCAATTCCGTAGCTTGTTTACACAGCCATCTGTGCTCCAAGCTGAACCTACTGCCTATGCTGCTGAAACCCAACATGAGAATTCATATGGTCCTGTAGAAATCACCATAATCTGTACAATCATCATCTAGCCAACTTAGCCAGTTTCTTTCCATTGAATATGTGTTGTCCAAATACAGAAAGCAATCATAAACAAAAGCTTTGGCTTTTGCTTGGGATGTACAAACCCTCTCTGTATAGGAGAAATCTTGCCCTAGCTTGTGCTGTAACACATGAATCCAACTGGAAATATCCCCACAGAACAGACCTAAGCCTCTACCTGTATCAGTACCAGGATAACTATGTAACCCAAATATTCCCAGGTGAACACTGAATTGGTTTAACCAGGTCAGAAGACAATTGGTTCTCTGTGCCATTAGCAATCATGCTCCAGCTAGGAAGACACCTCAGCATTGTGTGGATTTTTCTGATTGCTTCTATCACAGTGAATGCAGAGATTAATGACTATCTCAACACTGGAGACCTTAATGTGGACCTTAATGTGTTTTGAACACTGGCAGTTGCTTAGTCTGCACATGAATTGTTCCCGAAGAAAAGCACTTGCACCAATAAATCCTCTCACTTTAGCCTTCCAAGAGCTTTTAGTAACTTCAGCTGCTACAGAGAACTCACCTTGGTGCTTCAAGAAACAGTTATTCTAATAATAACTAAAGCAGACTCTACTGCACCTGCCCTAGCAAGTTTTCAGAGGCAAACTCCAACTCATGCTGGAAGTAGAGGTAACTGTGGCATGCACTAGATGCTCTAATGCCAAGCACAGATGTAAACACTGCAGGCTGGACTCACTCAGACTGAGAGCCAGCTAGCCACCGCACCCAGCCCAAAAGTACAAGAAGGCAAGAGAGAAAGGAAAGCAGGTTGAATCAAAAAGTACCAGCACCTTTTATATTTTCATATCTAAGGATATTTGTGTCATTGGTCTATCCCTCCCAAGTTTCAGGGCGACAAACCATACTTTACTTTCCATGCTAAAAGCTAGAGAAGGTGGTAGAAACTCAGTGGGAAACAGGAGTTGCAGTACCCAGCATCTCTTCAAGACAGCAGCTCCTGATGTGGAGCTGTTGGTTCCCACAGCCATCTCCCTCCCAATGCCATGCTGGCTCCCAGCCTTGTCATGTAGCAATCTCTGGCATCTGTGTGGCACACAGAGACCCCCATTGTACACTTCTCCCATTATGGGAGCACAGAGTGGAGATGGGCAGTGCCAGGCACACTCAATAGCCAGGCTCCAACAGAAGGTACCTCCTCTCCCAGCAGGAACAGCAGCAATATCCCTCTCAAGCCCTGGAAGGAACACTGACAGACTGAGAGAGACAGAGAGAAAGACATAAAGGTTGAAGTGAATGCTCTCAAGATAAATGTCACTAAAGTCTACCAGGAAATGCCAGTACTCCACTCAAAATCCCACAAGCTTTCAAAATGGAATTACCCACTCCAGTGACTAGATTACTGCTTCAAGAGGCCTCCTTGAAATTATTTGAATTTCTATCAAAACAGTTTAAAGAAAACCCATGCCCTAATAATCCTGTTATAATTTAGACACCTTGAAGATTAGCTGTAGCATTTTACTCTGAGCTGAATGCAAGCTTTTCCTCTGTTTTTTTCCCTCACACATCCTGCAGGAAGAAAAGCAGAGAAGGACGGATGTCTGCCAGCCATGACAGTACTTTAATATCAAAGGATGTCTCAATATGCAAGGATGTAAGCAAGGCTGAAGAAAACTTACAAATGTCTCCAAGGGCTAGAAATCATTTTGTCACTACTTGTTAGATCACTGGGAGTAAGATATGGGATGAGTACAGACAAAGCAAAGCAATCAGTTCAAAAACTGTATTTCCTTGTATGAAACAGAGCAAACATCAAGCCTAAACCTTACTCATGAAAGCACTACACTTGAGCAATAACTAATCACATGAATACAGAATGCTGTCAGGGCACTGATAACCATTTTGATAGCAAATAACTTTAAAAACCCCAAACTTAAATTGGTGTGGGCTCGCTTGCATGAAAGGATAATATTTGACTCAGTAACATCATGCACATTATTCCATTTGCAAAGATTTACAGAACATGAACTGCATTTGCTATCAAAGCATGTAATTGCATAGTTTTAAAAACCTTAAAACTAACATGAAAGTCCTTTTGAACCTAATTTGCATTGATAGAGACAGTGAAATTTGCATTCAGTTGATTTCTGCAGTTAGAAGAACACAATGGTATTGTCGGCAGAATGATTTCCCCTTAGTAAATTAATAGGTACTAAATTTTGTAGTCACTGCAACAGAATAGAAACTTAATTTTCCAGGTGGTCTCACTGATACCAATGGGACTCCCTCAGGCTAAATAATAAGAAGATGCCAATAATGAACATCACTAGAGTGCCAAACTGGAACTGGATATTATATGCAGCAGGGAACATTTGACAGCAAATATTAATCCAGGCTTAAATACTACAACAATTCATTGTCTGGAAGCACATTTTTAAATCAAACATTGCATTGATGAATTTTCTGTCCCTCTTTAACTATCCCACATCCAGGATATAAATTTTTTTTTTTTTTAGTAAATCATAATTGTTGGCCAGTCACAGCATTCAACACATGAGTCACTGCTGTGATAACTGACTTCCCTCTCCATACACTTCTCCTAAATTAAATTTTTTATTTGAAAGTAAATCAGTCTTAAAAATTTGTGAAACCCAGGTGAAGTGTTCAAAAGCACACAAATCTTAGCAGCTCCACCTGCCAACCCACCAATTCAGCAACTCTGCCACTTGTGCAGTTTAAGGGCTCACCCATGGCAGGGGGACAAAAAAAAAAAATCTTAAAAAAAAGTGGCCAGTACACCATAAGACAGTGATTTAGAGACAGTTATGAGCTATGCTGAGGGTTTTTTTAATGTTTTTTTGTTTAATTTGGCTGGCTTTAATGAATTCCATATTAAAGGGAAAAAGCATAGCTAAGGAGACATAGCTTTTACTTTTCTCTAGTCTTCTCACAGCACCAGTGCTGGAGAGAACAGAGTGACAACAACAAGGGGATGACAACAACAGCAAGTTGTTAAGATAGGGATGACCAACCCAAAGAAGAGGATTTGGCTCGACTAGACAATGAGATGAAGAATGGAAACAAGGCAAAGAAAATGGATAGAGTAATGAATATAAGGTCAGAAACAACTGTATGTGAAGACTAGAGTATGAGCTTAGAGGACAGAGAAATAAAACAACTGGAGCAGAGAGTCAAAGTGTCCAGCCTCAGCAAAGCAGAGACAGAATAGGAATTTGTTCCTCAGATTTAATAGTAAACCCCATGGATTTTTCTCTTCTGATGAAGGGGCAAAGTATCCACAAAACGTTATACTCATTTATGTCTGCAGATGAAGGTAACCAACTACTGCCATCAGGAACACTGTCATCAGTGGGCTAAGTGCAAAATCCCATGCATGGGACATGATTTTTTACATGATGACAGCTCAGATTTTAAGAAAAGTAACCCCGAAAACTAGCTACAAAATGAGAAAATTAAGTTATTTTTAGAAACATCATTCAATCACTCTTAAAACAGGTAATCTAAGAAATTAGGCTTTCTGTGATATCACATCTCCGTTTCCCTGTGCACTGTGATACTGTTAAACTGTTAAGTCTACCCACACCCCATAACCCCCTCTCCATGACCTGCGCATCACTTAGTGCAGGAAATGGATGCACTTTGGTCAAGAAAGATTATTAATCTATCATATGGTCTGATATGGAAGAGATAGGAATGGAGGACATAGCTAGAGAATGTGAACCCCCGTGATCATAGGCATGATCCCAATACCTGCCGAGAAATTAAGAGTGCAAGATGAGAAAAGCCAAAATGTCTGGTCAGTGGTTATGCTCGCTGCATTCCGGATTCTCCTGTGGGAGTCTAGAACCCTTAAAGCACAGTTTGAGCTCTGAACATGCAAAAATTGAAATACCACCAAAAAAACAAAAACAAATGCCCTCTTGGGGCAGGACAAAAGTCTACTGATATTGCTCAGTCACCATGCCAAAACTGGCTGATTGTTTAAAGTGAAAATTGTGTGCAAACTGAGGCAAAATTTATCAAAATGTAAAAGTGAACAAGAACTTTCCACAACAAAGGGATGCTGTAATGGCAGTTCCCAATCATATGGCACAGCTAGTCAGGGCTGCACAGAGAAGCCCAGAGGAAATTAAAAATTCTGTTTCATTATGCCACATAGATGAGGGGCAGAAACAATACATGGACCACACAATGAACTGTGAAGACTTAAAAAAACCCCATATCTGAATCATTATCTCTTCATGAGTGAAGCAGGGTCCTGATGTGACTGCATAATTAGACATCATACTGACATCATGATGCAAAGCCAAGGTCTGCACAGACACTTTCAACTGTTAAATCCGCAGCTTTCATCTCTGCATACTTCTGTCTTGTCACATTCATGAAAGAAAGCAGGTTATGTCATTATGATCATCCACTGCTTTTCCAGGGTACAGGTGGAGTAGGAGAGCGGTGATACCACAAATTACACACAAATTACACTAGAGCAGCACATGGTGACAATGCAGAAGAGAAGAGCGAGCCCGGGGTCTCACAGGACCAGTGAACCCAGGCAGCACAAGACACAGCATGCAGCTGCACAGTCCAAAAGCAGCACGGCTAGGAGCTACCCTGCAAACCAGCAGACTTAATCTACAACCCAGACAGTCTCCCACAAACAGTCAAGACTTGACTGTGCACAGCAGAACTCTATTAACCCCACCACTCACTGCAGCAGGCCACATCCTCCATAAACTGCTTAGTGAGCAAGCAACCCTCAAGAGCACAGCCTCTTACAAATGTCTGAAGGCTAGTAATGGGCTAGTTGCCTCCAGGGTTGTGGCTACACTACAGTGCTTCATTTCAGATTCATTGGGTTTGAGGACTTGAGGGAATCTGTTATCATTGTCTCATCTTTTCCCTGCACGTGAGCCAGATTCCCAATTCTGCAGCACAACCTGAACCAAAACTGTTGAAAGCTTTGCACGTACCAGAGAGAATACAATTTACAGACCTTACAGCTCAGGATTATCTGATGGGCAGTAGCCAGTGTAAAATAAAGCTAGCAACCACATCTACCCCTCCAGCCTTTATGATTATCTGAAAAGAAAGGCATGACACGATGCAATGATCCTGCCAAGGCAAAGATCAGGTGCGCTGACCAGGCACTGTACAGCAGATGTTGAAGCCAAGGCTGTTGTACCTCTGTTGTGAAGGGGCAAAAAGGGGGAAAGTGAGGGATTTGGTGATGATAGAGTCAAGGGATGTTTCTGACCACTAGAGTCATGTGGAAGCAGGGGAAGAGAGAATAAAGGAGTACCTCCGCTTGGATGTCAGAAAGGCAGCCTCAACCTGTGAGGAAGCCAGGCAGCACAGGGGAAGGATTTGTCAAGCACAGAGGACACACAGTCTCACAACAGAAAAAGACTGACAACTTGTCTCTGGCTAGCAAACTACCAGTGTTCACTGGCATCACCTCCTGTGGCATGTGCAGATGGAACACCGCCTCATCATCCACAGGCAATACAGCCACACCAGAAACGCACCACTACTGCCACTTGTGCCCGAGCAAAAAAAAAATAAATAAATTCAAAACATTGTTTCTCCCTGACCACAGAGAAGCCAACTGCAACGTGGATGTTGGAGATATTACATTACCATACTGAAGTCATGAGAAAAATACTCTAGCAATATTCTAACTCCTGTTAATCTCTTTTTTTTTTTTTTCCCTTGTTCACTCATCTAAAGCAAATAGTAAAGAAAAAATCCCTAAACAAACCCAAAAATGAAATTTTAATAATTCTCCATGATTCTCTGGGGACTCTTACAAAAACAGTCTGGCAAAGACCTTGTGAGCTAAAGTGATTCATAATTAATTGCTAATATTTCTAAGGAAAAGTTTCCAATAAATAGTACATGGGAATCAGACATCTTGAAAACCAAACCAAGACACTTGGAACTGCCCTTCTAACAGCAGTAGGCAAAACAGATACCACAAAACATAATACCTGTTGTAGCCACCCTCCCACTTTTTAAAAAGCATGGAGAGTAAAATGCTGAAATCCAGCTTGGGAGAGGAAAAAAGTGAAGAGCAGAGACTCTGCACCACAGTTTGTACATCTAGCAGCAGACCTAAGAGGTGGGGTTTTTTGGCTTAGTAAACCTGTAATAAAGTCTTTGCCTGCCTTTAGTTTTAGCCTGACACATCCTTTTGCAGCAAAACAAACATGAATAGCAATGCAAGTTTCCGCAAGACACCACCTCACCGAAACCGCTCCGAACCAAAACCCAACCCACCGACCAAAGGCAGCATAAAATGGTTGATGCGAAGCGAGCACGTTACCCTGCCAAACCCAACTGCTGTGCGACGGCAAACAAAACTGACCGAAAAGCAGGACTCCATTTTTAATCGCGACGGAATAAAGTGGGGATTTTTCAAGGGAGCTCCGATTCGGCCGCTTCCCGCCCGCCGGGGATGCGCTCTGCCCGCGGACCGCGCAGCCGGGTGCCCCGGGCTCCCGCCGCTCTCAGCACCGCCGCCGGGCGGGGACACCTCGCCGCGCAGCCCCCGCCCCGCCGGGCTTTTCGGGGAGATCCCTCCGGCGGCACCGCGCACGGCCCGGGCGACACCCGCCCGCCGCCCCGCCCGCGCATCCCCTCTCTCCGGGCGCGCCCCCGCCCCGCGGGTCCCCCCGCGCCGCCCCCCCGCTCTCCGCCGCCGCCTGCGCCACGGCGGGAGGCCGCGGGGCCCGGCCCGCCGCTCACCGCTCTTGACGTCTCCGGGCGCCGAGCCGCCCGCGGCCGCCGCGCCGCCCGCTCCGCCGCCCGCTCCGCCACCGCCGCCCGCGGCCGCCGCTCCGGCCCCGCCGCCACCCGCGGCGCCGCCACCCGCCGCTGCCGCGGCTCCGCCGCCCGCCGCCGCGCCGTTCTCCTGCTCGTCGCCGCTACTGTTGGCGCGCTTGTTCTTCTTGCCCTTGCCGCCCTTCTGGTTCGGCATGGCGGGCCCGGCCGCCGCCGCGGCGGGGCGGGCGGGCGGCGGCGGCTGCGGAAGGCGCCGCCGCCGCTACCTCCGGCTCATGGCGGGGCGGCGGCGGCCGCGCTGCGCTGCGCCGCGCCCGCGGTGGGCGGCGGGGCCCGGGGGGCCGGGCCGGGGAGGGTGAAAGGCGTGTCCCTCTCGGCCGCCCGCTCCCGCCTCCCCGCTTCCTCCCGGAGCAGGCGCGGGCGGCCGCGGGAAGCGGCGTGCGCGGGGAGGGGCGGCTGGGGCTGGGGCTGGGGCTGGGGCTGGGGCTGGGGCTGGGGCTGGGGCTGGGGCTGGGGCTGGGGCTGGGGCTGGGGCTGGGGCTGGGGCGGGCAGGGCTTGTCGGGAGAGGGAAAGCCCCGATGCCGGCGGCACGGGCGGTCGCGGCGCCCGGGAGGGGCGGGTCGGAGCGGGAGTGGGAGCTGTAGCCGGGGCAGGTCGGAGCGGGAGTGGGAGCTGTAGCCGGGGCGGGCGAGCGGCGATGGGGTCTCCTCGCCCTCAGCGCCTCGGCCCGCGCTCCCGCCGCCGTGTCCCGGGCGCTGTGAATGTCCAGACAGCGGGGAACACTTGGGAAATGTCAGCTGAACGTGCAGGAATGAGAAGGGGATGGAAGGAAACCAAAACAACGCGGTCTCGGGTGGGGGGGCGGTTAGGGATCACAAAGCCTTACAAGAGCACAGCCCGGACTTTGGATTTGTCAGCTCATGTGTTCCTGACGGGGAACCTCCGTGGGTGACAGCAGGAGAGAACCTCTGGGATATGAGTTACAGGAAGAATCAAACTGCTGCCGTCCTCCGGAGCTGAGCTGGAAGCGGCGTGCCTTGAGAGAGGCGTTGTCGAGGGCCAGCAGCCTCGTCCTCTCCAGGAGTCCGGGCTGGGAGGCACTGCGGGAAATCGGTCACTGACAAAAGCGGGATTCCTGCAGCCGGGGACGCGAGATGCTGCCCTTCAGCTGCCAACAGCAGCACCCGTGACGTGCCTTTTCCTGGCTGACGAACAGCAGCTCATAGGTGTCACCCGCCCGAATGCTCACCTTGTGTACCTAACAGTTTATCCAACTTGGGAATAAAAAACTGCAGCCTATCATAAGAACATTACACCAGCTGTAAGGATGAAGGATGAGCCATTATTCTGAGCTTGGCAAGCTTTTGCTTGCACATGAATTAACTTTTTTTTTCCTTCTCACGCAGATCCTGGAGATTGGGTTTCCATGACTTCCTTATGGAAGAAGTACACAGGCATGCAAGAAATTGAGCAGTTGTGTTACTGGTCTGTGGCTGGAAGGACAAGACCGTGCCTGAGCTGTTTGGGCTCTAGAGATCAAGTCAAAGTGCATGAGTCAAAATAAGTGAGGTATCTTTGATAGGAATGTGCCACATTTTGTAAGTCACAATTTTGTCTGAAGTAACTGGGCAAACTGTTTGACTGGAACGATTCCCAAATATTTTCCTTTGAAAAATTGCATACGTTCTGGTTCATCTTGTACCTGTAGCCAGGGCCTTCGTTTCCCAAGAAAATTAGCTGGCATATTTTCAAGTACTCTTGAAGCAGCTATCACAAGAAGTTTTGAGCCAAATAGCCTAGTTTCTTTGCCTGCAGACGTCAGCATTTCAGATATTTTTAAAAGGTTCCTTGTGTTGGTGGAAATGTTCTGAAAGTGTATGCTTTTCAGTGTCTTGTATTCCCATAGCTAAATGTCCTGCCGACCTTAGCTCACAGTTTTGAAGCTTCTAAATTGCATTTCTATCTAGAAACCAGAAGAATGGAGTTTCTGAGGTCACAAATATGGGCAAATCCTGATTCCAGCCACCTCACTTGCAGGACTTCAATCTGTTTTGGCAAGAGCAAATTTTACCCCTAGTCCTACAGCTTTACAAAAGAAAAGGAAAAAAAGGATCCTTTCCACTATTTCACAGGCACATAAAGGTGCTTGCCTGCTGTAACAGGGGCTCAGACTTCCAAGAAAAACTTGTCAAGTGTAAGTTCCTATAAAATGGTAGAAACTCCATGGATGTGAAATAGTAGCCTGATTCACATGTCCAGAGTAAGTGTGGAGTGTCAGACTAAATGGTTCAGTTTGAGCCAAGACAGCAGCTCTTACTGTGAATCAGAAGAGCTGGAGGAGTAACTTCCAGGGCTGGGTATAGGAGTGTACTATCTCATGCATCAGTTTTGCAAAATTTAAGGTTCCTGGTTTTGAAGGTCAAATCTTGCTGTTGTCCAGTCAGCCTTTACACCCTTGTAAGGGTCATGCCGTGTATTGGGAAGACCTTCTCAGAGTGAGATCACAGACATCAAGTGCAGAGGTCAAGTAATTCATGGCAGTTTCAGTAGTCACAGAGACCTGCTGTGATGTTCCGGGGCTGAAAAAGTTCTTCCACCAGTCAGCAAGTGCTGATGCTACCGTGTGTGCTGCCTGATTTGCCTCACCTGCTCCGTCAGGGGAGGGAGATTGGCACGGTCTCCCTGGAACACGTCCTGTTTTAGACACATGGTTGGTTCTGGGGTAACGAGGATCCCTACACATAAGGGATCTCCACCTGTCTTTCCACAGAGGCCTTCCCCTTCTGTGTCCCATGGAAGTGAGGTGGCTTTACTTGGGTCTGCAAATCCCGACCGCAGATCATCAGCCATGACTTGTCCTGGAGATGCATCTTCCTGACAAGTGCAGCAAGTCTACACCAACCTGTGCTGCAAATTATCAGCAAATTCTATCTGCACAACCCAATTCTTTGCAGAAGCCTTGTTTTTCGTAACTAAAAATAAGTATATCTTTTTCTTTCTAGATATAGTACACAGAGTAGTTGTGACCATTTCACTCTGAAATGAGTTATTTTAAAAATCAGGTAATTTGTTACATCATTCATGCAAATTTTGGGAAACTTAACCAGATTTCTGTTCACACTCAGATCTTTTCAATTTACCATACTTCCTCAGAAGTTCTTTTATCAGAATAGGTATGATCTCCTTTAGTAAGTAAACAAGGAAGATGTTAGCAAAACATGCCACCTTCCACTGCATTTTATTCTTATTTGTAATTTTTAATATTTTCTTTCTTTCTTTGTACAAAGACCTAGCAAAACTCCCAGAAAGCTGACCTTAGCGTGCTTGATTTGCAGCCATTCACAAATTGTTAAATCTTCCTGTATTTTGATTTAGAACATAAAAGACACCTTAAGACACAGCTTCAGTAGTGTAAACAGCATCACATTTGTATACTTCAAAAGAGCTGCACATAGAAAGAATCAAGAGGCTGAGAAAATGTATGAAGTCTGTTTTCTACAGAGAAAAAAATTCCCTGGAGTAATATATTTTAGGTTTACAGGTATTGGCCAGTATTTTATTCTTGGTGAATCTCCTTTGAGGTTAAAAAATGAACTTGAAAACATCAATAACAGAAATAAATTACTGCACCTAATCAGCATGATGGCATAGGAACAAACAAGACTTTCTCAATAGATCCAGACTAGACACTTGGAATTAGGGTCAATCAACAAGAAATGGGAGAAGATAAAAAAAATAGTGCCATTCTACTTAAATTGCTGACAGAGAGAGACATATTCCACACCATGGCTGTCAAAAAGTGTGAGAGAGAGCTGATGGGAAGATGTTGTGAATCATTTTGGAATCTTCCTCTCAGAAATATTTAATACAAAACTATTATTTTATGTAAGCGTAAGTTTAAAAATAAATAATTAGATTAAAATAGTGAAAACTCAAACTCAGACCTCTGCGGTTCTCCAAACAATGAATTGAACAACAAATATTCATTCACATCCAGGTTCGAGCTGATCAAATAGAATACCCATAATGAAGAAATAAAAGTAAAACACCCTTTGTAGGAGATAAAATTGATAAAATTGATTTATTGCTAGCTATTACTGTCACCTCTCCAGATAACAGATTTCTACTCACCCAGCTGCTTAGGATGACTATAAACTCACATCTGGGCTCCAGTTAGTTGCCATTCACAAATGCCCACTGAAGAGAAACGAGTCCCTCATCCTCTCACTCTGTCACCCCATCTGTGATTTCCACTGGTGCCACGTTCACCTCCCATCTCCTGTTAGTAAAGCTGAGAGCCTGGATATATCTGTGCTGCAGCTTCCCTCTCTTCAATGGCTTTGGCCCAGGCTCCAAAAGCAGGAGATGAAGTGACTTTGGTTCTTCAATCCAGTCTCTGTAAGTAGTTTTGGTCCGAGAAGTCACTTACTGTTTTTCCTAAGTTGTGTTACCTGAAGCCTTCCAACTTTCAAGACAATAAAAGCTGGGTTTCCTGAAGTGTCTGTCTCTAGGCTGGAATAGTGGCAGACAGGCTCATTGCAGTTGGCCAGTGAAGTTTTTCAGGGAAAATGTGAGCTTCTCAGCTCAGAAGTAATTTGTGACAACTGACTGAATGCAAGCTCTTGTGAAGCCCCAAGTATTTTTCAAGTCTCAGGAGCTTTGCTTCCAGAGTAGCACATTCATAGCTTTTGCAGCTACTGAGAGAAAATTGGTGGCATTTCTCACCTTCACTGCTGCTGTTCAGAAGTTCAGGTGATGAAGCTGAAGAAAATTATAACAATTTCACATAATTATTGCTGAGATTACAAGCAGGGCACAGATTTTTCACAGGAATATCGTGTTTGTGAAAAAAACCTGATTTTTGGGAAGCTGCAAAACACAAAATTATCCATAACCTGAAATCTTTTCCAGTTCTCCATTTACTACAAAGAAGTTGTTATTTAGCATTTCTTCCTGCCATTTCTTAAGAAAAGAAAAAGGAAACACAGCATATAATGTGTCAGCTGTTACTCTTTCTTTGAATAATGGATGCTTTTTTCTGCAAAGGCTCCAAGCCACGCATGGGCAAGCTTTCTCTGCAACTGTAGGAAGGTGATATAGCAACAGTTGTTGAAGGAGAAGGGATGGGAAAGTCTTTATTTCACTTTTGTGGTGTTTACTTTTGAAAAACTCAGTTGAGTTTCCAAAAACACAGTGGGGAAACATTTGCCATCCCTGGGATGAGCAACAGGCAGGGGATTAGTCTCTCCTGCTATCACTAATTATGTGTAAACTCACGGGTTTGGGGATTTATAATGAGATCTCAGGAGATGGGTTCTGCTATTACTAATTGCTGCTACTCAACTGGATGGGAAGATTGGTTTAGATATCTGTGGTAGGGATGCTGCAAAGCACTGCAGAACTGTACGTGGAATTGGGGAAAGTGGTGCAGCATGCAGTCCCTTGAACTCAAGGGAGTTTGGGCACTCGTGATCAAAGGTGAAGGTCCTAACTCCAGAGGAAAGCATGAGCATGATGTTCCCCTTGTGCTGAAACCCAATCCCACTGACCCAGAGTTTATTTCCTGGTGATGGGACCAGGGCAGCTGCAGCACAGGGACAAGGTCTCTTTCTCTAGCCTCCTAAGCACAGCCAGCACAGCAGGGTTACCTGTCCCTTCCCAGTCACCAGGTAAAGCCCTCCGTGGTGATAACAGTCAGCTATTCCACATTCCATGCCTGAAAACATCACCAGGCTTTGTAGCAGTTGTGTATGCCCACCACTGCAGGCAGCAGGGCAGGCTGAGCTCAGCGCTTGCTGCTCTTCTCCCACCATCCTCATTCTTACAAACAGATGGGCCTCCTGTACAAGTCATGTCTCAGTTGCATTTAGCTAACAAAAGCAACAATCGAAATCTCCACTGCTCCTGTGAAGAATGAAGAGGATTAGAGTCTCGTCCAGTGTGCTGGAAGGCTCATTTGCATTCCTGGTCTGGTGATTCCCCTCTTTTCCATTCTGTGAAAGGGCCCTCTCCCCAATGTCTTTCTGTCCCTAAGACAAGAGAGCTGAAAAGCTTTCGTTGATGAGGGAAAGTGGAAGAGCTTGTTCATCACATCTCATTTATACATAATTCCTACACATCATACACTACTGCTACAATTATCATTTAATTAATTTCTCTCCAGAAAAATACACCAATCATCTTCATGGCTGCCCTGTTTATCGTCCCCGGCTGTGGGAGCTGGTACCGGCCAGGTGCAGGGACAATGGCTGGCTATTCATTTCTCTGCACCAGCTGTTACCCTCAGCATGCACCCAGTCTGGGTCCTGCTGGTAACAACCCTGTTATGGCTACTGCTGCAACTTTAATTTTATTTCAAGAGCTAATCCTGAATGATTGTTCTGAGAACATGCCTAAGTATAGTGAGGGGTAAGTATATTTTATGTTCCAGGCTTTAAATCTGTCATAAAATAGCTTATAGGTCTGTGTGAACTTTTAGGGGTTTTTTTTCCCCCTAGACTTGTGGGAGTTGCTGACTGGTACAGTCAGATAATGCCAGGTAGTGAATCACTCCCCTGCTATCAGCATCCACCAAAATCTGTGTTCCAGTGTATTGGTCAAATTGTGACTGAAGGCACCAGCAATAACCAGCGCCCAATAAAAAATGTATGGATGCCAAACAGGAGCTCACAGTATATTTCAGCCCTACAAAGATCCTCAAGCCAGCAGGGAGCCCATTCCATTGGGACTGCTTGTGAGCACAGGAATTGGTCTGCACCAGGCAGCTTAGAGGTCTAAGGATTCTGATTCTGAGTTTTTATTATATGGATGAGGAGAGGAAGAGGGCGAGGAAGAGGAGAGGAGAGGGATTCATAATGAACTGATGGCATAGGAAAGAAGAGAAAATTTGCATACTAAATGTCATGAGGCCTCTGAAGCCTGGGCTGAGGATCGAGGTACCAGTCATCCAGTCATTTGCTTTCAGAACCATGAAGTCCATTATTTCCCATTTAAAAAGCAAACAAGACTGTCAGGGAAATTCTGGTTCTGGTTTCAAGTTCTACCTACCATACACCAAAACATTAACTGTGAGGTTTTTAAAAATGGTTTCGAACAAGATGCGTGGTAGCAGAGGAAAATATCCAATTTGCAGCTGTATAGAAACAATGGAAAGAAAAGAGATATTAGACTTAGAAAATATTTTCTTAGCTTTGATGATGTTATTCACAGATCTCTTCCAACTAATTGTCTTTAAATTAATAATTTTCAACTAATTGCTTTACTTTCAAACCTTTTTCTTTATTATTAAATAGAGACAAAACCTACTCATAGCTATGTCTGTTACATTTTATTTAAATTGATTGGATTTTCCTCCCCCACATTCTCAGCTCAGTCTGTTATATTATCGGTCAAAATTCCACATTGAAGAATGTACTTTCTTCCTCTGAGATTTCTGCTCACTTCCTTCAGATGAGAGAAGGAATTTGTCAGTACTTTGACCTTTCTCTTTCTACTAATCCAGCTTGAATCAGTAGACGCCAAAGACAGCTTAGTTATTTCTTATTTTCCTAGTTTTATATGCCAATAGGGCGTCATTCTTTGTATAGACTCAGGTCTGAAGAATGATACATTTTGTTCTTTTATAGGCCAACAGAACAAGACAAATGGGATGATGTAAACACAGAACTAAATTTCATTAATGAATGAAACTGCAAGCTTTGAGAGAGGTCATTCAGAAATATCTTCAGTTCCAACAGACTCTGTATTAGTGACTCAAAACTGTGTACATAGCCAATCAAACCATCAGTTCATGCTGAGATACAGGGATGGGGACTGCTGGATATTTTCTGTGAATTACTGACTTTCCTTGCAGGAGATTGTCCTTCTCTTCCCAGAAATTCCACACATTTATTGTATGATACTGAGCAAATCATCCTCCCTAGTTTAAAATTTCACGTTCCTTAAAATAAAGGCCATGATATGAATGCTCTTTGTAAAATTCCTTGAAATCCATGGCCAAAATCAAGCCTTACACTGAAAAATCAATGTCATTATGCATTTACAGAAGAATTTCTCAGAATGCTATCCTGAAATTACACAAAAATGTATGCAGTAATTCAGGAGTGTTCTAGTTAGATGAAGCTGTCTGAAAAGGCCATATTCCCAGTTCAAGGACAATTTCAATTTTTTTCTCTTTTTCATTTTCAGCTTTGGCCCAAATTATATCAAACTCAGAAATCATTAGTATTTCCTGCAAATGGCAAGTTCCAGGGGGAAAAAAATAATCAGAAATAACAAGGAAGGATGGCTTCCGAGAGAAATTACATTCCCAAGTGAATCCTGAGTTATAGACAAAGGGTGCCTCAGGCAGGGGGTAAGGAGGAAAAGAAAATTAGTTTTGCAGGATGCCTGAAGACAACCAAGCAAACCTTGTGTATTAAAATTAGTATTTATCTTCTTTTTGTGTTTTAACCTCAATGCCCAGCCAAAATTCAAGGTTGTGTAGTAATTTTCTGGTAAGAAGAGTGATGATAAGAGAAGCGGGTGTTTTTGACGCAGCTCCACACTGTTTACAAATAGCGTACAAGACTTTACTTCCTCGAACAAGGCAAAGCCAGCAAGCTGGAGACAGCTTCTCAGAAGGGGGTCTGCCATGGCCACCTGCCAGCACTCAGAACGGGAGATTTTCCCAGCACCATCTTCCCTGTGCTTATTCGCACCGTAGCTCATGTTTGGCTTGACCTCCTCCCTCTTGGGTTCCCCGGGCTGCTTGCGTGGAGACACAGCCCAGGCAGGGGGTGTTGAAAAATGAGGCCTCTCCCAAAGCCCCTGCTGCTGGCCACAGCATTAAACTAAAAGAGGCCACTGCAGATAATTTCGGTGAAAAGTTGAAAAAAAGCTTGCATGGCAACCTGAAAAATCAAAAAGGAGGAGATATGAGAACGCCCAATGTGCTTGGTTTGCCACAGAAACATAACCTTAATATGAGGGTATTTGTTACTCTGGGCCAGGTTGCTGCTTTGAACATCTGAGGTTTGTGATTTTCAGGAGCAGATTCCATTTGGTAACAATTCCGCCACAAGAAGCATTTGGGATGATTTGGGCAGGATGGGTAAAAGTCATAACACAAAATAACACAAAGGTGGTCACAAATGCCATCAGCATCTCCACTTGGCACAGCCATCTCTGTCACAGGCTGGAAGGTCTATCTTTCTGAAAGAAGCCTTTTCCAACTTCTAAAAGAATAGTGTGCTGGATATCACAGCTTTTCACCCCAAGGAACATGGATGAACACACCGTAAATGATAATAATGAAGTTGTAGTATATATGTAATTTACAGCAGAAAAAAATCTGCTACCAACTAGAAAACAGAAACTAGGAAAAAATGGAGATGTCTTTCTCATTCTCTAATTTTCCATCATTCCTTGATATCTCTAAGTAAGACCAGGGGCTCTGGAGCAGGTCATTTAGGTTTCTTCTCTCTTTTCTGTAGTATAGGCCTCTGCATGACAGTAAGGAAAAGCTGGTATTGGAACCACAAGCTCTAGCAATTCTAGTGAATCCATATGAAATGTATGGAATATAGCTCCAAGCACATGATGAAAAGGGCGGAAAGTGTGAAGGTGTCTTTGGAAACACTGACAAGAGATGATGAGTCTCAGAAGAGCTGAGCTTTTTTTTTTTTTTCTTAAATTCCCTTATCTCTAATCTGGAAGAGTAGATCTCTCAGGTATTGAGTTTGAATTTAGATTGCAGTGTTGTTTATTACTCTGTCAGATAGATTTAATGTCCAGACCTGTAAATCCTTTGCAGTGAAGCAGGGAAAAATAATAAAGTCACAGAATGAACACCAGTTAATGGAAGTGTATGGATGAATCACCTGTAGGGTGTTCCCACTGACCGCTGTGCTGATTTATATTGTTGTCATCATAAACTTCTTGTATCGTTTCTCATTGTACTCAGAGAATATTGTTACAATTAGATTGAAATTTGTCTTCATGGAAGGTATTGCCTTGACAGAAGGATGAGGATGATGTTCCTGGACAATCTGTAATACAATTGGCTCCTTCAGACTGCCAGATGACATCCAGCCGGATCTTCATCACCATGCACAGGGCCAGCCCAGAAGTTGGGGAATGGCTAACCAGGGGCCTTCGAAACACCCATACCTGCACTAAACCTTCAGGTAAAAGACAAACAACCACCTTTGTGTGGAACCAAGGAAGGGAAAATCCAGGCACCTCCCTCCATGGTTGAGGAGGAGTTGAAAGCAGCTGCTCCTGCTGAGGTTCATGCTCATGCTGCTGAGGGGTGATGTGTGCACACATTGCAGCTAATCACACTCTGTACATCAGACTGCAAAAACCAAGGCAAATTAATCATCATTTCACCTTGCCAAGTAAGTAAATACTACAACATTTATCTTGCATACAGGGAAAATGAGTCATCAAGCTGTCACAGGAAGAGCTGGGGCCAGTGCCAGGACCAGGAAACAGCTATCCAAACTCTCCAGCGCACTAACTTTCATCCTGCTCCCCTCAGGCAAAACAATTGGTCTCCAGCAGAACTAAAGTCAAGCTAGCTCCTCTGAAACAGGGGAGAGTGGCAGCCCACCTGTCATGGTATTCCTTGGACCCTCTCTGTGAGAAGGACATTGCACTTCCTAACTTTTGGAGACTTGTAACTTGCACTTTGCTGAGAGGATATGAGAATCCTCATGCAGTAGTTCTAGGGGGTTCTGAATGCTTCAATAGTGGCAAAATAGCAGGCACAAAAAATAACAGTGGCAAGCTTTGAAGACTAGCTAATGTTTCATTTCCATCTAATTCTCAAAATTTTCTATGTGTGCATCCAAAACACAGATAAAGATTAAAAGCTCCCATTGAAAAATAAACCAACAGCCTGGACTTTCCTTAATCTCAGAGGCATCACAGTGAGATCTTCACAGATCCTGTAGCTGACCATTTTTTTCAAAGGCAGGCCAAGAGAGACTTCTTGCTTCTCCTTTTATAGCTCAGTTCTCTGCTTGTAGTACCATGAGATTGCCTGTCTTGATATACACATGGAGGTATGGTTCAGTTTGCAGATTTTTCCTCTCCCTACAGGAGGAAAAAAAAAAAAAGACAAACAAACAAACAAACAAATAAATAAATAAAGTTTAAAAACTTTCAAACTTAGAAGAGAAAATAAGATGCTTGGACAGACCTAGTGCTCTGGGGGAGCTGACGTTTGATTTTCCCTACTAACACATCAGTAATTCTCTGTGCTATGAAAGAGCTATGTGGTTCAGCTTGTTTGCTCTCAGGGTTGTTGCTGAAATCCCCTAGCCCTAACAGACTCAGGGAGGAATCCTTTTATCAAGAAGCTTTGTACTTTGCACCACAAGTATTGTACCTGGCTGATACCACCCTTCATTGTAGCCTTGAGTGGGACTGACCTTAGCCATGTGGCAGCGATGTTGTGCTGACAACTGAATTTAGCTCCAAGGCAAACACACAGGTTTTGGCACTTCCATTCAGGAGGGCTTATAACAAGAACTAATACAAAAAAAAACCGTGGTAGAGCAAAAGGAATGTGAGGAAGAGAAAATAATTTGAACCAACTGGAGGAGTCCATCTCCAAGACAGAAACAGCATGAGTGAAGGTTGTATTTATGTGCACAAGGTTAGAGGGGAAAGGTTTTGTGTGGAAGCTCTGCCCTTTCCCTTCCAGAAAGTGAAAGGATAACTTGTTCTGCATTGAAAAAAAAAAAAAAAAAAGAAAGAAAGAAACAGGAGAAATGCTACAGTGAACTGTTCTTATTACACCTGTGCAAATACTTTTGTATCCATTGGCAACAAATCTGGAAGGTCCATCTGCTTCTAGCCAACACATCAACACCCACTGATCCCACCTCACATGCACTTACTCTGTGTCCCCTCATTTTACCAGATCATAGGAAGGGAGGAAGAGGGAGAAATCCAGTGGTTTTATTCAAATCCTTGGATGCAGCTCTGGATCCATTTTGTATGGTCTCAGAGCCACCCCTTTGTCTCTGTTAAAAATATCCCATGCTGAATAGGGGAGTTTCTACAGCCCATGGAGAAGAAAAAGGAGAGACGAAAGGGTAGTGAGAAACAGTATTTAGCTTAGGGAAATATAATGTAATAGTGGTAGAGTTTGCATTTTATGCCAAAAAAAATCCTAGCAGTTTTCTCAGCTTTTTTTATAAGAACTTGCTGAAGTTGAGAGGCAGAGTGTAATTTTACAGACTCTGGCACATTTAGCTGACTAGCAGAGCAAAAAAGCTTAGGAAATACCTTTCACATTCAAAGGTACAAAATAATACATCTTTTGGTTAGTATCAACCTGGTTTTCTACATGCCTAGGATTTAAATGTAAATCTCTGCCAAGCATAAGGAGTTTTTCAGAGTGTTAATCACCTAGCCCTTTTTATAGTGTGTGAAGTGATTTGGAATCATTGGGGAACATTAATACTTTGTGGAGAGAGTTCCAGGATAGAAGACTGCAGTTTGTAGCACTGCTAAGATATATAAATCACTTCAGCTGTGGTGGAATGTGATGATTTGAAGCCATTTGGTTTGGAAATGGAAAAAAGACATGATCTTGAAAGATTCAAATGGCTTTGAATATTTTGAGCCCAGTCTTACAGCTCTGATTGAGACATTTTCAATAAACACCAAAATACTTTCTTCTGGAAAACTTCCAATAAAGCTTACCCTTTCTAGCTCAGCATATGTTTAGAAATACCGGGTTTAATCACACAGCAGTTTGCACTTGATGTAATCCCCTGCTGTTGGGCAAACTGAGCTCAAGCACCTTTTCTGATCTAGTAATATTCTACATTATTTTGCCATCTGTGTGAAATGCAAAGCCACAATGGAGGAATTCTTTGTTCTGCAAAGGGAAGGAAGCTAGAGAGACAATATTCTTGCTTCCACAAGACTGCCCTGCTGTAATAAGTAGAAAAAAAAGATGGAAAGATGAAGGACACTTATAAAATTGTGTAAGTTACATAAAATGGATGTGGAAAAAAGTGGGAGCACAGCAGCTTCATTCCTTATAAGCAACATCAGCCAGAGTGTAGGAAAACTATAATTTTTATCATCTTGTCCTTTAACCCTGTGCATAGGCAGTTGTGGGGACTGGAGGGAAAACACATTTTGCATCCAATTTACATATTATTTATATGCCTTGCACCATCTGAGATACTGTGCTAATAGGAAATGCTAAGAAAGGAAATCTCTAAAAAAGGATTTAGGAACAAACAGCTGTTGATTGGTGATGATCAGTAAGATGTCACTAGTGACACGGGATCAGACAGAATGTGTTTAAAGATTTCACTTGCTTCTAAAAGCCATTGTGTGTCTACAGGGGGAAAAAGGAATAAAACACATAAGTTTACCAAATTTTAAGCACACCAAAATCATTCTTCTGAAGAAGTTTCCCTGCCTTTGACGACTTAGTTTATGACACAAGAGAGCAAACTCAACTTGTATGTGCAGGTTGTGAGGAGCGACATATTTAGCTTTATTAGTTTTTGCTATCACAAAAGATACCTGACCTTTTCTGGAGGAGCTCAGCTGCTACCTCTGCCTCATGGCAGGCCTTTGCAAGTCTGGAGCAGGGAGTGGTGACATGGGTGCTGCCTTAGCTCCCATGGAGCTCCATTCAAGCTGGGATGACAAGCATTTTTCTGGTTGCTACAGTCCTTTGGCCATCTGCATTTACGCCATCTATATCCTGCCAAAAAAAATGGAGCACCAGCCTTTGTGAAAGGGTGAACAGAGTGTGTTATCAACAACTCATACACAGATCCAGAGTGAGACCCTGCTTTCCATCTTCCTCGTGAAGGACTTGTATGCAGAAATGCTTATCAACATGGAGATAATGCTTATAAATGAGTATATAGGTTCATCATACAGCACCTACATGATATGCTTTAGAATGAGGTTAAACACCCTAGAATTATAAAAGGCATCTTCCACAGAGCCTTAATTTGGTTCCTAGTGTATGTACAATGGAAGATAATCCATAATTAAATGTTTTGGGTTTTTTTGTCCTTACAGTGATCTTGTCATACAGGGAGAACAGTGATAAGAAAAAGGAGCAGGATTTAGAATTAATGAGGTTCCTTGCTTCGCTTCCAATGTCCCAAATGTTCCACCATGTAGGAAATGAAATTTCTGCAAAAAATAAAGGCAGAAGACTAAAGGAGAGAACATGTCTTTTGGAATAAAGCAAGTGAATATTACAAAATGAAACCCTGCCACTGCTGCACACTTCCTCCCTGACTGTAACCACAGCTCCCTCAGTCTGGTCCATGGGTGGTGAATTGACCATTTAGACATGATAGGGTGGAGAAGTATCTGGATCAGTATAAAATGGGCCAACATTAGAGTACCTGGCAGATCTGGAAATCAGAAAAGACAAAAATTTTACAAAAGGAAGGCCCAAACACAGCACATGACACCAAGTAGGATTAGGTACGTTTTAATATCCTAACTCTACATGATACAATGTAGTTCTTACATTATAGAAAATGTGTATTTGGCAAAATTCCCATTGGGACAATTTTTAAAGTCCACTCCAACCCATGAAACACTCAAGTTCTCATGAAGATCTGTTGCTCTACTTGAAAACAACATCAGAATGTACTTCACCAGTTTTTCTTCCCATTGTCTCTGGTACATTAAATTACTTCATTTCAGAAGTGAGACAAGGAGAAGTGTTAGAAGGAATCAACTGAAATTCATCTGTGTAGTGATCCTGACCAGGAGGCTGCTGTGCACCAAGGAATCAATCACCTACCACAGTGAACTTGAGCAGTCCCAGGCCTGTGCTGTGCCACACTGCACATCCAGCATGGCCCTTCAGCCTCAGCTGTGCTGCACAGATTGACCCCCTGAGCACGGGACAAACTTGGCCAAATCGTTATTCAGAGAGGAGTCTGTGGGCAGCTCCCCCTTGGTACCAGCAATGACACCATCCCATTTGGCCTTGGCCACATCTGAAAGTGTTATGAGAAGCTCTCATGAAAACATCCTTCAGGAAAAGGGTTGGGTTTTTAATAAGTTATTTACTAGCTCAAAGGACAAAAATGAAGAACCTTACCTTAGAAGGTTCTGCCCTGAGAAAATACATATGGGGCCTGTCTGATGCTGTCAAGACATAAGAATTACTTTCTATGTTTCTCTCTTTATTCTCTTATTAAAATGGCTATTTTATTAATGTACTTGTTGTCAGCCATTCTTTCTGAAATGCAGAAAGAGCCCTGCACTGCATTTCTCTCCATTTCTTTCTCTCACCTTGCCACCTACCCAGTGCAAAACAATATCTTACATGGATTTTTGAAAAGCTTTTTGTTATAATAATGGAAAAAAAGTCCGACAAGAAAAATATTTGGAAAGCAACTAAATCAAAATCTAGATAATACTGTTGTTTGCAGCATTACATCAGTAGAATAGATGTTCCAGTTAGGACTGGCTTTGTGGTGCATAACTGGACAAATTCAAAGGAGCAATATTTACTCTGGAGATTTTCCACTAAAAAGCCCTGATGCTACCAGGAAAGCCATAGGGACAGGATCTGTAATCAGATGCCTTAGTGAGAACATCTTCTGGGATTTATGGGCTAAGAATTCAAAAGGTTGTTTTGTCTACCCATTATGTAATGATGGAGGTATTTTGTGGTATAACAGGTACAGTTATGTTGCTTGGGCATACCCTAGAGATGCAAACTAAAACAAAAGGTAATGGATACCTGTAAAATGGACTGCTGGTGTTATAGAGGCACAAACTCACACTTCATCTTCTCCAACAAGGGCAGAGATAGTCACCCTGTTGGATAGTCACCCCAAAAGGCACATCTCAGGGGTGGGAGGTGGAGGCATCATGCCCACCCCTCAGACTATGGACCGCCAGGTGAGGAGGAACTACATGGCTGTATCCACGGTAGAGACAACAGTGTCTCTAGAGCAGAGCCTCTTCTCATAACCATGGGCAGAGCACACAGTGCAACCTCAGATTTCCTCAGAAGTTTCATCCCAGGTTTCTCACTTTTCATCTTCCAGCAACCAGGTGACCAGATCACCTAGCAGTCTCCCCAGCTGTACCACCCCAGTGAACCTTTAAACCTGAAACACATCTCATGCCAGGCAGGTATATTTTTTTAACAGTAATGGCAATGGGTTAAGTTGGTAATATAAACCATTCTCACATGTCAAATGTGTCTAGAGTATGATTTTATGTCCAAGCTGTGGCCTTGGTACCATCTGGTTTAATAGTATGGCAGCCCCAACTACTGTCGTTGTGAAGCCACAGGATCATGATGTAATGCATGAGTGGCTCACACACTACCTGTGCTGAGGATGGGAACATGCATAGATAGTGAGTGCAGTAATAAAAATCATGATTTGCACACTGATTGCTTCTTTGCTTCTATAACCACAGCCTAAGTTCACATGGCTTGATCTCATGTGAACTGCCCCACTGACTTCTAGATGTTTGCAAAGAGAAATGTTCTATAAAATACAGAAGCATTCTTAGAAATTTGATGCAAAAAAGTGTATTTCTTTTGTGGCCTTACCTTAGCCGTACAGTACCCTCAAGATTTTAGATTTAATGAAAACATTACATTTGTACTGCAGACAGCAGCTTGGAAATATGACCAGAAAAGTAAGGAAGGCAAAGAAAAAGCACCTCCAAGCATTCTTTAAAAAAGAACTTTCCAAAATCTAATTTTTGCATCAGCATCTTGTTATTCTTGCAGCCTGACTCATAAAATGCTGAGTGTGTGTGGGAGAGGTGAGGGGGAGTGAAGGGATGGCACTGCCATTTAAAAAATCATTATAAATGGATAAAATGCCAACTGTCTGCATTTTACCCTCAAGACATCATTAACTGACCAAGATTATTGCCATTGTCTGTAACGAACAATGCAAAGATGATTAGTTTTATTTCTTAAATTTAAAGGAGACTGTCATGAGACTTGACAGAAACAAATGCAACTTGCAAGGAACAGCTCAAGTCAGGAGTTTTCTAGACAATTTTAGTGATGTTTCTTTTTCTGCTCAAAACACAGCAATTTAAAATATGTACTTGCATGATCACGAGTAGTCTGGATTGCCATAAAGAAAAAATTCCCTGCATCATTTAGTTTGCCCTGTTTGTACCATTTAGTCCCTTTTGCTTCTGCTGACACAAACTGGTTTTGTTTTCTTTTCTGCAGAAGGGTTTCACCCCCGGCTGTCACACACCACAACATCCTGCTGGCGCGCGGGCTGCAGACCACAGAGAGGAAGGTTTGACTTTTACATCCAATGCAAACCCTGCTGTCTTTGGTGCCTTTGGAAATGTAGGAGAAGCGCACTGTGTACAGCCTAAACTTAGTAAAGGCAGTGGGACTGTGGTATTGCCATGTTTTAACTCTTCATTCTCTGGGCCACGTATCATTATACTTTTAAGACATGATCAGTAATGTAAACAAAGCTGCCAAGACCTGTACCAGAGTGCACATCTATGGATGGGGTCCCTAGCATGACTGGGAGTTCTTTTTCTCACTATGCAAGGTGTCTGAGAGGGAGACAAGCAATGTGTGTTACAAGCTTATGGGTGCCTTCCTGCTTGAAATATTCTATGACTTTTTAAAGTGCCAAAAGCATTCATGGAGAAGAAAACAATTCTGAGAAGTCCCACCACATCAGTTCCCTGCTATGGAGCCAGCTAGCTGGATGGCTTGAGTGGAACACAATGCAAATGTAAGCACACAGAGAGACCTGGTTTCCCAGACACAAAGACACAGGTTAGGGAATCCCGCTCTTGGCTCTGAGCAAACCGTTCAGCCTCCGTGTTGCTTGACACAGAAGCACAGACCAGCTTCCCAAGGAGCCTGAGGCCCAGCTTTTCACACAGCAATTTCTCCTCACCTGCTGACGTTTTTTGGCACACCATGGTGCTACTCAGGGGCCTGGCAACAGCCTGCACCCACCTGCTGCTGATGCCACCACCCTCTTCAGGCCAGAACCAATTCATCAAGATAATGAAAGGTGTCTGAGTGGGTTCTTAAGGAGAAAATTACAAATATTTTTGTAGAAAGCTAAGGACTACTCAATGTCCCTGCTTCCCAGCACACATCCTTGGTTGACTTTAGGCATGTGTGTGTCTTGACTCCCTTCGGTCATGTGTCTGAGACAGGCACTTTGCTGTTCCGTAGAGACAAGGTGGCAGTGCCTCTGGTAATTGGAAGGTTTGCATGATTTTAGGTTCCCAGCAAAGTTTTCCAGTGAAACCTCAGGCAACCGTGGACTTGGAGCTACTGGAGTACCTTGCAGATGTCACATAATTGAGTTTAAATATTCCAATGCCACTGAAGTTACCTGCAACACAGTAATTTCCATGTTTGCGTCTTGACTTTTGTGTGAACTGTTTCATGGTGCTGAAGTCCTGATGGTGGGGTGCATCTTCAGCTGCTGTTGACTTTATTTTTTTCCCCCCAAGAAAATTGAAAGCAGATTTCTAAGAAAATCATATTGTGCTCCAAGATAGAATTTTATAAAGGTAGCTTTTTAGAACATCAGCTGCAGAGCTGGACCGAGGCCTCTTGGCTAATAAAGACCTGGCAGTAATAAATCTTCTATTAGCAAAACTTTGCAAAAGACCCAATCCTGCAAGATACAGACTATCAATTTTACTAACATGATCTTCTGTGTATTTAGCAGACTTAGCAAAGACCAGGAAATGTAGATCGCTATATTCTTATTCAAACATAATTGTCATTTTACAGCGTGTTTTCCCACTGGGAAGAAAATGGTCAGGTTCTGAGTATCTGTTGTACCAATATGTATGCATAATATGCATATGCAATTTTATGGTACATATCATTGTGCTCTCTGGAAAAGAGCATGGCAAGGTGGCAGCAAAAGCCTCAGTGTCACTCAGCTTTCAGTGGTTGTGCAGAAAGAAGCTCCAAAAAGGAACAAGGTCACAGACATAATGCTGCTATTTTTGCGAAAATTCTGTACTGGAAAATGCTCAGGTCTGACTCTAAGCATCTCTCTGAAAGGAGTTTTGATCTGGATCTGATCTGACAAGACTCAGGAGAGCATTTGTAGGTCGAATGACTCCCTCTCTAGGTTAGCAGGCTGATATTTGAGTCACTCAGGTGCTCTGGCAGAGATAAGCATAATCTGCAATGACATCTAGGCTACACCAGAAGATAATGCTGCTTCTGGTGTATTATTCAAAATACGTGCCAGCAGACTGGCTTCCACTGCTTAAATACTCACTGCAGTGCATTTGTGGCTAAAGCTGTACTCAGAGTGGCAGAACTAAACTGAACTGCCACCCTCAGGAAAACTTTATTAGAATAATTTCACATTAGGCAGTTTATGTAACTAGATGTTAAAAACACTGCTTTCTAGAAACACTGTCAAGTACTTATCATCAAATAACTGATTCAACTTATTTTTAAACCAGAGGTACCTGGAAATACTGACCATACAGATTCCTGGAAATTGTTGCACTGGAGCAACTCTTCAACCTGCTCTTGACTTTCTTTGAGAATGTAATTTCAAATCAAAATGCTGAAGATGTCTTGCTTTGAAAATCAAATCATGAGGAGATCTTAACTGGTATGGGGTTTGCTGCTGAGAGAAAAGGCAGATCACATGAATTCTGCAAGATTACTGACTTTGCCAGTTTCCAAAAGAGACACATTGTGCATTTTTAAAAGTCCTTGAAAGCATAATTGCTGTCATACTGTTATCAGACAAAGGATTTTCAAGTAATGCTGAACATAACTTATGCTGCAGACAGTGGAACAAACTTTTAGGACTGTTTTTTATACTAGGTGAAGATGATATAAAGACATCATTAAGGGTCAGTGTTTTGGTATAGAGCCATAAGGCCAGTCCTGTGACAGTCGTGGTGTCATCTCAGCAAAGGCTCTGCAACTATTTAAACATACTTAATATTTTGTGCTGCCAGAGTAGAAGAGAATCTCAGCTTATTTCTAAAACATCTAGTTAATTTAAAATAAAACCACTAAGTATCAGTGGCAATCTAATAAGTTTTCAGTATGTAAGAACTTCCTGCTTCTCTTCCTCTTGTTCTTTCCTTCAGGTGTTTTTTTGTGGCAAAGCTTTACACAGGAATGAATGGCAAAAGTGACATTGCTTTCATCATTTGGAGCAGGAAGAATACCTCCAGCTAAGCTTTGGAGGAAATATGAAAAACACTCAAAACACAACATACATATTCAAAATTCATTCCAACATTAGAGGCACATGAAAGATAGTGTTGTGTATATTTCAATCCTTGCTTTGCTCATGCTCCCAGCAAAAAAAACCTAAAAAAGCTATGCTCACAAGAGAAATAGCTGCAAAGTTTAAGATGTCACCACCCCTCACAAGAGGTTATGCAGACCTGCACCTCAGCACCTTCACAGCTTAGTTAAAACTCTTTGAGAAGCACATTTATCTCCAGGCACTGGATTTTGTATGGAAACAGCTGAGATGACTGAGTGTGAGTGTACACACTCCGCTCCATCAGCTACTCTAACACTCCCAGCTGAAGACATTCACTGATGACATCTTAAATTGGATCAGTTAGTTTTGCCTGGAGCTCATCCAGCCTCTCTTGAAGTTTCCACCATGCTCTCAGGTGTTATGATGGAGACTGAATTAGCCAAGCTACACTTTCACTAATTTCCCAGCATTATTGCAGGCAGGTAATAGCTACCAATAGCTCTTATGCTGTTGTCAAAAATCTCTGATTCTTCCTACTCCCCCACAGTCAGAACTACTTTCTATTTTGGAATGACTGATGCTCCTGTCTGACCTGCAAACTCTCTTCAGACCCATAGCTGGCAAGATCATGAACCCATCACGGAAGAGGGCTGATTGTACTACTGTTTATAGAAATAGGTAATTCCTCCTCCCAGCTTTCTATTATTGTGTCAAGGGCTCCAGGAACTACATCTCATGTCCAGGCCATTTGCCGTGGAAATTATTTCCTCAAGAGATGTGTTGTCCCATGCATGGGAAGAAATGTTAGTATCTCATTTTCTCTGGGAAAAAAAAATAAATTAGAAAGCCAACAGTGCTTGTATACAACCTGAAGTGAAAACCCTATGCAATTCTGAGGCCAGTAGTTACTGGATTAAACTTTGCACTAGAGGCAAATTCTTGGATATACATCTTTGTTCCTGTTGTTCCTCTCCTGCTTTCAGAAGCAGAGAAAAAATGAAACTCAACTGCCCCAGGCAGTACACAAGTCACATTCTTCTATGATTATTACAGATGTATTTTAATTCCAAGTTTCTCTGTCTCTTTCTATGTGGTGTTCCCAGAAGCCCTGAGCGCTTTTCTCAGTGTTGTTAAGATAAATCTAAAATAAGAGAGACATAAAGGTCTCTTCCTAGTCCTGTCTCGGCTCCAACTCAGCTCTGAGCCTTACATTTACTGGTTTGGTTTTTACTACATTTTCAAGGCTGAGTCCTTCAGTGCTTAAAGATCTGTCAGAAGCTTGAACAGAGAAGTAGGTCCTGGCTGGGATAGGTTGGTACCCTCTGTACCAAAACTGGCATCTCAGACAATCACAAAGCACTCGGTATCTGTCAGCATACTCAGGCTATTTTGTGAAACCAGACAATCCAGACTCAGGCTTGCAGCAAAGCAGAAGCAAAACCAGCTGTAGTTATCTGGCAACACACAGCTGTCTGTTCTCACCCCTCTGGCAGAAGGCTTGGGTCTTAGTCCCCCCTCTTTCTGCCTGAGGAGCACAGGGGCACAGGCACTTGCCAGCAGGTCTGGAAGCAGAAGAGCTGCATCAGAGTGACAGAGCACTGGAGCCAGTAAGCTGGGCTTAGCTCCTGCTCTGCTCCTTCACTCCAGCTGGCTTGGACCCAGGCAGCTCAAGTTTCTCTGCGTATCACTTCCCTGCTCTCCAGATTCTGGGGCCAGCACAAGCAGAAGCAGCCCAGATCTGTTTGCACACAGGATCTAAGTTGTTATCCTGTTGCACAAAGCAGAGCAAAACAAGATGAAAGGGGTAGCAGCTGGAACTACACAGCTTTGTAGAGATTCCATAACGATGCACTTATCAAACATTTTGCACTTGTAAAAGGCTGCTACGGGAACTTCACCCATCCTGCAGCTTTAAGAACTGCAGCTGTGGAGTAAGCACAGAGCAGTAAGCAATTTGCTTACCAATTTGCTGCTTTCCTCGTGCAGCAACTCCTTCTCCCTACCGGAGGGTGCACTTCTACCTGATAAAAAGAATCAGCAGTAAGCTCAAAAACAATCAAAAGGGCTTTTTTCTTCCCCTCCCCTGGCACCTTCTGCCTGGAAAAGTAGGACTACTGTGAGGAAAAGAATCACAGCCTGAAGCTGCTGTACTAACTTCCGGTTAACACTGCATGAAAGCATTCAGGGAGCTCCTCACTCACTTCCTTCACAAGTCTAGAAGACAAGGAAATGAAAGTATATGACCCTGGCACAGATGAAAAAGGTACATTTAACATTCATGCCTTTTTGTGCACAAACTGGTCAATCCGAAGGGCAGTCATTCTTCTATTGAATCACGCTGCAAAATTATTTCTATCTCACTGTCATGCTTTCTGAACAGCTGCTCCTTGCAGGAATTCAGTTTGCTGTCATTTCAAATTGCAAATAAAAAGAGAAACCAAAGCAAACATAACACAAATTTAAGTATGTGCTTTTATTTTATACTTTCATGGCACATTTTCATTTGTAAACATTAAATTACCAGTGCTCTTCTTCATATGTTGAAAATAACCACCAGACAGTTGAGAGAATTACCTGAGATTTAAAAAAAAAAAAAAAAAAGAAGAAGAGAGAAAAAGATCTGGCATCTTTTACATTTCTCACATACAGTACCATTTTAGGAAGACTTACAAAAGGGAATGTTTTCCAAAATAGGACAGTTTTCTTTTGACTATAAAGATATACAAAATACATCGAAACACCTTGGAATGATCAGCCTTATTAAGAGTGTGTGTCAAATCAAACAATTGCTTGATTGATCAAACTGTTTCAATCCCATTAATGCATAGCTGAAATACTGCATCAGTCCTGCAGCAGCATGATATCCACGTTGTCATGAACACCTTGTAAGAGCAGCTCTCCTTGGTAAGTGATGATCTTCCGTCGTTTTGCCGCCTTAAGCGTGCCCACCAGGGCCTCAAAGAGGTTGGCACACTTCTCATCAGCAAACAGCACACCAAATTTCACGCTCACTTGTCCGTCAGCATCTAAATAAAAGACATAATGTAGATTTCCTTCAAGTTAGGAGACTACTGAGGAGATAAGGTTAAACAGAGAACATTGAAAGTAAACCCCACTGTTTCCCAGTTTATTTGGGATGATATTATGAATGTTTATGATAAACAGTAGGCAGAACTTCTGCCTAATCTAATTTTTCCTTTCCTTACTTGTATTAAGGACCATATAACTGCTCTGTTGACTTTTATTGATGACTTTCTGAAACATATGACAAGCACACGCTATTGAACCTCTTTACAGGGTTTGGAGGAAATTAGTTAAAAATAATTTAAATCCTAGAATATCTCAAACTGAGGGAGACCCACAAGGATCAAGCCCAACCCCCTGCTCCTCTGACCTAAATCTAAACCATACACTAAAATATATTTTTTTTTACATTTTTTCCACTCATTAATATTTGAGGGTCACATTGAAAAGGCTGCAATGTGAATTTTCACACAAAGCAAGAATTAAAAAATATATGTTAAAGTTATATGATTCCTAAAAAGCAGATGCAGTCGTACAAAATGCAAGATGTACATAGGCACTTAGGTTTTAAAACACAAGTGGAACTGAACAAGTGGCACCAGAACTGACGTATAGGAGCAGGTAGCACATCCACAAACTGCACAAATATTTGTAAAGAAAGACGAGTTTTAGCAACGAAAAACAATCTTAAGAGGAAATGGTACCTTCTAAGCAAGTTTAAGGAAGTTTGGAACTACACCTATAACTCCTAAATTAGTTTTAGGCATACAGACCAATTTCTTCCAAATAATATGATCATGAACAGAACTGAAATACTTGAATTCTGAAGTAAAGAAGGAGGAAGGAGGTGGAGTGACAAGGTGCAACTTTCTTCTGTTGTGACTGTAGCGAGTACTGAAAGCCTGAAGAAAAGGTGACTCTTGCAGCTGACTCAGGATTCAGGGGGCAGGATTTCAGACTGATATCCTCTGTGCTGGAGAGGTTTAAAAGTTTAACTTTATAACAGAACTAGTTTAAAGGATGGAACACAGGCAGTACCGTACAGTCCAACATTAAGTGCATACACAGATTTTCAGGTTACCTGCTTATTTGAATTTGCCAAGCTCTTAGTTTGCTACAACACAACTACACCTGTATGACATGCATGCATGGTGACATGTATGGACACATCTGTTACGTGAATATATCCTTGAAGAGATACTGCAATACTCACTTCTGGTTCCCAGCCGCCGAATCTCCTCAACTAAGAGGCTAATTTCATGTTCCACATTCATTGTGGTCTAGAAGGAAACAAAAAAATTTACAAGGTTATAAGGAATCCTGTAAATCCTTTGCACCGTTCTGGCGTGTTCTCAGTTCTTTAGGAATGTCATGACACTTCATAAATCCCAGTAGCCTGGAGATGCATGATTACAGGATAATCTAGGATTTTAGTCTTGAACAGGTAAGAGCCTCTGCACCTCACATTTGAAGGGAAGAGAAGTTGCAATCTTGTTACATTCTGTACAGAGCCAATAAGGAGCCAATCTCAAAATATGACAGATGTAGGAAGGTCAAGGAAGAAAAGGGTTGTTCGTTTTAAAGAATGAGCTTAAGCTGCCACAGAATCAGAGCAACTCACTAACATCACATGTTGCAGTCTCACAGGTCTTCAGGGGCTTTGCAACTTTCCATCAATGGCCTCAATTAAAATGGAACAAATGCCTTTAAATTTCTCTCTGGGATATGTGGTAGATTTGGTTTCTTAAACCACACCACAGCTTTCTACATATGCTGGGAGGATATTGCAGGCATGTATTACTGGTTAGACACACGTGGTGCGTGAAAGGACAGAAGCTTCTGCATACCCGCTACTGAGAGCAGAACTGATCCAAACTATGCAAGGGACCTAAGGCAGCCAACATTTTTGCCATTGAAAGTGATCCCGAGCATCTGCTACACTGCTAAACATATCCTGGGCCCCTCTTTGCAGCAAAATGCAGGGATTTGCAGCAATGTCTACCAATGCCTTGCAACAGTTTAGCCATATGTGGCACAGCATAGGGCAACACTACAGTCAAGCACAACACTATTTGGCTACAAAGCGTCCAAGGTTAGCAACTGCAGACATCTGAACCGCGTTTTACAGCCTATGCTGTGCAAAGCAGCATCAACACAATGAAACCTTTAGATGTCGAACTCCTAAAGCAAAAACTGACATTGAGGTAAGCACAAGAAACTGGGCATCACAGGCTTAGCAAAGCATTGAATGCAGCTTCCACAGGTGCCAACAATGCAGCTTAGAACAAAAGTCACTGAGAGCTTCTGGAGCTGAGCACTAGCTAAAAAGGGCTCAGTGAGACTCTGTTGTTCAAGAAACTGGTGTTTCTGCACTAGTATGCAAGTGGAGTTAAAAAATAGACATCTGAATGCATCACACACTTTTCCTATGAGAAAAGCTTCTCGTCCTTTCTTTTTTTATTGAGTTAAAATAGGCAAGAGTGACATAGTTCCACTTCCTGACCCCTTATGATTTACCCTTTTCAGCAGTCTGATTTTTAAATCCAAAATTCACATGGAAAAAAAAAAAATAAAATGTTTCTTTTTAACACCCGAAACTGCGCAGACTTAATTATCAGCATGGGCTTTGGGCAAAGCCCCAACCAAACCACAGATTCATTCCCTAGTGCACAGTAACAGCAGCACTGCAGCTGACACTGTTCATTCAATGACAGGTGACATGGAAACTGGATGTGGGACCACCGCTGCAAAGGGCAGGGCAGCCAGGCTGCACAGCTGCAACTCCCTCAGGTGAATTCTACAAACTTCCCGATTTTGTTTGACTCGGCACTAAATAGATCAAGCCAGCAAGGAAAATATGACCCATCTCTTAGAAAGCTTACACTCCCATTATTTGTCAGACTTGGATATTGGTCATCACAACAGCATAATTATCTTCTCTTTAAAGACGTTCTTCTCGCTTTAAAGGCTCTTTTTTACTTTCCTCTCTTTAAATTCACGTTGACTTCTAATTATTTTCATACATGCACACCATCAATATAAACAGTCACTATTTAGAATTTAAAAAGTTGAATTCTACGTTATCAGAAAAGACTTTTGAGATCAGAAGAGTGCGGCTGAGCAAGGAGCAAGGATGCTCGGTATTTCAAAACTTAAATATTTGCTTTATGCTGTTGATGCTCAACACACCAACTACCAAAAGTGCACGCCAGCTATTAGACTCTAATATTCCTGATAGCAGTACACTGCTGCAAGGCGGTGCGTGGTACGGAAATGAAACTTCTCCTTATTTGGCAGAAATGCGCTGAACCGCGGCGAGCGCACACACGAACACACATACAAACACACACACACACACACACACACACACACACACACACACACACACACACACACAAACACACACACACACACACACACACACACAAACACACACACACACACACACACACACACAAACACACACACACACACACACACACACACCTGACACCCACCGCGCCGACCTGTCCCCTCGCAGCCACTGATGGCCCCCGGCGGGACCTCACCGGGAGGCACAGCGCGGCTCCGTCCCCACACGCCGGCGGGATCCGAGTCCTGCGCAGGGAGCACCGGGAAGCGGGCCCTGCCCGGGGGAGCGGCAGCCGCGCCCGCTGCCCGGGCAGCGCCTCTGCCCCCGGCGCGGAGGGAGGGAAGGACGGCTCCCCGGGGCGGAGGGAGGGAGGGAAGGAAGGAAAGACGGACGGCTGTCCCCGACCCGCTCCCGCCCGCCGCCACTCACCCGCTGCCGCTGCTGTGGCCGCTCGGAGCCGCGGGGCACCGCCAGGCGGGGCCGGGGCCGGGGCCGGCGAGGGGCGGGCGGAGGTGGCTCTGCCCCCGCCGGGGCCGCGCCGCCCCCCGCGCTGAGCTCCCGCCGCCCCGGGGCGGCGCTGCGGCCATCTTGGCGCTGCCCGTGAGGGGGGCTGTGGAGTGAGTGAAGCTGCCCTGCCCTGCCCTGTTGGGAGCTCTCTCCAGGGTTAAATTCTTTCCGCCGCACGGGCGCTAGTGAGTTTGAGAGGTAAAACGCCTTCCAAGGCCAGCCCTTCAGCAGCTCTCCCCCTCTTCCAGTGGGTCAGATTTCTATAAATTCGTGTTGCTTCTTCGTCACCGTCCCATCTTCGTCACATGTGCCCCATCTCTGCTGGCTTCCCGGAGCGACATCATGCCTCATTCCTTAGGCCCCCCACATTTGTGTTCTCCTAGAAAAACAGTTCTCCTTCCAAAGAAAACGAACGAGCTAGGTTAATACAATTGACCCTCGATAAAGTTGTATTGCAGTGTATCTGTGTGTCCATTCAGCACCCATATCCTCGCACCCGGCGCTGCAGAAAGAACGCAATTTGATTTTTTTCTGTTTTGTATCATGGCACTACTATTGTCTCTCTTTCTTCCTGTTCACCTCACAAAAACGATTACGGCCTCTCTCAAGGACTCAGGCATTTAAGCTGAGAGCTGCATCAACTCCTACAAAGCAATGAAGCTGCCGCCAACCTCCCAGTCAGAGTCAAGGCTCACACCAAGGCTCTCCCAAAAATTCTCACTGCCACAGCTGAAGGCATTGCCGTTCCCGGCTGTCTCTCCCACCTCCTCATCAGGCATGACTGCCCCTTAAAGCAGAGTTGATAAAAAAAACCCAACTATTTCCAGCCCTTACAATTCACAGTTTTCATGCACTAGTTTCTGAAGGTGATGCTGAGATTGTTTTTCAGACTGTGAGCTGTGCCAGTTGGGGCTGGTCCCTTATTACACTCTCCTGTGCCAGGTGTGAGGAGGAATAAATAGGCGATGGCACCTCAAACCACTGCATCAAGCTCTTCTAGGGCTCAAACCTGCAGGTAGATAAATTGGTTTGTACCATAGAAATGATGCCAAGAAGATCACATTTTTATTACTCCAGGGATTATAGTCCATGCCCATTACTTTTCCAAGGGATTTTTTTTGTTGGTGTTTCCATGAAAAGATTAACTTTTCCATTGAATAATCACTATTTATTGATCAGTTACAGAATCTTCGGTAGTTAAAAAAAAAACCCAAAACATAGCTGCTTTCTGGTTTTGATATGCTATCAAAATATTTTCCAGAACAGATTAGATGTATTTTACATCAGAAAGGAGTGCTTTTTGCAAAAAACAAACCTTGACAGTTAGGAAAATGAGATTTAAAAGGCTACATTCCTAAGTTGCTAATGAAATAAATGAAATTTATATCTATCTGAATTGAATCAAAAGACAGTGAAAATTCCCAGGAGAATATAGTATCTGAAGAGCACTGATGCTCTGTGCATATGATACCATATGTGCATACTGCTTTTCTAAGGTCTTTGTTGCACTGGCTGACAAAATGCTAAATACTACAGTAAAAAATAAAAGTATTTTTTTAGGTAGATCTGAGGTAAATCTTTTAAAAGTGAATCTAGTTAGTATGTTAGCAAATACATCAAAGATTCCCAGTTATTTAGCAGTATAAAATGAAGGTGCTTATCGTCTGGTTTTATTGTTAACAACATGCTTTCACTTGCACATAATCTAGATTTCTTAATCATCGAAAAACCTCATTCCATTTGCACCAATAGTGTAGGCCTTTGCATAATGTGATTGTTATTGTGGATAATTTATGTTTGATCAAGTAATAGTTTGTGACTTTTCAGATGAAAGGTATTATTATTATGCTGATGATGAAATCTTTTCTAAAATTCTTTTCAGTTTTGATTCATAGACCCTAATTTATAAGAAGCATCAATTACATATCTGAGAAAGATGAACAAAACTCTGTAATTCCTCGTCTTATTTTCTTTTAACACTTTTTTTTTTTTCTTTGAGTAAGCCTAATATGTTTTTTTTATTCTGTCTTTTCAAAAGGAAGTGTTATACCCAAGTATTTGTCTCCAGGCATCAGGAGATTATTGAAACACTTTTGTTACTATTTCTTTCATGGCCCTTCCTAGTCATAAAATGTTAAAATAGGTTAATAAGACATCAAAACCATCTGTTACCATTGCAATTAAGGTAACAGATACTGCCAAAGCACAAATATTAGCTGGGCAGCATCAGAACTGAATGACTGATTATGTCCTTACAGGGGCAGCAGCAGTGAGCAGGACACATAATAATTATGGAGATGGTGATTTCCCATCATTCTGTTTCCACAAATTGATGCTGTTTTGAAAATGATAGAAGTGCAAAATTGTCCTTTACAAGCTCACAGGACATGGAAATAGTGCTCATACATATTTCATATAACTGGTGAAGGTCATCATCAGACTCATAATTCATTATGCATTTTAGCTGAATAAGAGTGCTCCCTAAAACTCAATAGTCAAACAGACTATTCTGATTTGACCTTCCTTGGCATCTCACTTTATTGTTACTGTCCCCCCAGATGCCCATGAAGGCAGCCAAACAGAGGAATTATGCACGATGTAAAAAACTTCGCTTGACAGCAACACAGTAAACATACTGCATCTGCTCAAGCCATCAATTTAACTGGACATTTTGCCTCCAGCAGGGACCAAGAGCGGGCATTTGGAAAACAGTGCAATCAATGAAAACTATTGGGTTTTCTCCTGGCTTCTGGCACTTACTGGAGCAAGTAATTATTCAATCTTCTCCTTTCTCCATCACATTCCCTAATTTAATCTCATATAAGATGAATGTGTCTCCATGTTGCTGACCCTTCTTGTTTCCCTTTATAATCTTTCAAACAATTCTGTGTTAGTTTCTGGGATTGAAGTAGCAGAACTGTCAGTATTATTCAGCATGTGGGTATAGTATATACAAAAGTCATAAGGATGTTTCCTGTTTTGTTCTCACTGCCAAAAATGAAAATTCCCAACATCTTAATTGACTTTTTGAAAAGTTCAAAGTGCTATGCACAATGGTTTCAAAAACTATTTCCAAAGTGGTAGTAATTAATTGTTCTGTTACAGATAATTAGGATTACTCTCCTGCCAGTACACTGCTTTGCATTTTTCAGTACCACCAGGTATTTTACTGTGTAATTTAAAATAGGTCACACAAACTTTATCACCTATTTTCCCATGTCTTCAATAACAGCTTTGAACAGCACTGGAGGTCCAAATATAAATGGTACTAAGAGCGCTCTACAGAGTAATTAGTAACCTCTCTTGGTCATGACTATCAATTGACTATCAGCTTTACCTCTTTGTCTCCTCCTACCTTTCAGTTGTTCATTGATTCTGAATGGAATCTGAATATCTTTTCACCCCATGAGGAATTAGTTTGGTAAAAGTACTTAATGTTTACAGCAAACATGTGGTAAACATATTCGTTGTTACAGGTTTCTCCGGAGACAGGTGTGTAACACCATTAGGTCCAAGCCTGAAAAATTTAGGGGAAAGTTACAAGGTCATTTGCTAGGTAATTTATATTTATATAAATTTATATTGTTTATATTGTTTTCCAGCATATATTAACTAGACATTTTCACTTTACTAGTATATGCTGATAACCAATGCTGTTCATGTTTTGTATAATAATGTTCTTTTTCATTTTTGTTGTATTATATGTGCTAATGCGTAGGCAGGCATATGCATCACGTGTGCATACACAGAGTGTTCTGTTGAGATCCTCACCAGCTAAAAACCGATAGAACTGACACCATGATTTGCAGATTTCACTGTTAGATGAGATCATCTTAACAGCCTTCTTACATAATCCATGTCTTACTTTTGGCTTACAACACATTTCTGTTTGACAGGTTGATTTAGCAGCGACATCAATTCCTGCTGCATGTGCCTGTGTCCCATCCCCTTGCTTTAGCACCAGTAACTTCCACCTATTCAAAGTGTCAGATTCTCCTTACTGTTTCTGAAGCTGGATGGAAACTGTGGTGCTGTGATTCAAACAGGGGTGCGTGGATGTGTCTTGTCTTAGCCCAGCCCCATCAGGTGCCATTGACCTGCACTGAGTGACTTCTAACCATGGGTGTATTGCACCCATCGTGCAGGTGTGCTGTAGGGTTATGACTCACCGTGACTCAACATGAACTCATAAAGCCACATCAGCCCAGGTCTTCATGTGATTTAAAGATTTCAAGTGGTAGAGGATCTACAATGTTCCTTATTCCTGTGGACTTTGCAACACCACAGAAAATGTAAGATATCTTTTGCTAGAACACAACGGGGTCCTTGGGTACCATGAGAAATTAAAATTCAAGCCAATGCTGTTGCAGAAAGCTGAGGGGGATAAGATTAAGAGAGTTTGGATATTTGGGGCAGTGCGAAGATTAGCTGTATTTTTTGAGACAAGCCAATCAATGAGGAAAACCATACTCCATATCCAAAGCATCTTCAGAGTTTTTGGTCCAATCATTGTCTTCCTTGGCCACTCTCTCTGTCTTAAGTCAGCAAGGGAGAAAATAATTTAACTAAAATGAAAAGCATAATGATGCTCTGGAAAATTTTCCATGAATTTGTGCGTAGAGACACATTTAAAAATATTAATTGTACTGGGTCTTAGCTTTACTTTTCCTATAAAGACCAAAAAAAACCAAACCAAAGGAGAACAACAGAAAAAAAAAACAACCCCAACAGCTTCTCTTTTTTACTCTCTCAGAGAGCTGAAAAAGTAACTTAGCAAAACATAAACATTTATTTTAATGTAAAAGCAAATATGCCAGACCAGCCTCAGTACAAGAGAGACTACAAATACAAACACAGTGACTGCTGGCAGTGTTGGTTCTTGAATGAGTGCTTCAACTGAGGTTGATGGAATGTTTCATTTAAGCTCACTGGTGTCTGTCCAGGAAAGAGGACTTATTTCAGGAATGGCCTCAGTATGTCACAGCCTTCTTATTCACTAGGTGCCTTGAACAATTTCATGCTGCTGCTTCCTAAATTTAGCATGTAAACCTTTACTGAGTGTAATAGAAAAGAGAAGGAGTATTTAAAATCCCAGAGTAAATCACTGAAATAATTTGCTCTACCCCTAAGCCCAGAGTAAACCTCTGCATGAAATGACAGAAAGATGCTGTATCAGTACAAGCTAAAAGACAGGGCCCACAACATTAGCTATAGAGCACACCATGTGTCTGAGAGAAGCTACTTGAAAACTGTAAGATTGAACCCAAAGCCTTTCTCAACAGGCACAATCAAAATTAGTCGGGGGGGTGATGCTTTTCTGCACAAAAGGATGTGAAGTAAAAGAGGATGTGTATGAGAGATGTTTTGAGAGAGCAGAGCATCAAACAGTGTTTGGAGACACTTTACAAAGAGAAAAAAATGTATAAATAACTGATTGTATGTAATGTGTTTTAGATTGTTTTTTGTTATAGGAGCTGACTATTTGAGAGAGAGCAACATGAAGACTAAATACTCTCACATATTCCTGGTGTCAAAAATTCTTGTGTGGCAAGGAAACAGCAGTACATCTCCTGATCTCCAGACAGCATGGGAACAGCTGAATCATCCAGTCCTTCTGTCCTCTTGTTTGGTATGCACCATGAAAAAAAACTTACCTCCTTTTCTCCTTTCCCTCTACACATATACATATACATACTGATATTTTGGGGAGTTTTTCAGAAAACCAAAAATAAAGGCTTTGCATAAAAGATGTCAAATAACGGTGGCAGAGATGACAGTTACATTAATAAGGAATTACTATTCACATCCGTATTAAATACAGTTGTAGGTGTAGTATCTTTATGTATTGGTTTCATATAAATTTCCTTCCTAAAGCTCAGGCATTTATCATGAGTCATAACAGAAGTACATCAAATATTTTCCTGAAGGAAATCTGATTGAAATGGAACTGTGGATTTGCATTTGTCAGAATGCATTTACTTAGCACATGAAATCGTGTCATGGCAGAAGTCATCACAGTATGTTTTTTTTTAAATTGGTGAAATGTCAAGACCTGCAGACCATGCAATCATGGTTCACAGAAGTTTAGGGCTGGCTAAAAATAGGGAAGAAAACTTTATCACTGGATTAATGACAGTTAATGACTACCTAATTTAAGATTTGTGTTCATTAGAATTTTTAAACATTAGTTTTGTCTGTAATTTTGCTTGTCTGCATTCCAGGTTCCTAGCTGAAAAACAGTGCTTATGGTGCATATCACACCATTTGAATCTGATAATATTTGTAATTGTACTGAATTTATATTATATTTTTAAGTCACATACAGAAACGCCTTATTGCTTCCTGCATATGAAGAAGTGTATTTTTTAAGGTAAGATCTGTTATACAAACTGCCTTTCAGGAATTCTTTTCTGGCTTCAAGATACAATGCGAGCACTGAAATCCAAATGAGGTTCAAATTCACATGTCATCAAATTTTATTAATTTCACTGGCTCTGCAGCCACAAGTCATTTGATTTCATGCTGTGTGAAACTGCAAGAGAGAACAATGATCAGACTCCTAGCATAGCTTCCCATGGAGCATTGGCAGTGGTCTCACATATTGACCTAATAGCCTAGGAGGATTTCTGTCATGGTGAAGAAGGTTAAGTGGTGTGTTGATTTCAGAGAGGAGACAAATATCTGCTGGGCAAGTACTATAAGAATATCAATTTAATTTTCACTTTTAACTATGCCACATGGTTTGATTACAAACGGCACAATTTTCTCCTGCATCTATCACCTAAGTTTTATGATTTTTTCATCTGCAAAGTGAATTGCAATTGTGTATACCAAGCTTCTGGGATACATCTTATCTTTCCTTATTTTTCCTTGAAGAAATTATGTCCAAGGATCTCTGACATGTTGGAGAAGCTTAGCTTTAAAAATATAGTTAAGAAAAATATATTACCATCCTTTTCTTTGATTTATAGTTATCCTATGTGATTGTGTTACATGTATATGAATAATATTTGCCTCTGAAGATAATGTAATGTCATATTTTGAAGCTGATATTATTTGTTCTCTGTCACAAAAGTCACACAGATGGATCCCACTTCCTTTAGGTCTACTGAAAGAAGCAAAAAAGCTGTCTTGCACACAGGCAAGTCTGTTCTCTGTGAACAGTTACAGAAACTTCCCAATGCACTTCCTCTGAATCCAAGTCTTCCTTGAGTAAGTTTACACCAACTTGTTCTTACAGTTTCCTGCCTCCTTTTTTCACAGTGCATCATTCAAAAAAGCAAGGGTTTGCCACTTGGAGTGCAGCATCACTATGTAGTGTGTTTGGAAACAGCATATTACTCCATTGTAAAGAGTTAATTTCCACTTTGATTTGAATGGAATCTTGTAAAACAATATTAGATGACATTAAAGTTGGCTTCTGCTGATGTACAAATTTGGCAAAAATTATGAGGCTGAGGAGGGGGCTGATGATTCCAGAATTTGTGTATCTATTTCTGCTCTAAAATCCAGAAATAACTGTAATTACAGTGTTAACAGGAAACAGAAATTGGAGTTTTATTTTTTTCTTCAAACAATCAGTTGTTTCACAGACCAAGCAAGGTAAGTCAGTGTTAACTAATAATTAGTTAACAGTGTTAACAAACAACTCACAAAGGTTCAGTATTAACCACTTCTCATATTAGCAAATAGTGATCAATAAAGACTTGGTATGTAGATTAACTGGTTACTGCAGATCAAAATGTTTCTATCACAGAGGCAAGCAGAAGGCTTGAGACTAGTATCTCATACCAGAAGAAATGAAGGCATTGTTTTGTTTACTCACTTTCTAAGGAGTACATATCCTTTATTTCATTACTGGGAAATAGAGCTTGTATGTGTTCCCAAGCTAAAACTGACTGCACAGGCTATTTTTCTCACAGGTCAGATGTGAGGAAACAGAACCATTTCACTTCCTTCATAATCTCTATATAAAGAGAAGAGGAAAATGGAACCAGACCTATTGTTCTTACAGTTTCCTGCATCCTTTTCCACTATGCCTCATTCAGAGAAAAAATGGTTTGCCACTTTGAGTGCATCATTTAGATTTAGTGTATTTGTGTATCTAATAATATATATATATGCCTTTTCCAGTATATTGACAATATCAGAAAAACCCTTATTGATAAAAAGGTTTTATATGAAAAGTAGCTTCTGAGTATGTGGGAGGGGGGTTCATATAAAATATTGTAGCTCCGCATTAAAACTGTTCTCTTTCTTTCAAGTTAGTAAGATTAAACTACACAAATAAATAATCTGACCAAAAAAATCTCAATAAACTATTTTTGGGTTTCCTTTTCTCAGCTGTTTTTCCTAGGTCTTCAGTCAGTTGAGTGGCTAGAGTACTATGATCAAATATAAACAAGAGAAATGTTTGAGTTATAGAATCACAGAATCATTTAGGTTGAAAAAGACCTCTAAGTTCATCAAGTCCATCATTACAAAACACATTTGGTGCACTCTTGGCCGCTGTAGTCCCAGGCTTTTTGCCAGGACTGCAACAACATTTATTGAAATGGACTGGCAAGTGGGACAAGAAATTTCTGTTCTCAGTCATCAGTGAGCTGTAGGTGGAGATGTGGAAGCAAGCATGAGCCCACTGTGTGCTCCTGGCAAGCCCTGCTTTGCTCTCCAGTCCTTAGCCAGGTAGCAGCAGTGCTTAGGTTCTTACAAAGAATCAGCATTGCCTTCTATCACAATTGGGTTTTGGACTACTGGGGAGTACAGAAGAGATTAGAATTCAGGACACAGCCCTTCAGTCAGAGAGGGGACTGTACATTCTAATGGTTTCCTGAATAAATTATTTTTTATAAGAGTCAAATTGCTCTTAGCCTGAAAGAAAAGGCACATGGGAAGAGTAATGTTGCAAAGTGCTGTTTTTCTGCACCTTTCATTTCATATTCCAGTATAAGAGAGATATGTGCTTCATGCACTCAAGAGTATTCTCTCTCCTCTGTCAAAGACACAAATCCTGGAAAATTACTTTGGCAGAAAGCACACACAAGTTGACAGTTCCATGAGAAAATGTGTGGATAGCAAAAGATGCAATCATCTCTCTGTATTTATGCACATATACCCAATCCATCCTGCCAGTCTATAACACACTCATTTTATGATTAATTTAAAGAACTGTAAATCGGAACCTTTTTTTTCCTAAAGGAACAGGGAGAAATACAGAACTTGGCAATGATTCCACTTAAATTCAGAAAGTTGTAGCACTATGTGAGCTTAGCCCAAATTCTACCAAATATAGACCCACTAAAATGACTGGAACAGAACATGATGTTTCAAAAATAAAGAAATTATATATTTATTTAGAACATTTAAATGCGTGTTAATTAAGTGTATTCCCACTCTGCTCAAATTATGGGCTTAGTTCAAATAACTTCTATTGATTTTACATTACAGGACTGTCATTAGCATTTGCCAACTGAGTCAAGTTCCAATGGTAATAGGTTTTCTTCAGGAATTATTTATACACTGACAGGAAAACTACATCCTTCTTCTCTATCATCTTGAGACTCTCAATGAAAAAAGAAGAAGTTTCAGTTCTGTGTATATTTTATATATCTTACTGTCAAATTAAAAAAATGGGGTCTGTGAATGGTTTCTCTGAATAAAAATGGTAAAACAATGAAAATGCTACTGTATTTTGAAATCAAGTTCTGCTGTCAAATATACTGACCTAAGTACAGAGTAATGCTCCTCCAAGTGATGGAATTATCCTAGCTTTCACAAGAATACATGTGAGCTGGGGACGTGTAGGTGAGGTCAATGATCAAAGGACATGGGGATTTGGCTGTGGGGGTCTGGGTCAGCTGCAAAGGAGCTGCTGGAGGGGCAGCCACAGCCAGGGCCAACCTTGTCCCACGGGAGCTGCCTTCATCCCAACTTCTGCTGCAGCCCCACTGCATTGCAGCCCTGTGTGTCCCTGGCTGTGGGCTGCTGGTCCAGACCCCTTGGTCCTGCCCACTGTCTGGGCTGGGAGCAGCAGCACAGGGTTTTTGCCAGCAAAGATCACTGCCTGTGATCCCAGCTTCCCTTGCTAATCCCTCTCAATAAATGTGGATAAAGAGATGCAACTGGAAATAGATCTTCAAAACAAGTCAGGATGTTCGGAGGGGAAAAAAGAGAAAAACATAAGACAGGGGACAGAAAAAAAATACATTAGAAAGTGTGAAGATATGAGAGTCTAAAACATATTAAAACAAAACTATATATAGAGAGGAAGACCTTCAATTATCAGACTCCTTCCTAGAGCCACCACAGATGGAGCACGCAGCATCTTAATATCACTCCTATTCCTGACTGAAACATCAGAGAAATGTCACAACAGTGTTGTTTTTAACAAATGAAGCATATTTGGACATGGGGGTGTTTCTGCTTTAGAGGAATTTAAGAAAAATAAATAAGCTAGATTATTGCTATTTAAAAAATATAAGAGAGGGGTTTTATATTTTATTTATCTTAACATACGAAGAACATCATCATGGACAAAAAAAGGAATGAATTAAAATCCTTGGGAAATTGATTTTAGTGGAAAGCAGCTAAAGAAACAGGCTGAGTCAAATTCTGACCAAGAGGGAGAATCGGTCTGTGAAATAACAAACCCATGAATCCAGAATAGAGAAGGTACCAAAGCTCAAGGAAAAGGCAAGCTGGAATACAAACCCCATGACGATCAGTATTGTGCAGGATTTCATTGCTGTCTGTGAGGAAAAAACATGCAGAAAGAAAGGTTAAAGGGGGAAATTAAAATTCTTGCATAACTGATTATAACTGAAAAGTCTTTAGGTAAAAAATAGTAGGATGGAAACTAAAATGTAAGTGAAGTAATGTAACTGTAAGGAAAAGGACAGATGCATTTATATGTACAGTTAAAAGCAGGGAATATAAAAAGAAGGGAGGGTTGAGTATGTGTGTAACATGGGAGAGATGTGAAATTTTGCTTTCAGCACTTCTTCCCACCTCGTAACCAATTTCTGACAAATTCAGTAATGTGCCAGAAGTTTCCTGAAGTAGCTATTAACAACCCTCCCAGATGGAGATCATTATTCAGTGGAATAATGAGGAATAATCAGGAAGGAATAATGAGGAGCAATCCCATCAGGAAGGGATAACATCCTATTTCATCATCAAGTTACGCTGCACTTCCACATTCAGGGAGCAAGAGGAAAGAGTGAAAGGTAGGAGAACAATGAGAACTGCTCAAGAATCCAGGGTGACGGAAACTGGGCAAATAAAGGTAACGGAGGTTAAGGCTGTTTGCAGACTAGCAATGAAAATTCTAGAGCTTCAAAAGAAAAAAGTATATTGAAGGACTACAAAGGTAACCCAAAAAATTTTTAAAAAGTAATTTGAATATAGATTTATAATACTTCAATGCAGTTGTTATCAATATATAAGTAATTTTATAAATAAATATATATGTTAGTGTCAAAATATACAAATAAAAGTTAATCTTATCCATCCTGACTCTACAAAATTATAGAGAATATATTTATAAAAGAGGATGTGGACATTGTTATGAATAAACTGTAAATAAATATTACAGCAAGACCAGATGAATTTACAGTTAAATATTGTAAGGATCCAAAAGGAATTTTAATTTCAGTAAGAGACCTACTTGATAGTATCATGCAAGCAAGAGATATTCTTTTCTTTTGGAAGAAACAAGGGTGGTTTTAAAATCTATTGAGAAGTGGTATTCAATCAGCTGCTCAGGCAGGTAAATATAAAAAGATCATTCTGCTTTCAATATATTCTGTAAAGGAATGCCTCTCTGAAAACTACCAAACACATGTAACTCTGGCAGGGCAATGGTAGGGGGCCATCCATCTTTTGAGATGCAGAGTTGAAATCTCCTGTAGAAATGTACAAAATCATAAGGAGTAAAGGTTGCTCTTCTGCAGTATCTTCCATTTGATTGCTTTAACTGAAACCATTTCATTTAAAAGCCTTCATTTGACTGCTTGCTCTTTTCAATCAGTTGAAGTATTTTGGTGAAAGAGAAAAGTATTCAATTTTTAAAATATGGACAGCTTTTACAAGGAGCCTGATAGACATATACAAATTAAATGTTTAAAGGAGAGACTGAGGAAAACTGGTGCAACAGTGAACAATATGGAAAGGACACTTCATCCTGCACTGAGGAGGTTTAGAGACAGTAGATGTCTTCATCTGGGATCCCATACATATTTCAGTGCTGGCACAACACACTAGGGAGGCTGCTGAGAAAGAAATTATTATTTTCCCTTCTAGGATATGCCTGCACACTCACTTTGGTCAGTAACTACATTGCTTTAGATCCACTGTTCACATGACAAATGCTCCTTGCAAAGGAACTCTCCTTGTACAGAAGGAAAAGAACAAAACCCCATTGTTGTCACTGTCTGCCATCTGGCTCTGTGTGTAAAGGGTTTTTACATCCACCATGGAAAACCTCATAGCCTTAAATGTAGGATGCCCTTTTGATGGAGAAACAATCCCAACAGGACTGGTAGAACTGGTAGGTTCTTTGAAATATGGATGCCATTTCATAGAAGGTAAAAACAGCACATGACAAAGCTGATGTTTTTCAAAATTGCAAAAATGTAAGGTTGGAAAGAGGTTGTAAACTGTAACACAGAACATACATGCAGACATTTACAAAAGTATGGGTACAATGTCTGTAAAATGTCTGTATTCCTACTAAAATGTTACTTTTATACAAAGAAAATACATTCACTTTTAGAAAAGGAGAAAAGGAACTTCTTTTATTTGTAATTGTTAACATTGTTCTCAAAATCTTCTGTCTGGAATAAAGTACCTTATGTCCAAAGGTATCTTCCTTTTTGAAAAAAATCAGGCAGTAACAACAAACCAGTTCTAAAACCTGAGACAGCGAATATCTTTAAACATCTCCTGTTCATTTCTAGACCTAATCTACTTGTCTTTACACTAAAGAATCAGGACAGAACAAGTTCCCTGAACTGATGAGCTGCAAGTGAAGGAGTATATTGACAGAGATTGTAAAACCTGCTCCACAACATTATGCATGCGGAAGAATTTAGAAAGGCAATGGCAAATAACCTCAGGGCCATTTTTCTAAACTTAGAGAACCAGATGCAAAATGGAAGCTGGACCTGAATACACACTTTATAAGGCTGTAAGTTATTGAAAGGTGTTTTAATAAAAAAAAAAAATAATCTGAGCATATACCTTGCTTTAGTACAAATAAGGTGGTACATGAGACCCACTAACTGTAATAAGAACATCAAAAGCAGGTAGACTGTAGGCATGGCACACCCCCATCACCTGATGAACACCAGACCCTGCATCTGTTTATGAGTTGTGTTTATTTTTATAAATGAGTTTCAACATGTGTAACAGCTAGTTCTCAGAAACAGATAGTAAGATCACAGCTGATAAATGACACTGAAACTAGTTTTAAGTGGTATTGCCCTTAAATTAATAATTTTTGTTTTGTTTTTTAGTACTAATGAACATACACACTTCTGGTCACATATCAAATTGTAGAAGTGTGTCTTTTCTAAGAATAATGTATTAATGATGTACAATTTAGGTCTGATTATAAGGGTTATGGGAGCAAAATAACCTTGCACTTCAATCCCCTTGGGTCACTGGACTTGGCCTTCCTGTGACAATGATTATTTTCTCTAACTGATCTCTTAAAAGGATGAATCATTTGGTATCACTATATGTAATCTAACAGCTCCTTCACAGACAATGATATACAGTAAAATTAGGTATCACATGGGGAATAGTTTAGCTCTTAGATATTCAGAACTCTGAATCCTAAGAAGGTACATTAAAAAGAGAAAAATAGGTACAATTCCTAAAAATCCAGGACAAAAAGGTCCTTTTCTTGTTCTGTTTATAACATAAATCAAGATACCTGAAACAAGTGTTTAATGTACTGAAGGCTGAATCTATTGTATCAAAAGTGTATCACTAATGATACATTTTGGTGGGTATTTCACCATAAACCTTCTCTGTGTATCTGAGCTCTGGGAAATGCTGTGATAAAGACATTTCCAAACTAGAAGGCCTAAAAGGCTTAATTGTTTGAGTCAGTTGCACTGGCAAGTGCAAGTACACAGAAGTTACTTCTTACTAACAGTCATGAATACTATTTTCCTCAGTTCATCCCATAACAAACAGCATATTCTCCAAATAAACAAAATTAATTGCCATAGAGAAGCCACTGAAAAGATTTATTTTTTTATCTCAATAGATACTATGTATGGCATTATGGGCACCGGTAAAGTTCTGAACAGAAAATCCCTCCTCAGGCTGGAGGTTTTCAGGGGCTGATCACAGGAGAGAAGGAAGATCCCATAGTCAAAGACAGAAACCTTGTTCTGGGACTTTCTGAGGCAAAGATGCAGTGTCCACATGTAGATCTTTGGAAGCAGAAATTAATTTGCTACATGTCATGTCATTTTTATTATTTCTGCCCAGTCTTTGAACTGGCACAAAGCAAATAGGTAAGTTTATGGTACAGGGGTTGGAAATGAGGCCCAACAACCCGATTCCCAAACTATTTACCTGAACAGCTTCAGAGAGGTGCTGTACCACAGGGAAAAGCACTCATCTCTCCAGTAAGCTATGACATGACATTTTCACGTGACATATATTGGGTTTAGTGAAATGTACACTTATTGGACATCCTTCAGAACTGTTTGACACTTGGATATGTGGGACTAGTCCCTGCTAGGGAATTTCCTCCTTGTTTTAGTCTTAGTGTCTTGTACAAACTGCTGCAGCCAAAGGATCTCCATTAATGTGAAAAAGAGCTCTTCACACAAAGATGCAAATATTAAAATAGCAACTAAATTAAAATAATAAAATATTCAGATTACTCACTCAAAAAGAGATGTCCAGATTGCTCTTACACATAAACCTCAAAATTATTTTGACAATGTAAGTATTTTGGGGTCCTTACACGAACTTTTTAGCTAAAGATATGTACATATATTAATGTTTCAAACTCCAGTGCCTGAACTAGCACACAATCACTGAAAGAAGCAAAGGCACTTGGAATTCAAGCACTTACTGGTAAGTGATTTTAAAACCTCTTCTACAGAAGTCTCTGTATGACTAATAGAATCACGATATGCAATTTAGCCATGGAGGGGGGTCACAATCATTTCACTTGCAGAGATACTGATGTGACAATACCTCCAAGTTAGGGGCCAATGATGGTAAATTTGCCTTATCTAAGTCCATAAAATCATAATAATTAGATACAATATTTTTTAAAAGTTATTTCTGTAATATAGGCTGTTTTGAGGAATTTTAACTGAGAATGTGATTGAGCTGTGTGGTTTAATCATTAGTGTCATCGGAGTTGCAAAAGTTTGTTAATGGTACATTTCTGGGAAGAACCTTTTGTCTGTTATTTTAACTATTAAGCTAACATATCTGTGATTTTCGGAAACTTTAGTTAGCAGCAAAAGGATACACTGTGTATTTCAAATAGCAAGAAAGATGAAAGTCTAAATTCAAAATGTAACTATTTTAAGAGGCAGAAAGGGTGAGGTGCTTAAGAGAAGTAGAGCAGTCAGCAACAGCAATCCGGAGAGAGAAACGCTGTAAGAGTCGTGATGGAAGGTGAAGTGGAAAAAGAAAAGAAACATAAATTAAGATAGAAATATATGAAGTAGTGGACTGCCAACTCAGCAGGATTTAAATCAGACGAGGTAGTCAAAAGGTCAGGCAGGATACCATGGCATTTGTTACACGCCCTCCAGTACTCCAGAAACCGAAGTAGTTCAGAGGCAGTTTCGTTTAGTGTACTGCAGAAAAAGCATAGATCTACCTGGGGACCTAATTGCATCCTTCCAGCATCTGAAGGGAGCTTACAAGAAAGATAGAGAGTGACTATTTATGTGGGCATATAGTGACAGGACAAGGGGGAATGGCTTCAAGGTGAAAGACAGTAGGTTTAGATAAAATATAAGGAAGAAATTTTTTACTGTGGGGGCGGTGAGGCCCTGGAACAGAAAAGGTGGTGGGGCACTTTTCGCTCAGAAAAGGTGTGGATGCCCCATCTATGGAGATGGTCAAGGCCAGGTTGGATGGGGCTTTGAGCAACCTGGTTTAGTGGAGAATGTCTCTGTTCATAGCAGAAGGGGTAGAACTACATTATCTTTAATGTTTCTTCCAACCCAAACCATTGTACAGATCTATGTATGTTCATTTCCCAAGGAAATACACAGAAGCTTGGAAAACACAGCCAAGAGAGACACATGGAGCAAGAGCTCTTGATGTGGAGATAGGTGAGCTCTTGCCTATTCTTCTTTACAAGGCTGATGTATGGAGCTATTATCCAGGCCACTTACTGTGTGCTATGTGGTGTTGATGCACATAGTAGTGATGGTGGAAAGAGGAAGCATACAGAGCAGGGCGACCGCTTATAGCTGTGCCTATATGGCATAAAGGCCATCCTTCACCAGTTATCAGCAGGACCTGCACTGGGGATGATGCCAAGTGCCCCAAGCCCCACAGAAGTGATTATTCCCCTGTACTCAGCACTGGTGATGCTGTACTTCAAGTACTGTGTCCAAGTTCTGGGTCCTTCAATTCAGGACAGACATTGAGGTGCTGGAGCAAGTCCAGATGGGCATGAGGAGCAGCTGAGGCACCTGGGAGTATTTAGCCTGGAGGAGGCTCAGGGGAGAACTTATCACTGTCTACAACTCCCTGAAAGAAGGGTGTGGGCAGGTGCAGGTCGTCTCTTCTCCCAGGCAGCCAGCGAAAGGACAAGAGGACATTGTTTCAAGCTGCACCAGTGAAGGTTCAGGACGGACATTAGGAGGAATTTCTTGCAGAAAGGGTGATCAGACATTGGGATGGGCTGCCGCTGGAGGTGGTGGCATCACTGTCCCAGCAGATATGTAAGGCTCAGTGCTGTGCTCTAGTTGAACACGGTAGTGTTCAGTCATGGGTTGGACTCGGTGATCTCAGAAATCTTTTCCAACCTAATTGTTTCTGTGATTCTGTGAAGGCAGGCTCGCGAAGCCGCTCGGCACTGCCTCGGCCTCTCACACGATCCGCTAAGCCAGGATGATCGGGCGTCCTGTGATTTACTGGGGGCCTGTGCAGTCCGGGCCGAGCCAGAGAGCGAGACGCCCCCGCACCGGGGTCCGAGCGCCCGCGCCCCGCGGAGCTCTGGCCTGCGGGGCCGCCGCCCTCCCCGCGCCGCCACACCCACAGGGGGCGCTGCAGCACGGGGCCGGGGCCCGCGGACTACGACTACTACTACTACTACTGCCGCCGCCCCTCCGCCCCCAGGGCGCCGCAGATGGCGCCGGCACCGCAGGGCGGGGCGGGGGCGGAGAGGAGCGCCGCTGGGCCCCCTCCCCGCTAGCCCCGCCCCCAGGCCCGGCGCTTCCGCCGCCGCCGCGGCCGCCGGCGCGGAGGGGGCGGGCGGGCTGCCCGCGGCGCTGGGCGCTCCCCACGCCTCCCTTTCCGGGCGGCGGCGCGCGCAGGCGCGGGGGAGGCGCGCAGGCGCGCGGCCGCGTGGGCGGGCGGCGGGGGGAAGGTGCGAGCAGCCGCCCGCGCGCGGCCGCCGGCGGCGCGTGTGTCCCGTGTGTGCCCCCCCAGCGCCGCCGCACCGCCGCCTCCCCCCGGCCCCGCCGCCGGATGCGGGTGATCCGCGGCGCTAAAAGATGGAGGGGGTGACGCTGAGCGAGGCGGAGCAGCGCTACTACTGCGACCTCTTCTCCTACTGCGACACCGAGAGCACCAAGAAGGTGGCGTCCAACGGGCGCGTCCTGGAGCTCTTCCGCGCCGCGCAGCTGCCCAACGACGTGGTCATGCAGGTACGGCCGCCGCCGCGGGGCCCCCGGGGGTCGGCGGGCCCGGGCACCGCCCCGCCCTGCCGAGATGGCCCCGGCCTGGCCCTTCCCCTCCGCCCGGCCCGCGCCCCCTGCCCGCCTCGCAGCCCTTGGGCGGGGGTCGTCCCGCCCGCGGGCACTCGGGGATCGCTGAATCTTTGGGGTTGGAAGGGACCTGTGGAGATCATCCAGTCGCAGCCCCGTGCCGAGGCAGGGTCACCTAGAGCAGGTGACACAGGAACGCGTCCAGGTGGGGTTTGAATGTCTCCAGAGAGAGACTCCACGACCTCCCTGGGCAGCCTGTGCCAATGTTCGCCACCCTCAGTGTAAGGAGGCTCTTACTCATGTTGAGGTGAAACTTACTGTGATTTAGTTTGTGGACATTGCTCCTCATGCTGTCACTGGGCACCACTGAAAAGAGTCTGGCACCATCCCCTTTGAGATATTTATGTGCATTAATGGGATCCTCTCTCAGTCTTCTCTAGACTATATGGGCCCAGCTCTGTCAGTCTGTCCTGATCAGAGCTCTGGACCCCTGATGGCCTTTGTGTCCCTCTGCTGGACCCTCTCTGTTAACTCCTTGTCATTCTTGTACTGAAGAGCCCAGGACTGGACACAGTAGGACGGAGCTGTTGTCTGACCGGCCACCTGAGCCCCTCCGGCTGCAATGAAAGGGCAGGGGACACAGCGAGTTGTTCGCCGTCCACCCTGTGCCAGCCCCCCTCCCCTTATGCACCTCCGACTGCAGGGCTGGGAAGGGGCTGGATGTATCTCTGCTGGCAGCGTCCAGCAACTGGTAGGAAATTATTCCGTGCCGACAAGGGCCACCCACAGCATGAGAACCCCGGAGTGTTTTTGGGGGATGAGTGAGATTGTCCCTGCGATCTGTTGATGAAGAGCAGCACAGAAGGAAATTTGGTTTTGTGTCCTTGGGAGCTACTGACACTGGTAGCCTCAGCCATGCAGTCTTTTTTGGACATCACTTACCGGCAGGAATTAACCTACCTGTTAGTTAGCCAAATGTTTCTGACAAGGAAAAATGTGGCATTAAGAGTGATGCTGGCCCATACTTGTAGTATGTGTGCACGCAGTTTTAGCACTTCCTTGGCCAGGTTACCTCTAAAACATGTAGCAGTATTGCAGAGCTACCTGCATAGGAAAGGGAAAGTCTGCTTTGGTGTGCGTGTGTGATTATTTGAGGAATGTATTCCCAGTGAACCATTCTTACGAACAGCTATTTGTAATAATTTGCTGCTTCTGCAGTTCCCTCTGTCATTGTTCAGTGCTTTAAAGTTTACGTAGTCTTTTAAGCTGCTGTGGGTAAAGCTGTGTTTAGAAAGCTGTGCCGCCTTTTATGCGGTTTCATCCTCAGCCTCGTGAGATAAGCAGGCCTTTTAACAAAGTATTAAACTTATTGTTGCTAGAAACACGAATTGCAGGATACTGAAATTCAGTGCCAGGAGAGCACTTACTGACTAGGGCTACTGTTGGTGTGTTTTGGGCCTCCCAGCTTGATTAGTTAAGAAGAGTTTAAGACACAACAAAGTGGAAGAGAGCTGAATAAGAAATGGTTCTTCCTGGTAAAACCAGTACTTGATGACTTGCTAGACTAGACATAATGGTAGGAGAGTCTGCATGCTCAGTATTATGGGTAAGGTTTCTCAAGGGCCACCCACTGCTGCTTTTTGTGTGCATCCAACCAGTTTGAGAAAAATCATCCCAGGGAAAGTGGATGCTTACATCTTCTCTCTATTTAGAAATTTCTTTTACATAAAACTTGTCTGGATCAGTGTATGGTAAGCTAGTGCTAGAGATTTTATTTTATGCAGGAATTTAGTGCAAGAACTTGGAAAGACCTGAAATCTTGAAAACTAGTGTCCAGAGATGATATCCTTATCTTTTGCAGAGGAGGTCAGATATTTTCCTGCATCTGAAGAAGAGGGACTACTCAGGCGTCATTCCATGGGTCCTAAATAAATTAACTCAAGAAGCAGACCTGGCTTATCACTGTAGTGATCTCAAGGAGAACTTTGCAGTTAAAATGGCAAACAAGATATTAGATTGCCCGAGGAATGAGACTGTAAATAGTCCAAAGAAAGTTGAAATGCCCTTAGCAGTTTGACCCGTTAGGAGTGTCTTGTGCAATCGCAGTTGGTCACCTGTGAAGTACCTTGTACTTCAAAAAGAATTTAGTTGTCTAGTTATTTTGTGTTCTTAAGGTATGGCTCTAGCCCAGGTTAACACAGACATGGATTTATTGTTTTGGGGCTCTTCAAAGGGAAATTGAATTTGATGCTTTGGAAGCTGAAGCTGTGAAACTTAAACTTCAAGATGAAATAGCTTAAGAAATAAAGAAACCCTGTGAAGGAGATGGAATTTTCTTTTGACCACATGGGTGCTGTGTTTGTACCTGTTCATTGGAAGCACCTGATGCTTGTGGGGAAGTGAACTTGATTCAGTTACCCAATCCTTACATAATCCTGGAATGCAAGTGTAGTACTGGTCACATGAATGCTAAGTACATTTGTAGGTGTGCAAAACATAGCGTAAACCTGTTGGTCTTCAAGCTCAAGGGGACCAAATAGTCCTAAGGAACTACTTTGGAGATTTTCCTTTTCAATATTACAGGTAGGTACCTTTGAATAGTTCATAACTGATTCCATTGGAAATGAAAATGTCTGACAGTTGCATTCTTAGACTTATAACTTGTTTTACTTGCAAGTCTGTTGTCTAAAGGCAGGGTATATGTGCAGTCTTTTTTGCAAACAGTTGCGTTCTTGTAAGAGATCTGTCTTACAGGAGCAAAAGTTAATATGTGTGTCTCATTGTTCCTTATAAATTTCATTTCTCCCTCTGAGGGACACTGTCAGCTGCCTATTTAGTGGGGATAAATGAACATATAGAAGACTGAAACAGTTATGGGTGTTGTACACCAAGCTACAGTGTCCTGAAAAAGCTAGATGTCTATTTTGTACACATTTACAAAGGGGCAGCTTTATTATCAGAATAGAAATACCGTGCCAAAGATGCATGTGTCAGAACGTCAGTCTCTGTTAACCCACATTTCTTCTTTTTTCTGTACATCCCTGAAATGAGCATTAAGGTAGAAGACTTGCATAAAAGAGTGAATAAAAGTATGTATGTTGGGGTAAGAAGTCCAGCTACTTCACAGCAGTTACGAGTCTTCAGATCACTCTCAGGGTGTGGTTTCACACTGCAGCTGACAAAAATCTAATGGTGAGTTGGCGCTGAAGAAGGTGCTCCTGTCTTCCCTCAGCCACGTGTTCCTTCTTGCAGAGACACTCGTGCCTGTCCAATGCTGTTTTACACTGGCATCAGGGGCTGTGTAAGCAGAAAATTAATCACAGCTTTTTGTTGGTAATAACTCCATATCAGGTGACTGTGGGGTTGAATGAATGTCAGTGCTAGCACAAGAAAGTAGGCAGGAAAACCCTTTGACACAGGGGAAGTAGAGAACTTTCTTTGTTCTAGAGCAATTGGATATTTTAGTTGAGACCTGGCATGGGGTTTGTGCTAGCTTAAACCACTGGAAGATGGAACTGGCTCTGACTTTCCTTTGAACAGACAGTGAGCTGGTCCATGGAGCTTGTTCAGCCAAAAGTTAGAGGGTTTTGTCAAATGTAATTCTCACTCGCCTCAGCTTGTGGCTCAGTTGCATGTGCATTGGTGTGTGTGCAAGCAGTGTGACGCAACATGAGTGATTCTGAGGAGCTGTCATCCACCGTATTTATGCACTTCAGGAGCTTCCCTTTGCTGGAGTTCCAGCCTGGTCCTGTGCTCTGAATGTTAGCTGAGATTCATTATGTGCTGTCCTAGGGTGTATCTTCTAGGTTAGCTTGATACAGAAAAAGCATAGTTGCCTGTTCTGGAGTAGCTGTACAGAGGAGTGTGCTCAGGGAAATTGCCTTGGAAGGCATGTTTCACATCTGACCTGAAACGCTCGTGTATGTATGCTAATAAAGTCAGGTTTTGGTGTCTCTGCAGTGGTGGGGAAATTGCTTGTAAAAGGTACAGTTAGCCAAAATTTATATTGTGAAACTCATAACTTGTGCATGGAATGAATATAGTAGCTGTTCCATTTGTTTGATTTGTAGAATTCTTACTTAGGTGAGTTAATCATAGAATGTTTTCTGAATTTGTACTCTTGATTATGAATCACAGAAACTTCACCAGACAAGAAGCAAGTCACTGGTGCATATGATACTCATCTGAAATGAATGAGTCAAAGCATTTTGATTTAAAATACAACATTACTATAAAACTATAAATATGTAGGCATGTATTGTCTCTAAAATGAATGAACTGTCATCTTCAGTGCTGCCATTGTACAGCAGTGTTACCTGACTTCTAATTTAGTGTTAAAGGTCTTTGACAGAAAAATCGAACAATTATGCCCAGTTACATCAATTACAGCAGCCTTCCATTACTCCAGTAAAAACCCAGTGAAAAGCTGTTTTTGGCTCTTGTTAGCTACTTCAAGCTTTTTATTTATTTTTAAGGAGTCTTTACAGACAAATTAGTTTTGCTTGTTCTTGTTTTATTGATGGAAAAAATTATGCTGTGGTTGTCTACCTCAACTCTCTTTCAGAGTTTGCTGCACTCACATGAGAAGTTGTAAGAAAGAGCGTACCTGTGATGCAGCTGCTTCACTGAGAAGTCCACACTCTGAGATGTTGGCATGTGCTGCCTTCTGTTGTTCTTGGGGTGGTAGTTTTTGGCAGATAGAGGGAACAGAAGATGCAGTGGTGGTTCTCTCAAATGCCAGAACTCATCTGCTGACAGGCAGCACAATTATAAATAGAATTACAATCTATAGGCAGAACATGGCAAAATGAAATTGCACATTCCTGATTTAAAATGTTGGCTTCTTTGTTGGAAAATTAATGTAGAGAGGAAAGGATCTAAGAAAATAACAACTTGTTCACAATTATTGTGTCGTTGCAGTTACTGTTTCAGTGACTTTTTCTACAGAAAAACTACCTGTTTGTCCAATCAGTAGAATCTACTAAATGCCAACTTTGAATGTAAGTTGAACCAGGGCATGCTTTGCTTAGGATTGCCTGTTTGGTAGAGACATGCAGAAGACTCAAACTCGTTTTGGTTAATTTGCTGAATTTACTGTTCTTTGAGAACTGATGGGGTAAGAAATTAGAATTCCTTATACATGGCAAATTTCATGCCTTCCTTTCAGTCATATGAATTTGGACTTTAAGATCTTTAAAAAATATGTGCTGTGTAAAAAGCTTTTTTCTCTAATACTGATAACTAGTCTGTAACAAGCCCAAATGAAAAAAAATACCACTTTATTTAATCCAACTCTTATATTTGGGTGGGGTTTTTTGTTTGTTTTTTTAAAATTATTATTATTTAAAATCTTATATTAAAATGTAACATGGAAAAGATTTTAAAAATAGTTTAGATTTCTTCTCAGGCAGTATTTGCAACAGGTCATTATCTAGGTATTCTTCCGATGTAGATGCCTCAATTATAGCAATTTTCTTTCTAATCTGTAGTATTTTTTCAGCCTGAGCACCATAAAATTTATGAATCTGTAGACTTATGGTTATAATGTTACCTAATTTATATATAATTTTTACATGTTTATATATTTTCATATAAAAGATGTTTGCACTCATATATTATGCTGTATCCCAGTTCTCATTTAGTAAACAAGAGTTGTTAAAAACCTGTTGTAAGTGCCTGGATCTGCAGTTAAAAATATCCGATTTGTGAATCACCTATTTTTTCCTACTAAATGTCACTCTAATGGTGTATTCTTCTTTCAGCTGAGCAGTAGGTTAGCTTTGATTCCCTGTATTGATGAGGTACATAAGAGTGTACTTTCTGTTAGTGCCAGGAATGGCTTTTAATCTGTTGTTTATCCTGTGAATTATGCTTTAAGTTTCTGCAGAATTCTGGTAAAAATGTTTATTTAAGTGATGTTACTTTCACAGAGACTATAATGGGCTGAAAATTAATTTCTTTTTTCAATTAATTGTTGGAGTGGTCTCATATGTCAGCAGCATTTAGGAAGAGAACAGTCACTGTTTTTTGAAACAAAAGACAGGAAGTTAATGGCAAAACTTTAGGACTTTAGATGAAGTCTATTAGACTTCTATATGTTTTCAGTGGATTTATTAGTGTAATTGGTTTTGAGCCTTTGAAATTGGTATTTGTACTGTACAGTCACTTACATAGCAAATAATTCTTTGATAATTCCGTATGCCAACACAGCACTCAGATAATTTCAAGTATCACAGCTCAGCTTAGTTTGAAAACAGTTTATTCTTTTCTTTTTAAACATGCTGTCAGATGACAGCAGGGGTGATTAATATCCTTTCTGCCATAACTGGATAGAATTCTAGAATCGGAAATTTCAGGGCCTTTGGCAAATGCAGCTGTCTTTGAATCAAGTTGGCTGTACAAAATTATGGATTGTAAATTTGATCTTTTACCGGTAAAAGCAATTTCTCTTGTGTTAGTAGTTTTAAGCACTTCACTGACTGTGAAAAATGGCAAACATGCCTTCATCTTAGTCTAATCTTCAGTAAATGTTACTGCAGATACTGTGAAATTACAGGACTTTGCTGGCAGTCTCTACGAATTTTCAATTGTATTTACTAGCTTTCAAAATAATAGTCCTTGCAGACAAGTTTCCTACCTATGCGGTCATAAATATTTACTGGTTTAGGTTAGTCCTTGTTGTAGAATTCCTAGGTGTCAGTTTGGAGTTCTGCTGTTCATTTAAATGAGTTTGAAGTCAGAAGTGAGTGTGAGAGAAATATGTTTACAATCAGATTTTTCCCAGTGGAGTTCCAATAATGATTAATGTAAGAATATATTTCCCTCTTATTCTCTTTCCTTTAGCATTTTTGTTCAGCATAAGGTTATTCTCAAACCAGCAATGTCATTCTTTCTAAATTAATGTACCAAGTTGGTGATCATGACTTCCTTGTTTTTCCACCCAGGGTTAAGAAGAGTTAAATTATCCCTACACTTGTTATACAAAAAATACAACATAACTTAGGCATGTCTGACTGTGTATAGGAACTGTGTTTTGAGAGGTTAAAAGACTTGGAAAAGATGACAGTCTGACCTGAATTTCTGGAATGATTGACTTCTGATGTCGAAAATGCTTCTGAAGTATGGTAACAGAGCAATGAGTAGGCTCAGTTTTGAATACATCTTTCAACTTCCATAATCCCAGAAAAGCATGACCAGGAATGAATTGTGTAAAATTTAGCATTAGGTACTGACGTACTCCTACTGCCGACTAGTAGTTGGGAATTTTGTGGAGAAGTCATTGTTATTACTACAATAGTGTGAATGATTTGTTTTTTCTGATTTGAATAATCTAAAATAATTTAAGACCTAATGTTAACAATGGAGTCTCAAGTGTAGCTCTGTAAATGTGCAGTATTTAGAACTTTAACCAAGGTTTGTTTAAACTTTGATAGACACATCGTTAAGGATTCTTGGCCTCAGTGGGAGAAGGAGAGCAGTGCAAAGCTAAGTAACTAATTAACAGTGCTCAGATTGATGCCCAGAGGAAAAAAGACTGGGATGGAAAGGAGTGTAAAGTAATGGACACAGTAGCTTCAGCTAAACTTACATGGATGTGCTCAGGAATAACAGGAACAGACCAGGACAATCCTATTTGTCCAGGCCACAGCATGACCACTAAAACTGGGATCAGAGAGTGCCTTAATCTTTGTTTTACATTAGCAAAAAACCCAGAAGCATGTGCTCATTCTTTAGGATTTTTCTCTGTTAGTATTGTTCTGGCATAATAATGGAAGGTGATGTGTGGGGAAAATGTTAAAACTGAAAAAGAAAGAAAATAATTGTTAGCAAAGAGTATCAATCATTGGAATGCTTGAATTACAGAGAAGGTCTGAAAAGAATGAAAATGTCGGTAAAAATGCTTCTCTCTTCAGCTTTTAGTATTAAAAAATACTAAAAATATACTCAATGCTGCATGGTAGGAGTATCCACAGAATATCTGTGAAGTATCTCTTCAGTGCCTGCTGAAGCTAGATGCCTTCTTGATAATTATATGCAAGTAATTCCATTAATTTGTTTATGCTAAGGGAGATAAATTCCATTTTGAAGATCAGTAGAGCTTCAGAAGCTATTTACTCACATAAACTTCAACCATAAGAACAAGCAAACAACATACAAAGTTAGGGCAAACTTGGTTAGTCTTCATAAGTATTCAGTTGGACTTTTAATTATTGCAAGGAAAAGACCAAGTGCCTCAAAAGATTACAGACGAAGAATGTCATTCCATGTGTGCCAGATGGGGCCTGTTTGCCATTTCTGCTTCAGGCTTTGCTTGTCAAAAACATAAACTGCAAACCTTAAAACAAGTTCTAGCTATCTGATGTTGACGAGTGAGAGATGTATGCTACAAAATTCATTGTGGTTTGTTCATAAAAACTTGTACTACTTCTATTGTAAGTAAAGCCTGTGAGTAGATAACTTCTGAAGCTCTGCTGAGGTGTTTGTTGGTTGAACAGTAGACAGATTCAGTTTAATAAAAGGGAAAATAATTAACACAGTAACTTCTTGTTGGCTTGCTGAGTGGTGTAATCACATTGTGTGACCAGACAGATAAGCAGCAGTTACTGCTCAGGGATGGAGAGCTGCAGCTGAGAGCAGAGGAGGGAGGAGCTATTTAGCTTAAGCTAAATATGTAAAATTACATAGTAAGAGAACACGGGTATGTGGAATATTTCACTTTAAAAGAGCCTCTCTTTATGCATCAAAAATGAGAAGTGGTTCTTGTAGTTCCCCAGGCTGTCTCTTGCTGTTTGAGATTTTTTTTTTAATTTCCAGTTCTTCTGGCTGCTTTATTACCATTTCTGCTTGTAAAGTGTCTTTCTCATGAACACATACTATGGCAAAAAAACAGCAGTAGATAAAGTCTTAATACAAGCAAAGAGCAACTCTGCCTTGAGATCTTCCAGGTGTGACTTTTTACTTGGGAGGATGGTAGTTGCTTTCTAAGTGAGGCTTCATCTGGCTATCTGTATTTTCCTTTGTTGGTACTACTGAACTATCAGAAGGGTGTAAAATTCATTATTCTGCCCTGTTTTTGAGGGCATATGACAGTATTTTATTTGATTTGTAGTCAAGTAGGGCAATCTGTTACTCTAGATATTTGGAGAAGTGGTCTCCCTAAGTCATGGTCTTGTAGTTGCATGTAGGGTGCATTTGCCTCATCTTTGTGGATTGATGGGTGGTGGTTGCCATCATCATACCAAATCAGAAGGGAATTGCTGACCTCTGGAGAGCCACGGAGCTCTGCATGAGAGGCTCTGCAAGTCAGATTCATGTGTAGAGTTTTTGTAAAAGCTGTTAGTAAGACCACAAACTTTACAAATGGAAAAATCAAAGAAGCTACTCTACTGCATTAGGAAGTGTTTTTAATATAGGAGTCTAATGCACTGTGAATCTGCATGCTACTAGGAACTGTTGCTAACTGCTTTTGGAATGGGTCAAGTTCTGGAATTACCTAAAGTATAACTGATTCAAAAAGCACCACCAGTAATAAAAGTTCTATGAGGTTTTTGTGTGTGTGTTCAGTATATTCACTTGTGAAGAATTTATTATCTGTCATAAATCAGAGTTTTAAATTTCCAGTGCTTTTCACTACTTTTCTATTACAAAGTGAAAGCATGACTCCAATTCTGGCTACCCATACTCAGGGAGTGAGCATGCTTGTAAAACAGATCCCAGAGTACAGGGGCAGAATAATTCCTCTGAGCTTTAAAATACTGGGTCATTTTTTGAACAGCTAATTAGTTCTGATGTGATTAATTCTGAAATTTCATTTAACTGAAACAGATGTATGTTTTACCCTGAAATGACCTGTGGAATGGGAAATCTTAGTTCTAAGTATCTATAGAGAATTAATTGTCCAAGCTGATGAGTAGCTTTTTCTTCCCGATAGCATTTTAGCAGGGTACTTCCACTGTGGATCTGTGCAGTGTGAAAATCAAGGGCAGAGAAGTATTAGGAGAAGTTCAGACAATGAGACTAAATAGTTCACTCCCAGAGAGCATGTGTTGTCTTGGAAGTCCCTTCAGCACTATTGGTTTTATTTCAAAGCGTGTGTTCTGAGGCCAGGTTTGTGGAATTGACTGAGATACATCTTCGTGGGGCAATCAGTAAAACGTTACTATTTCTTATGCAACAGAGAACAGAAATGTCCTAAATATATGTCTGTTCCTTGGAATTCTTAGTATCAACTGATTAACTGTATTTACTACAATGCCTAAATACCTAATAAGATAAATGTATGTATTAGAGGTAATTTTATACTTGCTGTTCAGCAGCACATGAACATTTTTTGCTTCACACTGACTGAATACTAAATATAGCAGTATTCATTATCCTTCATAGATGAATTTTGCAAATGATCTTTGGATAGGTGTAAGACTGTTTAAATGTTTGCAATGTGCTGAAACGTAGAATTTGGAGCAATACTTGGACTATTTCTTTTAGTGGCATTCTTTTTTTATCTGTCTACAATTGGTTTTTTTTATTTGTGTCCCACCTTGTGCCAAGCTTTGTGGAGCTGTTGGAAGAACTGGGTCAGAGACTTGACTTGGTTAAAAATAACTCATCAAAAGAAGGATCTTTGTCAGTTCTCTGTCTTGCTCCTGTTGCACAGCGCAACAACTGTTGCATCTGTGAAGCTACCTGTCAAGGGTGATTTTTGAAGAGAAGTTAAAATTCTACTAATAATAGCAGACTAATCAGTATTGCTTTGTCCAGTTGACAATAGGTGAGAGACTATAGTTGGAAAACTGTGCCAGGCTGTGGTCAGCAATTAGTGGGGTAGATTGAGATAAATGAAGTCACAGGAATTGATCTAACAGCAGCTGCAGAATAATGTGATTAGAAGATAACAAACTGGTAGGAAAGAAATGTATTCAAGCTAGGAAGAAACGAGTGAAGGAGATTTTCATAGTTCTTAGGTGTACAGGGGGATGGTGGGGGGTTTTCTGCTGCAATAGCAATGATTAGGAAACATTTTTTCAACTTGCATTACACACACCTGAATTACATTAGAGATGTGTCTAATTTTGGCTGTAGCTGTGGTGAGTGGAATGCATGACTTCAGGAGAGTGTCGTTGCAAGACTGTGTTCTAGAACTCAATTTGAGGTTGCATTCCAGTAAGTTTTTAAATTGGAAAATGTTCTGTCATATGTTTTCAGTTTGCAGAGAACTTCAGACTTCTCATCAATGAACTACTGTGTACGAGATACAGAAATAATATTGTTAATATGATACATTTCAAAATTTTAAACTGTGAATTAAAATCAATCCACAGTTACATTTTTATTAACAAAACTGAAGCAAGTTATTATATTGAAAATTTTATCTTTTTATATCTTAAGTAAACTAATTTTTAATGTAATGCCTGTTTTTCATTTGAAGGTTATTGTTAATATGTACAGTGAAACTTAAAATAATTTTTTTTCTAAATTTTCTAAATATTGAAGCACAAGTATATTCATATGCTTTGGTTTAACTCAAGTTTGTGTCAAATATATCTTGTTAAATGAATGTGAAAACTTGTTTTGTATTTCTGGTGCATGGTTTACATGGTATTGTTTGTGATCTTTGTTGAATTCAAACATAAGAGAAAACTTTGTTACTGTAAAGGTGATCACTCAAGTAGGTTGTCTAGAGTGGGTTGTAGAGTTTCGCTACTTGGATATATATAGTCGAAATCCCAACTGGACACAGTCCAAAGCAACCTGCTGAGCCTGCTTTGAGCAGGGTGAGGTGGAGCAAATGATCTCCAGAAGGCCTTTCCAAGTTCAACTATTCTGTGATTCTGTGTAGGGTTTCTTTGTGTTGAACAATTTTCATGTTTATATTCTTGGTGTAAGACTTCTTTTTTAATCAACAATGTCCTAGTTTGGATGAAATGATACAAAAGATCCTTCTCTAAGTATGTTCACTCCCCCCTCCATTAGCACACAGCATGTATGTTGTAACTTCCAGCCTGCTGAAGTTGTCTTCAGGTCTTGCCTCTTGCCACCCTCTGGTATGGAACAGTAAGTACTTAGGTAACTCTTCAAGCAGATGAAATATTTTTATCTTTACTATGTAGGTGGCATGTATGTTGCTTCATTTATTGTTTTAGCCTTGAAGTCATCCCTGTTTAAATACTGCTGTACTTTTGCATGAATAATATTTACAGATAATGGGCTTCATTTGCCTTGTAGAAGAACCTGGGGGCAGGGAGACTGATATTCTGGAAGACTCTCCCAGGGAGATTTCCTGAGTTCTGGGAAGTGTGTTTCACTGCATTTGGTAAAGAAATGATTTGTTCCACTTGATCTGGAATTTGTGAAGGTTCACAAACCTCTCCAAGTTCAAGAGCCTCTTATTTGAAACCTCTAAGGGTTGTAGAAGGTATGTGCTTGAAACAGTACCCTTCAACAACATAGTGCTTCCCAGCCATGTCTGGTTTCTGCCAGCTCCTGGTATTTCTGATGCTGCTGTTACATCTTTGCAGTATGATGACTGAACATGCAATTTAATAATTCACAGCTACTGCACCGAGGTGTGGTTTTGTGGGTTTTTTGTTTGTTTGGGTTGGGGTTTTGTTGTTGTTGTTGTTGTTGGGGTTTTTTTTTGCATCAACAGCTTTCAACAATTCTGGAGCTTCACAGAGTTGTTTGCCATACTCTAGTAAATTGCAGTAGTGTTACCTCAGGTTCTTCATATCTAAGGAGATTAAAACAATTGTGAAGCATTTTATCTTGAAGATGGCTCTGCATTCCTTGAAGAGTTTAGGGAAATTCCTTATCCTCTCTCTTCTTAAGGAGATGAAAGCCCTAAACTAAATCTCAGAGAAGCAATCCTTTGATTATTTTTTTTTATTATTATTCCCCTATTCAGTATAGCTTATTGCCTGTTTCATGCTTAAATCTTGCTTCAGGGAATTTCCAGGTATACTGTTTTGAATATGTTCGGTCATGATGTCACTCAGCAGAGAAGTTTTGACTAGATGTTTTCATCTAATGATTTTTACTCAACCTTCAGTCATGTTTCTTATGAGGTTATATTCTGTATTTGAAAAGAGGACTTCTTTAGCTAGCTAGGAGTGGATTTGACACCCCTTGTTCAGCAGCAGAAGAACATTCTTTTTGGGGGAGGATAGGTGGGGAGGATTGGGTGGGGGTTTTGTTTTTGGTTTTCTTTGGGTTTTGTTGGTTGGGTTTGGTTTTTTTTGTTTGTTTCTGGTTTTGTTTTTGTATACTTATATTTTTGCTTTTCTTAATACTTGCATCTGGTGTATTTATATATATTTCCCTTGAATCCATGCTTGACTTTCCTGTCTCATACTTACCTGTCACAGTAGCTTAGTTATTAATTCAGTTTTTAAGGGAAGTTTTTTTTCTATCTGGCAGTACTGCCAAGCTCCAACAAAAGGTAATTTGTAGTTCAGCACTGGCTTTGAAATTGCACAAAGCCTTTACTGCCTAATGATTCCATAAGCTCAAAATGCCTCTATCATTGCTTCTTTTCATAAGACTCATGAGAGTCTGGTTAACTGATCTGTTGGTGCTAGGCCACTGAATCCACAAGCTTTTTCTATTTTGCTTGTAGTCAAGTATTTGGATGTTCCATCAATCTTCCAGCATACAGTACTTTAAAAATAATTACTTTTGCTGTCACACTGGTTTTGATTCCCAGCTGTCTCTAGAATCTCCACTGCTTTAGCTCTGCTAGTTATTTAAACTCGGTGTATTTATTTTTGTCATTAGTTTGAGGTTGAGTAAAGGTTTAGGTGTTGATGCCTCAGTTTTTATTTGAATTGTCATCTGTCAATTTACACTATCATTTCTTTCCTGGTGGCACTTTTTGTAGTCCAACTGACCTGTTGAAATTAGTGTGTTGCATTCAACTAGACTGAATTAGTTTTTTATTCAATGGATTTTGGAAAATGCCCTGTGATCCCCTGACTTCTCTCCAGACATCATGCTGCAGAAATACTACAGTGGGAAAACAGAAATAACCGAGGAGCTGCGGGACAACTGTGTGAAGTGTGATGCAGGCACAGACAACTGATCTAATGCAGTAGTTTTTGTCCAGCAGGATCTGAGCTGCATGTACAGCCCTAAACCTGCTGATCCTCTTGTGATTTATTTGTAACTGTTTGTCAACTTCCCGCAGCTTCCCATAATAGGTTTTACAGCAACTTATTTTCATGAGGTTCCAGAATCCTGGTGCATGGCAAAGTGATAACTAAGTAGCTCTTTGTTGAACTGTGTCTGGCTCAGCTGTAGTTGATAAACTCATCTGATTCATTGGATGGAGTTACTGAAGTCTGTTTTCTGATCCAGTGGTGCTGAAGTACACAGGCTAACAGCTTGTGCATCGAGTGGCTCAGTTATTGTTATGTGAAAATATAGTTCACTTCTTCTTTTGGAAGAAGTTTGGAAGGAACTTGACTGCAAGTAGGGCTCCTCTGCACTCTCAATTGTGTTCTATGAAAGCTGTGAAACCTTTCAGGACAACTTTCTCTAAGTCCAGTAATAGTACATCCCAGTAGTTAGGAAAATGAGCAGATGTGAAAAGAGACCAGGTTTGCCAACAAGAGAACATAACTGAGCTCAGGTGGGAGGGGTGAGGACAGAAATTAATGCCCATGGGTGTAAATTAGACTGAGATTCTCTGCACTGATGGTCTCTGCACTGATGGTCACAGGCAAAGTCTCATGGACTTCTGTGCCTGAGATGGAGAGAAATTAGTAGTATTAGAAAATTATATTGGGTCTCTAGAGAAATATTAAATCCATTGGATTAGATGGGATTCTTCTGAGCATGGTGAGAGAGCTAGCTAATGTTGCAAGCCATCTTTCTCTTCAAAAAGTTGTGGAGATCAGGGTTGCATCTCAGTGACTGGAGAAAAATGTTACAGTCATCTTCAGGAATGTAAAGGAAGATTTAATCGGGGAACTGCATGCTGGTCAGCTCCAGTTTGGTCCCTGAGGAATTGTGAAGCCAGTCTGTTTAGATGTCTGTTTAGATGGCATATGAAGGTGAAAACAGTAATTAGGAATACCAAGAATTTTTGCCGACCAGATTTTCTGGAACTGTTGTTGGGGAGACTGAAGCCGTGATGCCATCTACATTGACTATAACAAGTGCTTCACTGTGGTATTTCAGGGGCATCCTTGTGTCTCATTTAGAACATTGCAGACTAGATGAGACTGCTCAGTAGATAAAAAGGCAGACTGGATAATTTGGCTTTGAGATCCTGATTTGGAATGTGTCATGCTTAGTATCTTATCAGTGACCTGGCACAAACTGGAATGCCCTTGAATAAGATTGCAGGTCATCATTGTGGAGCAGGATGCAGTCAGTATGTTTGAAAACACAGCATGCTACTCTGAAATATATGAAATCTGTTTAGCAGTTGTGTTTAAAATTTCTTTCTGTAAGTAACTGTGTTTCATTTCAGATTATGGAGCTCTGTGGTGCAACAAGACTTGGCTATTTCGGAAGAAGTCAATTTTACATTGCTTTGAAACTTGTTGCTGTGGCCCAATCTGGTCTCCCTCTAAGAGTGGAAAGCTTAAATACAGGTAAATCACAGGATCGGGGGAGTGAGGATTGAGTTGCTGGTAGTTGGCTCACATATTCTTACAGAGTAACCTTGTAAATTAGTGTCATGTGTCTTTATACATGTTGCAAATTTAAAAAAGTGGAGAGACAGAAAGAGTGTTACTGTGCAATAAATATCAGTTGAAATTCTTAACTTGTTGAAAAAGTATTGCATTCACTATGGGACGAATGAACAACTTGTACCTACTACGTAGGAGCAGGTTGATTCTATAGATTACTGATGTGAGAAATTGTGTGCCATGTCCTCTGAGTAAAGTACTAAGAGGAGAATGTAAACTGGAAGAAGAAGAATGCAGCATTTGCAGGCTTTTGTAGCTGCTGGGTTTCCAAAGCCTTGATTATGAGAAACAGAAGGTTATCTTTTCTAGCATTACATTTCTTTGCACTTGGTTTGACAGTTTTTTCCCTTCTAAGAACAGATATGAAGATTAGTTTAAGATTTTTTTTCTGAGTGAAAAGCCTTCCCAGAACTCAGGTAAAAGATCTAAAAAGTCTGTTACCAGCCAAATCACCTGTTACCCTACTTTTTAAAGGTCAGCTGTGGTGTGGGTGGTGAAAGAGGTGAAACAGGAGGAAGGCTTATTCCAGGAAGATGGTTTAGAGCCACAGGAAGAGCTTTGATGTGAGGCTCTCCTGTTGCCTTCTGAAGAGATAAGTAGCTCCATGTCCTTGTTGTTCTGTAAGATGAAAAGAGACTTAGGAAGATGAAGTAATGAGTTTTAAGGCACTTTAGCCCTTGCATTATAATACATAACTCACAAGTTAAAAATATCTTTAGAGCACAGTTTTGCCTTAGAGTGACTTTCCTAGTAGATTTCATGTCTGTAGAATACTGGTATGATTTTTATATGCTAGTAAATAAAAGAAGTCTTAGGAGGTTTTTGTATCTAAAGGATATAGATTAAACAGCAGTTAAGGAGATGGTTAAAAACAATATGACTGAAGTGTTTGACAAAGCTATAAAAAAGAAAGGAATCACTGTGTATACATTCACAGTTGTGTTTATTCTAGGCTCATACAAACTGTTTATACTGCTTTCATGGGGTTTTGTAGCTTTTTGGAAAAGTGTATTGTATTAGTCAATGTTTTGCTAGTATTCAAGCTCCTTTCTGTTTATAAGCCACTGTGTGTTTATAAACCATTTCCCTAGTTTTCCTGATGTGTTCCCTAATCTAAAGCTTTAGCAAGTTGAGCAGAATGCCCTAAAATCAGAAGGCTGGAAGAAGAACTTCAACTCATAATACTGATAAAACTGGAACTTGATCAAACAATTACAGAATTTCTCATCAAATGCCTGTTGGAGGAGGGAAAGACATTTTTCTTGCCTGTATGTAGGCATTTTACAGGGATTTTATAAGCTTGGTCTTATTTTAATGCAAGGTGCCTTAATCAGAAAGAGCTTTTCTATTTTTATAAAAAGAAGTCACGATAATTTTGAAGGAAAGAAGTAAATGAAGGTACAGAGTTAACTTTAATTTCACATTGATAATTTCCTTGATTCATGACAATATTAGAAATACTTGTAATGATTTCTGAACTTCTAGGAATAATTTTCTGTAACTGGTTCCAAGCCTACAAAATACACCAAGTACGATAGAGAGAACATTTATTTTTACCCTAACTGTTTTTAGCTATGGTCTGTTGCCTTGGTTGCAGTGGTTCCAGTCCTGTCTATGAATTTCCTGCTTCTAGAATGATTCAAGTGTTGTTATAACAGCTAACTCAACGACTAAAATGCAGGAGGCTGATAAAATGATTCTGAGCTTTGCAAACTTAGTTCTACCCACATTACATCTCCAAGATGTTTTGAAGACGAACTGTTAGAGACTCCCAAACTATGTTCTATATTCTTTCTCTCTTCAGACATTTTAAATTAGTTAAAGCTTATATTTTTAGACATTTACTTCTTAGCTCTCCGTTTTATGCATGTTTCATTGATTTTCTTAATTTTCTTCATTCATTTATTTTATGAATTTCTTTCACCTTCCTACTTGTTCCTTTTGCTTTTTGATGTGTCTTGTCAGTAGACAAGAAATCTGCTTTATCTGAGTTGCTGAGTGGAAACTCAGTCAAATTTTGAATACTAAGTCTGACATAAGTGTGGTCCAGCTGGTTCTGAAGTGCTCTTTGGATTACTCAGATGGGCAGTAGAATAAGAATACTGGCATTAGTTATTATATTACAAGCCTCCAAAGCTGTTGTTCCTTTGTCCCAGAAAATTTTCCTTCCAGGAAGCTGAAAATTGAGACATGAATGAGCGATGTCTATTTCAAAGCAATATATATTTTTTAAGTATGGAATGCAGGTTTTGGTGGAAATAAATATTAGGAAGGATGTGAGCATAAAAAGTACAGAGAACTCTTTAATATATTCAATATCAAGAGTTAGTTCCCTTCATGACAACTCTCACATTTATAATTGAAGGATTTCCGAATGGTAACAAATATTGAAGTGTTGAAATGAGATTTTTCTGCTGTTACTGGAAAAAGTCAGAGAGGAGAGAGGTAAAAATAGAAGGTTAGTCATGTAGGAAGTTAGAAACAAACCTATATTTATCTAGTCTTGCTTTTAAAGAAGACAGTAGGGTATTTTGTGTTTCTTTTGAGTCCCCTATTATTTTGTGACTCGTGCTGGCACAGCCAATTGCACAGACTTCCCCTGTGTCAGTTGGATCATCTGGTGTCTGTATTTTCCTGGTTTTGCAGACATACACATTTTTGCTTGTACGCAATGGCTTTTTCACTTTTTGCCTGGCTGTGGTTTGCTGTTTAGTTATGTTACTTTCCTGCTGCAGCATGGGGTACTATTCTCATGCAATAAACAGTATGCAATTTCATCTCGTATTTTAATATAGTTGTAGTACCACTGACTCATTCTCAGTAGCAGGAGTAATTTACGTAAGCAGTCAGCAAGAGAAATTAAATTTGAGCCATGCTTGTAATTTTGTGTTGGAGACATAATTTCCAAGTCAGCTGTACAGCACATTCACAATTTATGTTTATTCAGTGTAGCATGAAGAAGATTGCAGTTGGGAGAAAAATGGTAGAAACCTTGCAGTGGGAAATTGAAGGTTTACATAGTCTCATTTCTGTGTTGGGCTACTCTGAACCACAGTACATAAAGCTACTGGGCTTCCTAGCATTTTGTAGGAACAACATTTCAGTTGTTCATATCAAAGTGAGGTGACATTAAAATATTTGCAATTGTATTTCCAGTATTCCAAATTAGCTAATTCAGCTTTTGTTGTAGAAGAATATGCATAGGTGTGCTTAAGCAGCAGTCACGCTCTGTGTTATTACTAGATTATATTGTCTGTTGTAAATATGAACATGACGTTATCTCACCAAAAGATGTTGCTGAATATTCTGCAGTATTTTAGCATTTGTTTTGCTGGTGAACCATTCTATATGAATATTCTTTTTACGTGCTAGAAATGGTAGATAAATTCTGAAAATCATGCTTCAGTAATGAAATGACAAAACTAACAAAAAATAAGCTAAATCCAGGTTATCTGGTTGCTGCTGCATTTAATGCACTGTTGTGGTGCAAAGCTGTAAGGAGCAATATGAAGCCATCTTGGTGTACTAAAGTCAGAACTTGGGTAGCAGAATCTAGTGCAGAACAGGTATTTGCTTTTTCCAGCTGCCAGGTGTTGGCTTGACTATTGCAGAAGTCTCGGTGTGTAAGGAATTGAGTCACATGTGAAATTTTAGCTTCAAAATAGATTGGTGTTTTTATTTTTAATTATCATACTTATGTATAGTAAATGTCCTGCTTTATTTTTTTAACAGTAAAGGACCTCCCTCTTCCCAGATTTGTTGTGTCAAAAAATGAACAAGAGTCAAGACACACAGCCTTGTATTCTTCAGATGCTGAAAACCCAGCTTCATATTCAGGTGTGATTCCTCCTCCTCCACCTGGCAGGATACAAGGCAAAAAAGGCTCTGTGAGCCATGATGCAGTTCAGCAGCGTACATCAACTGATCAACAGGTAAATTAACTTAAAAGATTAAATGGAATTCTTAATCACTACTTTGCTGTGTGGATGTCAGTTTGATAGGGCTTCTAAGCTAGGTTACTTTCAGTATAGTTTCTTGAAAAAAATATACTGATATATATTATACACAAAGACCATATCTGCCTCTGAAATACTTGCATGTAGAAGACATTTTTTTTATGAAGTCTTAAAATCTGTGTTTAAAATATTGGCAGTAATGGACGAAGAATTGAGACAGAAAAGAAATTCAATGTGTAAATTAGGATGGCAAATATATAGTTATAGTCATTATGGTATTAATAGCTCATTTATTAAATAGTTCCCATCAGTTTCCTGGTCATTGGAACAGTGGTACTGAGTGCCATGGAAGACTGAATTTCTAGTCCTTCAACATGCTCCAATATGTGTGAATCTGAAATACTGCATTTAGAAAAAGTTCTGTAAATTTTCACCATTGCTTTTCTCTGCCTTACATTTTATTGTTCAGTGGTTTAACTGTTAAGGAGAGACAATGACAACCAGAAAAATAGACTGAAGTTTTCAAATAGCTTTTTCTTATGTTTTAATAATGAGAATCTGTTTACTTTTTTGTTCACTGGTTCTTTCATCTTCAGTGACAAGATGTCTGAATTAATGAAAACTGTAAGGACTAACAACTCTGTGCCTTCTCATGCGTAACTCCTTGGCTTTAGAGTCTTGATGCTTTTTTTCTGTGGGGAAATCCTTTCTGATTGTCTTCTCTACAAACAGGAGCTGAGTACAAATGCTGAATTTTGCTGGATATATGTATTGAATGACCTGTTTTCTTCCCCATGGCATGCTTTTTTTCTGGGCTTATTTTGTAAAGAATCGAGGAACTTGCAAATGCCCCATAGTCACTGTGGGAATCAAGAAATCACTCATAAACATTTATTAGTCTCTATAAAAATAGCCCAGACTGATCGAATATAAAGGAAAAGTAAATTAGTTGAGGAAATTCATAATCAGTGTTTGGCTGCCACTTCCTTTCTTCCAAAGGGAAGATGGGGAATATAATGATAAAAGAGCTAGTCTCAAGATAGCTTTTTGCTGTCTAGTTTTGTGTAGATGTGTTTGAGAGAGCTGCCAAGCCCTTTGCACATTGCAGATTTCCTACATCTGGTTGTGAGGTTTTAGTTGGCTTGAAACTATTTTATATGCTTCCATCATGATGTTGAGTTTATTCAGTGAACATTTGTAATTTGATACCAGGAATCTGTAGTGGCATAATATTAAAATAACGAAAAGAAAAATCTGGTGTTTGAGGTCTTCAAGTTCAGAATAAAGAAGCCACATATTCACAAAAGTGTATGTGCATCCCAATTTCATTTCTCTGTCTTGGCTGATAAAAACAACTTGGTATCTCTCTTTTACACAAGTCTGTCTGGGATCATCAGAATAATGAAACTCTGTATCTAAGTAATTTGAGAGATCTGGCCCAGAAAACAGACTTGGAAAAAATGTAACAGCACAGCGTTGAGTCCAGCAGTTTTAAGTTGTATTCATGGTCTAGAATGTCCGGGAAGTATTGTCTTATTTTGCACCCTGTTGTAAAACTGACCATTCTATGGCTGATGCTACATTTCTGACTGTACAATGGACCCATTCAAGCAGCCTTCTTGTCCCAGTCTAATACTTAGTGATTCAGATACCAGGCTGGAAATCAACTGAGAAGGGTGCTTGATCCCAGGTTTCTCACTTAACCATATAAATAGTCTAATTTGGTACAGCTTTTATCCATGTTTTCATGGAAATTGCTGATTTAGTTGTCTTCACCTGAAGATACCATTCAGATTTATAAAATCTAGGGAGAGTTTCAGATTCTGAATTCTCATGCCACCTTTTTGAGCGGTGAGTATTCAAAGAGATGAAGCCTGACAAGTAAATTACAATATGTCATCTTCCTAGGGATCACTTTTCTTTCTGGAGGAATATGTCAGTTAAGCTTGGATATTTCACCCATGGAGCTTATCCTGTACTTGTTAGATAACTCCATTAGCAAATTTTGGATTTTGTTTTTTCTTAAACTTTTGTGGCTTTGAGAATGTAACCACTCTTGAAGCACTTGAAAATACTTTGATTTCTTAAAAATGCTATGGCTGAAATATTATTTATATGAAGTCATAAGGTCTTCATCTTTAAAAACTGGTTCATTTATATGCAGCTTTCCCTATTGGTTAGATTTGTCGTGCATAGTATATCATAATCACAAATAATTTTCACAGAAGAGTTTTACTCAGTACATTGTCTACGCAAATGTCCTAGCTAAAACTATTTATTTATCAATGCATTATTTCAGCAGTTCTCTCAATGAACTTGGAAGCAGGGAATCAAGAAATAGCAGTCAGGTTGTGTTTCCAAAGAGTAGCTACAAATGACTTTGTGGTAGCTTTTGTAGTTTATAAATATAGCACTGGGCAGAAGTTTTTGTCTTTTAATATTGTTAGATGACTGGAGTCATGCCCAGCTGTCATGGAAGCTGCAGAACTGATTTTAGGAGTCTTGCTGAGTAATGAAAGATGCTGTCACTCCCTGGATATCATGTTAACAGCACATTCTAGTGGAGATAAAACACTGGGTGAAAATATTTTTTTGTTCTTCTGACAGAATTTCTTATTTCTCTGAAATAGAGGCTAAGTAGATTTGAGCAGTTCTGCTGACAGTGTGACGTCTATACGAGCACTTTGGTGACATAGGTATGCTACGACAGTGTATATACATATCTGTACCTTGATGTTAGCCGCTATGTTACTAAAAGTGTTAGTGTACTGAAGACTTTCTTAGAAGAAGCAGCAATGTTGAAATTAGGAAGAATTGTGTCTTCTGAAAGTAGCTCACGAGTGACTAAATGTTCTCAATGTTGGAGACGTTTTGTGTTTTGCTGTTAAAGGCAAAAAAAACCCCAAACTTTTCTCAGTTTTGTTAACTATGATCTGATGTTGATCAGGTACTGCTTTAGGATACTTTTACTTCTTTTCCAGGAAAGGGGGCAAGCTTTCTAGCTTCAATAGATACTCAGACTTTAACATCTGGCAAACACATATCTGATAAATGCTTACATTTGCTATATCCAGGTGAAAATAAAAGGTGCAGCTGACAGTATTCCTCTGCCTATGGGTCCATTAAGCATATTACTGGCACTCCAGATCATATTGATTTAGTGCTATGTCAGTGCAGCCTTAGGAAGAGCAGCTCAAATTTGATACCTGTAACAGACAGAATTTGATCATTTCAATTCTTTCAACTGTATGAAAACTAGTTTGAGTTTATTTCAAGGTTTTGCCAGTAGTTCATTTCTGTGCACTTCTGTTTTGTAGATTGAACAGGTAATTTGAGATAAAACATACCTGGTATGAAATTGTTTACAAGCACAGAACTGGAAAAGATCTCATGTCATTTGCATCTAACCTGTTATTATTTTAAGAAGTTTTATTGGATGAATTTTTAAAAAGATCAGAGTTCTCTCTTGAAAACTGTGAAGCTTTTTATTCCACACTAGCTTTGTTGGGGAAAGCTATTCCAGGGCCTTAGTAGGAATATTCATGGGAATATGGTGGGAATTCCCACTTAGCTTAGCCTGTTAATTTAACAACTTGGTCATTAGTATTTGCTGTAGGGCACTACCAGTATTTACTGGAAAACTATTGCATTCCACTTTGGCTCTGTTTTTCTTGACAAAATAATCCATAGTCTCACTTTCATTTCATAAAGTAGTTACCACTAATCCTTAATCCTTCTCTGTCTGTGGTCTAATTTGAATTCACGCTTATTGAAAATATTTTGCTACATTTGTGTTTCTTGTTCCAAGTGATATTTCACCAGTACTAATACCATTCTGTAGGGTTCTTTCCTGTTTTTGCTTGATATGTCTCACCTTGTAGACTTTGGCAGCCGTGAATAAAGCAAGTCTGTCATACTTGAGGGGTCTGATATTTGACCTGTGCATCCAGTCTTCTCTTTATGGCCTTTGGTATTAACATTCCTTATACAAGAAAACCTGTATTTTGCATTTTAAAATTTGATAGCTGACTGCTTCTTATGTTCTGAAAGGGATCCATCTGTCTGCTGCCTTACATTTGTTGTCACAATTCATAAGCACGCTATGTAGTGTGCATAATCAGTTACCTAAATTATCAAATGAGGTTATTATCCAAATCAGTCATTCAAGAGCATTATTAGAAACTTCCCTTCAATCTTGTAATTCCCATTCTAATACAATCCAGCTTTGTCCCTTCTATAGCCAGTTTTTTTTATACCTTAGATCCTTGTATTCATTTCCACATTGTGTTGGAACTGTCTCGCATGACACCCTGCTGAGGTATGCTCAGCTTCAGGTTAAATGTAGTGCAGTTCCTTTGTTGAGGAAATCACAGAGATGCAGTATCATTTCTCATGTTGTGATTGATCCCTTTTTCATTTGTCTCTGGTTTAATGATTACTTTCCTCAATTGGCTGAACCACCTTGAAAATGTGTAGTGCTGCAAGTAGAAGTTCTCATTGAACCTTGGGCTGTTTTGTTCTTTGGTATGAAGGGCAGTTGATTACAAAAACCTGGGCTCTGCAATGCAATTGTCATCCCTACATAAATCTTTATTCACAATGGATCTGCTAACTAACTCAAAAGCAGCCTGGGTGGTATCAGGACCTGGGTCACAACACCTTTAGAGCTACTCTTCAGATACCATGTCTGGCTTCATTGCCTCTAGAATTCTTCTTAGGAGGTTTTTTTCTGACCTGATGTGTGAGACCCACAAAAATTTATAATGTCATCTGTCTCATAAATGCTTATAAAAAGCCCTTTTAAGGCTGAGATCTCTCTGGACAGTATTGTCTCTTTAGCACGTTTTTGGGTTGCCTTATGCCAGTTTGACTTGTCTTCACGAAGGCTCTTCCTTTAGAGTCATATATCACCTTTTTCAATTAACATGCTCTTTTTAGTAAGTAATTGTCAGTTCAAAAATATCCAAGTTACAAGTATGTCAAGTCTCAGTTTTGTAATTCCAGTCTGACAGAAATAATGCTTTTTTGCAATGTTTTTAAATGTGAATTTTTATTTTTTTTTTAAAGTAATATGTACTACTTAATTTTTGCCTGGTAGCTATAACTTTATTATTTAATTAGTTATTGACAAAGATGTCCTCATATGTTTGATTTAATATGAAAACGTTAACCATTTATGTCAACATGCTTTTATTTAGATATTTTCTGGAATAATTTAAAGAGCTAAAATAAGCCTAACATAGTAAAAAACAGAATGGTGTAATTGCTTTGATTTTTATTGAGATTCGTCTGGAAGGAAAATGAAAGGTAGTGGTTTAAATGTTTAAGTATAATTGCATTGAAAATACTAAAAAAAATTATAAAAATAAGATTTTAGTAGTAGCTGATCTGATAAACATCTACTACAGTGTGCAGGTGCTGAGTAAAATTTTCAAAGTTTCGAAGAGATTAGGTGGGTAACTTCAAATGATTGAGCTACCAAGTAAGCTAAATAATGCAAACTGTTCTTACATGCTACACTTTGTACACTTAAACATATTAGGTTCTGTGTCCTAATTATCTTTAAAAAATCTGATTCTGGATGTTTCAGGCTTTGAAACTTAATTTCTTTTATAGTGATAGATCGGACAGGTGGAAGCAAACTTGCTGAGTTGTAACATGTTCTTCAACTCTCAAAACACTTTATGTGAATGTGGCAGCTGAGGATCAGAGCTGGTTCTGATAAAACTACTCTGTCTCTGCTCACTAAAGTGTGAAGCTCTAAACAAAACTGAAGTGGAAACTGTAAAACAAGCCATGTTTTCTAAGTAAAATTGTTCGCTTTTCATCTAGTGTAAAGGCAGATGCATAGTAATAACCCGTATACAAGGGGTAAATGAACCTGTATGTAATTGCTGTTTCAGTAAATCTCTACTCATTGTGTTTTCCCATAACTGCTTTTGAATGGGAGTCAGTATCTCTACTGTCTTGCCTCCTCCCCAGCCTTATTTTGGCTTTCATCTTCCTTCTTTACACTTGCATCAATCCATCAGTATTTTGGCCAAGATATTTGATATATATGTACATATTTGTGTGTATAGATAAATATGTTTGAACAACTGAGGGTTTTAGCTCTCTTAAGATTCTAGTAAGCTAGATGAATGAATGCCATGAGTGGTATTTGTGAGTGATTAGGACTGCACAAGGGGAAGATGATGCCACAGTAATGCTGTCTAAATTTGGTTTAAACTGGTTTGGGAATGTGTGCCTTATACTGACAGTAAAACCAAAAATGTGGATTGTCCCCCTTCCAGAAGTTTTTTTGACATCAGATCTGGTGACATGCTTTTGTTGTTTAGTAATTTTGGAGTCTCTAAGCTCCAAATCAGTGGTGGGAAATCTGTGAATGTTCAGAATTCTGATAAAATGTTGTTTTGCACACTGAGAACAAAGTTGATTATTTCCTTTGTTTGTGTATCTGATGATCTGATTACTGTTAGTACGTGCTTTACAGAATCACACGAACCACATGCAAAGATTTAGAAGAATTGGAGTTGGGGATCATATTTACAATTTCGTCCTGTGCCAGCAGCATAAGACCAGCTGTTAGGCAGAGGCTTACTGAAGAGTGGCAGGGCTGCTTCATGGTGACTGTGTGTCAGGTTTTAATGTTCACATGCAGTTACTGGAAATAGTGAGTAGTTTCCTCTAGGCAAACTATTATACATTTGTCTTCCTCATTTTCTTCTGTGTCTTTATGGACCATAAGAGTACTGGATAAAATGAACAATATCTGTGTTCAAGCATAGCTTTCTCTACATTTACTCCATGATGCTTTGTCTAAAAATTGGAACATCCTTCAATGTTTGGTAAAAGGTGGCTTGTATAAAAGCCAATGAAAGAAGAAGCTTTTCATTCATTTAAGTGTCATGGTTTTCCTATCACCTGTTGCACAATGCTAAGCACAGTCATCATTCAACTTCAGTTCCATTTTCCAGCCTGCAAGTGGCCCTCCAGAAACCCTGACTCCTTCCCCTCTTGGCCCCATGTACCAGTGAGGATAAGAACATCCTGCCATTGAAAATAAATCTGTCAACTAAACGCAACAAGGGGAAATCTTCAGGCAAATTTCAGAAAGACATGGAGCTGCAACCAAAAAATAGTATCTTGAGTTGGAGGTACTGTGGAGGAGCAGTAACAGACTGTGCAGTCAGCTGATCCCTCAGTTCAAAGCTGAAGCGAATTAGTATTGCTCCCAGCCATTTTGTAAAACTCTTTGCAAATATCTATAAGCATGATCTAAATACTTGGAATGAAAAGTTTGAACTCTTGTGGCCTAGAAACTTAGCTGAGGAAATCTGACTTGATGATTAGAACTTCCAGGAAATACCTCATCTGCAGGATCAACCTAGGTGGCTTCACTTCACAAAGAATAGGAAAATCAGAGGACCGAAAAAAGGCAAATGTTTACATTAACACATTGTAAATTAACAGTCATTGTGGCTCTAGAGCTTTTTTTTTTATATACCTCGCTTAGAGAAAATATACCTTGCTCAGAGAATATACCTTGCTTAGAGAAAAGCTTGTTAATGGCACTTTCTTTTTAAAAGAGACTTTAAGACTTTCATAGGTGTAATATTGTTTTAAAAGCTTAATGGTCTTTGAATATTAGGCAAAGTAAATCAGTTTGAGTAGTTTTGGGGAAGCCTACAATCAATCTGTCTGTTGGTACCTGATAGTATGTTAACACCTATGTAAAGTACCAAATTTTCTGGTACCGCTGAACAGAATTTGAAGTTTTTGGCTTTGTTATTACTTTTCAGGATATTTGGAGTTCAAGATTTACTTTATTTTACTTGTTTTCACTAATACAGTTCAGCTTAAACTGGGAGAACATGCAAACAAGAATTTCAAAAGATAAAGATATAGGGAAGAAATTACTTTCTACTACATTAATACTTTGTACAATATAAATTACTTTTCCTTTGTATTTTATTTGAAATGAAATAAAGTGGTAATCTGAATGTCCTATGAGAACTGATTCCATGTAGAAATTGCCCATGAGATTTTTGCCACCTCTTCAGGATGACTGTAGTACAGTATGCAATTAAAGAGAAGTATGAGCCTGAGCATCATGGCAACATTACCTTGTACAGCACAGAAGTTTATCCTGGCTGGCATCATTATTTTTTAAAAATTGCATCTATGTTTTTGCATACTAAAAAAACAAATGTCCTATTTGGTGATTTTTTTTTTCCACCAATACTTTATTCTGGTTTGTTTTAAATGAATCATTTGATTAACATTTGGTATGATAATAAATTGCACAGTAAGTATTTATTTTGAGACCTGGTTTCAAATGTAACTTTTATCACAAGTGAAAGTGAGTCTTATAATCTAGTTTCCTTTGTAGCTAAGTCACTTAACTCAGCATTGCTGTTGTTTTAAGAATGCCAAGTTAAAAATATATTAGATTACACTGTTTGATGTAAATGTGTTCAGTCCTAGTTACACTGTTCCTGACTTCTCCTGTTCTGTCATTTTAATAAGTACTAAAATTTTCACTCTCTAAAATGAGAGTTTAACTGCAGTGATGGTTGTTTCTAGAAATAATGGTTTTAGATAGGCTTTTATGTATTTAGTTATGTAGTAAAAAACTTAAAAGATTGCTTTGTTTTATTAGGAGTCCACATCTCCAATTGTTTCACCACAGCAATCCCCACCAACCTCTCCACATACATGGAGGAAGCACAACCGCCATCCCAGCGGAGGGAATAATGAGCGACCTCTTGCTGGACCTGGGCCTTTTTGGGCTCCATTTAGTGAAGTACAACCAGGTATAAATGTCTTGTTCTGCTTCAGTGGTAACCCAAAGTTGTGGAATTCTTAAATAAGTGTAATAAATGAGTTTAGGGCAGTTTGTCTGGGTGTTTTCCAGTCCTGGAAATTTTCTTGCAGATGCAAGTATCTTTGTTGATAGCAGCACTGTAGAATCTATGGTCTTGCATATGGCAGATCCATTTGTTAGTGTCACATGGGAAATGCTAAGGGTCTTGAAGGGAGGGAGAGAGTGTTTAAATTTTCCAGTGGAAAGTTTTTAAAAACAAAACTGATAATCCTGTTGAAATTGTGCAGAAACTGTCAGTATACCTGAAAATGTGGGGACCTCAAGGGAAAGCAGCAGATAATATATTGTTTGCTTGAATTGTATTTCTGGTAGATTAGCTGAATTGACAGAACAATTAATTTGATTTCTTTAAAGGTTATGTAAACAACTTTTTCTGCATTTCCAATCTGTTAAGGTAGAACCACTTGTTTCAGTGAAGCTTTTCATCCTTTAATATTCTTCATTTAATATGAAGACCTTCCCTGTTATTGTATCACTGTATTCAGATTTAAAAGCTGTCCCCCTTAATATGTCCTACTTGAAAAAATTCTATTTTCTTTTCTGATACCTGGTAGTCTTAATAAATTTAGGAACAATTGTAATTCAGGTTTTGATTTTGGTGGTAATGCTAAATAATATATTGCATTTTGTAAGCTGTAGTTTGAGATTGAACTGTGATTGTTTGGTTTATTTCAGTTATAGACCAATTTTGGAGTATCATTACCTTTCAATAATTGTCATTCTGTAATTCTAACATCCATGGAGGAGCAGGGATTCTATGAAAATCGGTTTGATAAGAAAATAAAACTTTAGAAGTGTAGTGGGTTGTATGCAGAGGTTTACATGAGTGTCATGAATGCTGTTTGCTAGTAAGTCCCAGTCAATATACAATTAAAAAAAAAAAATTAGTCTGCTCATTACTTATATAATCCCTTCTAAGGGTTCAGTCCAAGCACTGTCAGCACTCAATTTCTCAACATTTTTTCTCCTGTAGTTCAGTTGACTTGTGTTTCTCTAAAGCTGAAATACATGTCTGATTTCTAACTTGTGAAGCTTTTCTAACTTAAAAAGTCACGGACTCCAGGACCGTATGCAAACTGTTCCTAGCATTCAAGAGTTCAATATTTCTATCTTAAAAATAAAGTTGTAATACCATGTTAATATTTCAGTTTGGTAATGGTTTCCCTATGATGTTTAATGGGTAGATTTTTCAGAAGTTGTCTGAGCATATTTCTAAACTAGCTCAGTATTCCCTGATTTTTATATTCCATACTGGAAGATATTTGTAATTTATTATAAGGAATTTGAAATTGCTATTATAGAAGGATTGTCTGTTCTGGCAATGCTAAAGATAAAAGTGGTTTTTCATATATTTAAGAAAAATTGTCAGCATAATTTACTGTGGATGAGCCTTTTGCACTGCAGATGATTAATTATTGCTTTGAATTTCAGCTATTGTAGGCAGTTCATAGTTTCCCCCCTACCTTGATCCTATATTTTAATGACAGTGTTTATAAAAAAATTATGTTTTCTTGACATTTAGATAGAATAAGATAGACAGTTGGTTAGTTTTCTTAAGATCAATACTCATCAATCAAGCTCATCTTGATTCCAGTGCAAGATGCTTTTGAGAAACCAGGTGAAGTGTTATAGTTTCAATAGGGCTGTGCCATTTCACTTGTGATCCAAGCAAAATGAGAACCCAGGTCTCTCTGCTTGCATTTCACTTTATTCTCAGACATTATTGCACATAATGAGGTTGTCAGCTGTAATCTTGGAACCTTAAGTGTGAAAATGCTTCTGGTGGATCAGATAATAAACAGCATGTTGCTTAAACCAGAAGGGCAAAAATAAAACCTAATTTTTTGTTTGAAAAAGATGTATTTAAACAGGAAGATTCTGACTTGCACATAGTAAACTTTCTATTGTATCCTCATACTCCCACCATGAAAAAAGTTAAACAGTGGATTGTGAACTCTGTTGAATTGGGCTGTAGAATAATTGTTAGATAATAACTCAATTGTTGGTTTTAAAAATCTTACACGTTGTCTTGCATTAGAAATCTAATGACTTGTAGCTGTAGTTATGAATTTCTTGGAAGAAAAGGAAGCAAACCTGTTCTCATCTCAACAGAGCAAAAGAATTTGGATTTCACAATTTTTTGTCACTGTGTTGTCCAGTAATTCAGTTAGGATAGTGTTAACACTTCATATGTATATCACTGGTTTCTGAGGCACTGTCACACTAGCTCAATTTGCTTACAAATATGAAATGAGAAGCCCAAGGCTTGTTACCATCTCTCTTCAAGATTTTTTGTAAAGAGAGCCCCAAAGGATGCATTTATTTTACTTTACTATCAGGTATTAAAAGTCAGTGACAGACATCGATTACCTGTGTAGAATATTTATAGTCATCTCAGGTCTCATCCTGAAATGTCAGAGTCAGGTCTGTTAAAACCTTAGTCTCTCAAGTCTCTCAGGTGCCTTTGATTTAGCAATTTAAGATAAGATCATGATTTTTTAATAGCTTTATGTCCTTGCTCTGGCTTGTATCTCCAGTGTGGAAAAGTCTTCACAGAATAATCCAGTGGATGACTGAAGACCTTGTAGGAAACAGAATTGTATATGAGATAAGGGTTTCCTGTTCCTTTAGTTACAAGAGACCATAACCTAATAGACTATACCTTTTCATCTCATTTTGCACTACAGTCCAGCTGCTAGCACATTGTTGATGTTGACAAACTTGGGAGAAAGAACCCTTCCCTACTTCAAATGATAATTGAGTGGCATGTCAGAATGAAAAATATTTTTTATTACATTATAGTCTGTTGGAACTGGAAGCAAAACTGAATATTTATGTTGGTAGTATCCAAATAATGATCTAAAACAAGTTTAAAAAATATGAGATCTTCTGTTCTGTCCTAGGATGTTTGTTAGCTTTCTGTGGCATGACATCAGTGTTTTGTGTTGATATCTGGATATGTATGAGAAATTGCTGCCCTAAGCCACCGTTCTTTATTTTTTCTTTGGGAGGGTTTTGTAGCAGTTTGAGAACACTTCGGGGACAGAAGTGGAACATGTCTACTGTGCTAACAGTTCTGTTGCATCTTCAGGGCCCTAAGAGATTTACTGGGCTTGCAGGGAAATGAATAGTCCTTTGTCCCCCAGTTAATGCTTCAATAACTGATGATAGTTGGCCTTGTTACTTCCTATGGAATAATCTTACCTTACCTGGGCATAAAAGCTCTCTAGCATTTTATCTTATTGTCAGAATTGTATTCAGCTTCTGGTTTTGTTTCACTACAGACTGATGATAAGGAAAGCTCTTAGTTTACAGAGTTAGTTGAAAATTTAGTTCTAATAAACCCGTATTAAGTAAAAGTTAATGTTAACTAGATAGAACATTTCTTACATTTCCATTTATATCTCAAAGTAAAGGGGGTATTATTCCACAGGAAATGAGATGATTTTCCAAAAGTTATCAATGTGTTGGTAAGATACTCAAGCTAGAGAAAGATATAGAGCAGCTACAGGAATTTGTTAGGACTTTGTACTAAACAGAGAATTAGACTTCAGCTTGTTCAAATCTGATAATTTGTCCTAGGCCTGTTCTCCATCTAAAGTGGTGTTGCAGGTGATTCCACTGATGAATGTGCACAGAGACAACAGAAGGTTTTCTTCACTGGGTTACAAATCATAAAATAAACATAGACCGATGACTTTGAATCTTCTCTGTGACAGTTTTCTTCCAATTTCTCTTCCACCTCTCTGTTTCCAGAAATTGGAAGAGAGGTTTTTTTGGTTTTGTAAAGTTGAGTTATTGACTGGTGGCAGTCCATGACTATGTGTGTAGATCCAGGTCTTTGTGGTTACTGGTAATCTTTCTCCAGTGTTCTCCAGCCATCCCATGCTGTGTCCTAAAACATTGCACTGGAGAGTAAATAACAAGAACAGTAAAGTAAGAATGTTGTTGCAGGTATTGGTTGAACAGGGGAGAAAGGAAACAGTTCTTGCAATACTTATAAAGTATTCTGAAGGTATCAAAATTGGATGCTACTGGCATTTCCATTGCTGTTAAAGTACTGCTTTGGAGCAGATACTGTGCTCAGTGGGATGTGAATTGAATTGTACCAAGATCAGTTATTAGGAGAAGTGAAGGAGGAGTAAACATATATAAGGTTAATGGTAATAGTGTCAGTGTCTGAGAAGCAGAGAAGGAGAAAGTCAGTGTATCAAAAATAAAATTTGAGTGTCACATATCAAAAGGACTGATGGGAAGGTCTCATCTGCTTCTGACTGTTAGTCCTGATAGAGACAAAGGGGAAAGAGACGGAGCTTTTCTCTTGAGTTTCTTTCTGGTGTTTGAGAGTTAGGTGAACTACTGAAGAAAAACCTTGAAGCAAAGAAAGAATTGTCAGATGCCTTACCTTTATTCTCAGCACTTTCGGATAAAGGCACTAGAAGCTCCAGGCCACATCAGGAGCTTCCAAAAGTAGAGGATGAACTTTAGACAAAATGAGTAGTTAATAGTGCCTTTTCATCATATTAAAGCTAACTTAGAAAGAAAAAATCCTCCATAAAAAATAATTTGATTAAATTCTTCTCCTGCAAATACTGCTTTTTACTTTTGCAAAGATTGAATGTGTTCTCCACAATTAAGACTACTGTATGTAGTCACAGAGCAAAGATAAACTGGTTCTAAGCATTTTTCTTATTACTTTTTGCTTATGGAATGAAAGGGTAATTGCATTTTGCCAGGTATTAGATAGTAGTATTGTATACTAACAATTATACTGTCACTTAAGATGTACAGTATAGTGTCATAAAGCCTTCAAGAACCTGAAATTGTTGATCATCAGCTTGATAAATTGATTACTTCTATATGAATGCACTTGTCATAGCAGGTTTTTTTAGTCAGCATCATGACAAGACATTAATGGTTTTTATTTCTTGAAATTAAATCTTACTAGAAGGATTAAATTTATGATGTCTGTGTCCTATTTCTTGTTGTGTGGAGGGCTTACAGAAATTCATAAGAAGCTGACCGGTCTTTTAAAAGGAAATCTGTTTCTGCCTACAAGGCAAGATTCTAATCTAAGTATGACTTTATTTGGCATATTTCAAGAGAAAGTATTTAGTTGTGCAAGAAGAGTAGGTTGATCAGTTGCACAAGTGTTGTTTTGATTTAAGGAGTTCAGCATTTCTTTCAGGAATCGCGGAGTAGAAAGGAATCCTGGGATTCTAGACTTGTTCGAAATGGTTTGTTTTCTCTCTGATCTGAGTTCCTTAAATTTTGAATTTGCAACTGCAATTTTAAAGAATTTTGATGTTTTTGTATGTAGAGCAGCAGATGGCCATATTTTTCTGCAGCTGCTTCATGGTTATTTTAATATTAAGATATTGAACGTTGGCAGTTCTTCAGAAGTAGATTATAGCAGGGCATTGGGTGAATCTTAAATGTTGTGTTCCAGATAGTTAATATATAGCAGATATAAGCATTCTGTATGGAATCTTATTATTCTTGGCAAAGTTTTTAAGCAACTGAGTTAAGTTAGTGTAGAAATGATGTAGAGGAAAAAGATTCTGTGCCAAAAACACAGATTCTTAAAAGGAATTTCCAAGACTTTGTTCTTTGAATGGCAAACTGAAATGCGAAAAAGAGGAGGGTTTAATGTTGATAATGAAGTCAAATGCTAATATCATATGCCACTTTTAAATAGTATTTGTCCATACAAGTGTCGCTTATTTCAATTGAATGAAAATGTGGAGTGTTTGTTAACTCATCCAAAACCCATTAAATGGGTAAAATCCAATTTACATTTTGCATGTGTTGCAATAAGCTCAGTCCTCAGTTCTGTCTTTTTAGTGCAGATTGAAACTAGAATAATGTAAAAATCTACAGGAGTGAATGCCAATAGGTGAACTCTGTCACCTTGGTGCACTTTGGTTTTCATTTTTCCCATTTGATAATATATCTCCCTGACAGGAGATAATTCCATATCCACAGTTCTTTCTCAGTTTACAAGGTTGTCTTTTGAAAAGGAAATGTTTCTTCTAATTTCAGGCTCATCTACTTCTAGTGATCCCATATGGTCTGGCCATTCACCACCACCCCATCAAGAAAATTGGGTCAGTTTTGCAGATACCCCACCAACCAGTGCTCTTTTAGCCATGCATCCTGCTTCTGTCCAGGTGTGACACTTTATTGGTATTTGATTTGCCTCATTCAAATTGGTGTTGCAATCCTTGGGGTTTTTTTTCTTTCGAAATTTTCATTGCAGATGTTTACTGTGTATCTGTGCTGTAGTCTTTTCAGAGCTGTTTGCCCAACAGATACTTGTTCTGTTGAGTTGCCTTAATTTGGAATGATTAAATGAAATCTACTAATTTTTAAAATGTCAACAATGTTTTATGACTTTAAAACATTTGTATTTAGCTTTTTATGCATATGTGCCATACTTTTTTTTTTCTGCTTACATATCTGCGGTCATTCCATATTGTATCAGTGTGCAAAAATACCCTGTCATTATCCTGGAGATGCCATCTGCTGATGGTTTCCTGCAGTTTTTAAACTACTGTGAATTTTAACTATGCTTTATATTTTGAAGGCAAAAAGTTGAGAATTCATAGAAGCATTTTAGGTAGATAATACTGAGGAAAAATATTTCATTTCAGGACCAGACAACAGTACGAACTGTAGCATCAGCTACAACAGCAAATGAAATTCGTAGGCAATCAAGTAGTTATGATGACCCCTGGAAAATAACTGATGAACAAAGGCAGTATTATGTTAATCAGTTTAAAACCATTCAACCTGATCTAAATGGATTTATACCAGGTAAGTTATTCTTTACAAAATATAATTGTGGGTGCATCAATTCTGCTATGAAGACTTTGTTTTGTACTCAGGCTTGCATACTATTTTGAAGGAAATTCTGCGTTTTGCTGATCATATTCTAATATGAAATATATGATCATATTCTAATATGATATATATGATCATATTCTAATATGATATCTAATATAATAGTTCAGTGTAATTCAAGGAAGACTAGAAACCAGTTTGCCTTTTCCCTTCCTTTAACCCTAGTGATTAGTGCCATTTTTCCCAGAACCTTTGCTAAATAACTTACCACCTTTACAGTAGGTCTGAGTCTTCTAATGATTTCACTTGCCTTAAATATTAAAAATGATTGTTGCAATTTTTTAGGATCTGCAGCTAAAGAATTTTTCACTAAGTCAAAACTACCTATTCTTGAACTTTCTCATATTTGGTAAGTGTGATGATTATTTAAAATAATTATTAATTATAAATGTTTAGAAGTATGGCAGCTGTCTGATAGACATTTAATTATTACTTACTAGAAAGTGTTAAGTAAAATTTCACTACTACACTAGTATGTTCAGTCCTGCTCATATTTATGCCAGTATTACTTTAGCGGGCTTTAATGGGTCTGGGCTGGTACTATTTACAAGGCACCTTGAGTAAATGTCAAACTCTTCAGAGTTAGAAGCAATTTATTTGATGCTTTCATTTTTTAAAATGCATTTAAATTTAAATAATTATTTCTTTATATTTATTTATTCATTTATGTCTAAGTAAATTTAAATGAAATGTACACATTCACACTGACAAATTCAGCTTTGAGTTTGTGCAAATCTTCTATTTCATTGTGTTCTGGAATTTGTACTGCATCATTGCATGCTGTCATTAAATGGTTTACCTTGTCAGGTGCTATCTTTCAGTGTAATGATCTCTGTTTCAGGTATTTTCCCATTTAAAATAAATCATGTTGCACTATAATTTCAGTAGTATACTTTGCCAAAAACCTCAGGCAAATAATTTTGTGTAGTACTGTCTTAAATGGGTTAAAAACTGGGAGAGATAAAAGTGACTTTAAATGATCTGTAAGCTGTTATTAATGAAGGCACATCATCTTGAAGAGTAAAGCATGTAGCGCTAATATGAAGTGTTTAGTAAGATAAAGTGAACAAGGAACTTTGCTCATCCAAGTAGCAAAATGGAAGCCTGTCTTTTGGAAATAAAATAACCTTTAGAAATTTTATTTATGCTAAGTTTTCCTTCATAGGGAACTGTCAGATTTTGATAAAGATGGTGCACTGACATTGGACGAGTTCTGTGCTGCATTTCATCTGGTAGTTGCTAGGAAGAATGGGTATGATTTGCCAGAAAAGTTACCTGAAAGTTTAATGCCCAAACTGATTGATTTGGAAGACTCAACGGGTAAGATATGGGTTCAACACAAATGTCACTATTTAAAAATTGCAGTCAAATTGTTACAGCAGATATTTGTTCTTATGAGCAGAAAGCATGCTCAAAGCTAATTTGAGCATGTACATATTTCTGTAGAGGGCAGTTATTTAGGAACAATAGACATACACTATTACATTTGGAAATACTGACTGTGTCCTTTAAAGGTTAAGGAAAACAAAATTGTCACAGTATGGATTTTATTCATGACCAGCTATTGTATTTCAATTTCCCAATCCAGCTATATTTTAGACTTGCTTTCAAATGAGTATGCTTTCTGTTCACCCTCATTTGTGAAAATAACAGTTTCTAAGTATCAAAGGTACTTGAAAAATATTCCCAGATTCAATGCCAAGGGCAGGATAGGTATTTAAAAATGCAGGATCAGTACCACAGACCTTTTTTTTTATTTATTTTTAAGTTCACCTCCTGACTGGAAAGCAGGTTTATCCTTCATTGTGTTGGCACCTAGTTGTTCTGTGCATGGCCCTTTACCTTTTAGAACCCCCCAGAAAAAACCACTGCATGTATAAGTTCTGCTTGTTAATATGTGCCAAAAACTCAGTCCCATAACTGAAAAAGAAGCTACTGTTCCATGTTCAAGTCATGTTCAAAAACAGGATGTCTGTGGCCGTCTTATTTTTTCTATTTTAAAATAGATAAAGGAAACGGTATTTTAAAGCTGCTTTAGATGTCTTTATAATGAGCAGTTTTTGCTTGGAAAGTCAAGTTATATTCTGAATGCATAGGTACTATGATTTGCTAGAATTTTATTTATTTTCACTAAATACTTCAAGGAGACTCTCTTCATACTGTGTTTGTAGGTTGTCAGAGACTTTAATTTCAAGACTATTGATGAGTTCTTAAACTAATTGTGTTTAACTAAACTGTACTTATTATCTCTGCTTTAGTAATGAACCCATTTTCTGTGGGAGTAGGTTGGCTCTTCAAAGAGCTGCTGCTGAAGTGTTTTTAGTATGAGTAAGCATTTTGCTGTGATGAAGACGTTTGTAAGAAATAGCTGCAGATAACAGGGATAATACCTAGCAAATATCTAAAACCTTCCCATTCTCTCAATTTTTGTGTTAAGGTGGTGATCAAGCAAAATCCTTGGTAGGAAGTGACATAACATTTATTTGTATAAATAGTTGTTACTAAAAAAAAAAAAAAAACAAAACCAAAAAAAAAAACAACAAAAAAAACCAAAAAAAAAACTCCACACCCAACAACTATATTTGTCTTGATCTTCTATTGACATGATTGGTAGTAGATTTCAACTAAGCTTGTCTGGAAACTTCATTTATGAGACACTAAACCAGAAAGTGTTATGTGTATGTTTATTGTTCTTATTTTACAGGCAAATTCGTTAATACAAAACTTCTGACTTATTTTCATGAGGTACAAAGTGGTCTTTAAATTTGAGGGAAAACGGCTTTTAAAAGTGTTTTCCTCTGGTGTTAAAGGGAAGTTACCGTGTTCTAGCAAATGTTAAAAGGTTACCTTGCTATGTAAGCTGCATATGTCAGCAGCATTGGAAATAGCTCATCTTATCTATCATGTAACATGATTTATTGCTGAAACTTCTATGTTGAATAAAGTATTTTAGACTAAGTTATTGATGTGGCTGTAGTTTTATGTTTAGTTACAACAGTCCAAATCTCCAGCATATATTTACTAATTTAAAAGTTAGTGATAGGTTTGTTTACTGGACATGATGAATTACAGGAGTTCATGTTAAGAACTGTAAATCAGTCTAGGAAGGTGAATCAGTTAAATTTTGGTAATAATTTTTCATTTTGGTTCCTGTAAAAGTTGTATTTCAAGAAAGCTTTCTTCCAAAATTGTCTTAGAAATAGAAACTATAAAGTATGACACTTTTTGAGTGCACTTTTTGCATGGGATAAAACTTTCTCAAAGAAAGAAATGGTTGATGGTCTGCTGATATGCCTCAGTATGAATAATGTACAGTCAAACTGTTGAAGAAGATAAATTGCTTGAATGCCTTTTAAACTAATATGCAAGATGGCAAATTTTATTTCAAAAGCATTAACAGTACCATTATTAGTCCTGTTCTTTTTTACATTTTCCCATTAATCTTCTGCACTTCTCCTCTGCACTTGAAAAGTGCTGCTTTTTTCCATTTTGACTTCTGAACTAGCAGCCAGCAGGAGGAAGAGTAACAGAGGGCTCCTTGCACCCTCTGGCTGGACAGGAAAGGAAGAAGTCTTGTGAGCTTCTCTGTCAGCCCCTCCCTCATCAGCCCCTGTGAATCCTGTGTGTGACCAGCTGCAGGTGTTCCAGACCTGTTTGAAATATGGTCTTGCTTTCCATCTGGTTTCATAAATAGAGATACATATTTCTTTCACATGGCACAGACTTACTGTATAATTAAGCATTTGTATAGTTGGTCATTTTTCTAGTACAGCAGTACATCTCTACAGAATTGTAATTCCTTCAAACTCAATTTTATCTCAGTTAGTAAAAGCTACCAACCTTTACAAAAAAAAGTTGAAAAGCAAATTTTGCTTTTCTGTGAATTTTTGTTTGGATTGGTGCCACAATGCCATTTCTTTCTAAGAAAGAATCTGCCATGCCTTATGTCTTACACAATTACTTTACCCTTAAAATTTTCCATAGAATGTCATATGCATGTTTCATGTAGGTATTTGCAGAATTCTTTGAGTTACAGGTAGCTATGAAGTCTATCCACAGTAATTTTCAGCCTTATCTTTTGACTTTGTGTTTAACACTGGAAGTTAGTTCAGTTATTTAGAGTACTATCAGTGAAATGAGAATTTTGAGTTTTTTTTACTTAGTAGAAATTTTTTATTCTTATTACACTTCAGAGCAATTAACATACATATATATTTCCAAAACATTGCCACTGGCATATTTTGGACTTAGTATATTATTTTGTTTACAATGACCACAGCATGTCAGCTTGACTACTTGGTGACTTTGACACCTCAATGTAACCTATTTTTATTGCTTTCCCTAAAGGAAAACAGTTCAAGATGCTAGATGTTGGACATAATTTTGGAAACATTATGGAAACAGCCTCATGTCTGGCTATTTAAAGGAAGTTTATATGACTTTTGAAACTCTGATGAGTTACTGGTTTCTGTGTGTGTTTTTTTTTTCATTTTAGTACTATCTCAGTTGCCCCTGACCTCAAGGTGGCACAATTAATTTCTTTCTGGACTTCAGTGTTTTGCTTATGCCTTTTGCTGTCCCTGGCAGCTCTTTGGAGACAATAATGGGTTGTTACTTTTCAGAAGTATTGGTGGTCACCACTGACTACTCAAGTATTCAAGTGTTCTCAGTTCAGTCTGACACTGGATTTGTTACTAGCTTCTTCTGAATGAAAATTAGCAGGCAGAATATTGACTTGTCTTGGCAGAAGAGAAGGCTGAAGAGTTCAGCTCTTTAGGAGCCCAGTCTGTTTTATAATTTTTATAAATTTTTATAAATTCTGAATAAGTTTTGGTGCAACATAGACTTGTGGTAGTCATCTTCAATCAATCATATATCCATGAAGGAGTCTTTCTTAATAATAATTTAATTAATTTTTTGGTTTGTTTGTTGTTTGTTTGTTTGTGGGGTCTTTTTTTGTTTTTTGGGGTTTTGTGGGGCGTTTTTGTCTTGTTTAGTATTTTGTCTTGTTCAGAGTTTTAATTCTGTGGATTGCTGACATTATGGTAATATGTCTAGCTACTTATCAGTCATTTTTTCAACTGTTGCTGTTACTTGTATACTGTACAGTTGTAATCTGAACTTTCAGGTTTTTTGAGGCTCTTCATGCCTTGATTTAGCTTGAATTGTGATCAGATTTACTTCAAAAGAAAACTCAACAGTGCCAAAGGACAGTGTCAGTGTGCTAGCTATTAGACTTACTCAATTTACAAAATGTGAATGGAAACACCACTGTTTTAGTAAGGAAGCTTGAAACTAATATTCTTTGGGGACTAATCTAAGGGAATAGTTTTCTTAATCTGTTGTCATATTTTTTTGTGTTTGCACTGAGATACTGGTTTTGCTCTGACCTTACTGGTGTGAAGTTATTTTCTCATGCTGTAAGAAAAACTGTTTAATTCTTTATGTAATCAAAATCTTAAAAAGCTACTTAAAGGCTCAGTACTGGGAGGATAGGATGGTACAGAGTAATCTTCAAAGTCTGATTTTCAGAAACATCCTTAAAACAAGAGTAGTACCTGATAAACAGTATATTTAACTTAATGACAGTTCTTGGGTTTTTTGGGTTTGTCTGCTGCTAAGTATTTACTTGAAAAAGATGAAAAGAAAAGGTACTTTGCACTTTCCATGAGATGTGAGCAACTCTTCTAAAAATAAACTGAATTTATGATTTTTGTTCATAGTGATTCCTGTCGTTTCAGAAGTTGGGGAACAGACTGGTGAGGTAGGTTACTCTGGCTCTCCAGCAGAAGCACCTCCAAGCAAGTCTCCATCAATGCCATCCCTAAACCAGACCTGGCCAGAATTGAATCAGAGCAGTGAGGTTAGCGCTTTTATATTAGAATTATTTCACTTCCATTCAATAAGTAAATTGTGTATGCATCCATAATTTGTCATAAGTGAATTGCTGATCATGAAACAGCAGGATAACAGACACAAGAAGGTTCTGTATTAAAATACAAAAAAAAAAAAAAAAAAAGTTTTCATTCTGGTTTTTCTATTTCATTGTGAGATACTATTGAAAATATTGTCATTAATGGTAATTAAGCTTTATATTAATCACAAAATTTATCTCATAGCATGTTTTGGAAAAGTTGAATTAATTCCTGATTTTTTTCATTTAGGGTATGTTTTTGGTTGGTGTTTTTTGTTATTTCTGAAGACCTTTTTTAGTAGACGCTTTTGCTAAACTACAGAATAAGTTTCTGACAGATCTGGACACTGAGACTTATTTCTGGAGGTGATTTTAGCATGAAATATCACATAGAGAAGTCATGACCCTGTTGCAGAAGCAGGGACTCAGAGCTAATTTGAAGCCAGCCATTGGCTAAAATGATTTAAATCTTAAATTTTTACTGTTATGTACTTCTGCCTCATCATCCTTAAGCACATGTATTTGCTATATAAACAGTCTTCTGTGGTAGAGCTGTATTTTGTCAGAATTTGAAAGTGAAGTTAGTGAGCATTATTTTTATATTACTTTTTTCCAATAAATATCCTTTGCTTGAGAAGTCTGTAATGGATTGATTCCTAGATTTTGCTGGTTGTTCTGTTTTAACATTTTTGTCTCTAACTTAAGAATAAACAAATGTTTCAAGACCTACTTCAGATTCACAAATGAGTTTCTGACTGCAGCCATATGCAAAGATGATGTAGGCTTGCTTTTCATTTTGAGAGGGGAAAAAAAGGGAAGAAAGAATGAAATTATTTTTGGAAAACTATTTTTGATTATCTGTGACTCAATAACAATTGAAAACTTGTTTTTAACATGTAGGATAGTTCTGTCAGTAGCTGAGTATTGCCTTCAATTAAAGGAGCTTTCTGTGGCTCTTTTTCTTTCTTCATGAGACTTCTCAGTGAATAGAAAATTGATCATAAAAGATTTAGACAAACCAAGGAAAGTCAGCATGAAGCAGAAAATAAGCACAATTTTAGGATTAAAGTTAGGAGCAGAGGAAACTTCATTTCTCAGGAGGGAAGGACTTTATAAAGTCTGCTGTTCCTTGTATGGGTAAATGCTAGCCTCATAGTCACATCCTTACAAAATTTTAAAATGCTGGAAATTATTTAGTGATTCTTAGTTGTTCTGTTTGACAGAGTGACTCAGTGTTGGTAGGAAGTTATGTTTTAAGGGGGAGTTGGAGCAGATATTCATTCAGTTGTTGATAAAAAGACGTAAATGTCTGCATCTGTATCAAAAATTTGCACAGACACATTCCATTGTGTTTGCAATAAAGATTTAATAAGCTAATCATTTGGTAACCTGCATCATAATTGAACAGCTTCCTTCAGTGTCTAATGCAACTCAAACCAATTGAATAAGGTGATTTCACTAGTGGAGCAAAGTGAATTACAGTTCTGTCAGCCAGAATCTTGATTTATGAAACTGACTATCTATTCACATAAAGTGGTATTTTCTTTTTGAAAAATCTTAAGAGATTTGGAAAAGTTCACACAGAGTAGCTATACTACTGGATACTAACTATACTAAAATAAGAGAACTAAATGTTTAGTTTTTGAACTAAATTTTTAGTTTTTTGTTTTGTGTTTAATACAAAGGAATTTCTGATTTTTCAGATGTGTTGCTGTGCATGTTTCTTTCTTCTCAGCACTCTTTTTTCAGCATGAGTCAGGTCAAAGTCCTCAAGGTTTTAATTCCATGAAAAAATTTCTGGTATTGCTGCAGGCACTAGTCTAATTGTTTCCTCTTTCAGCCTCTTATAAGTGTCACCAGCAAATGAATTGCTTGTAGAAGCTCTGCATCTTTATATTATCTGTCATTCCAGACAGTCTCATCCTGTTAGTCTCAAAGCAGATGGTTACTCTGTTCTTTCTAGCTTATGGTTGATTTATAGAATGCAGTTGCCAGGCCCAGTTACTGAAGGCTCCCAAGTATAGACCAAGGCATCAGTTTAAAACTTCAGAATAAAGAGCACCATGAAAATCTTCCTAACTTAGGATATACGACATGGCTTCATTCTCATCTCTTCACTCATCACTTCTTTCTTGCTTCAGATGTCTCTTCCATCCAAGTCTCAAGGCCGAGCATTTAGTTTTCAAAACTTAAAATAATAGAGAAGCCAGTAGGCTTTTCAAATCTTTTCTTGAAAACTGTCTAATGTCTTGCTGTAGTCATAGTAGCTTTAACACAGATATGGAGATTTGCTTTTAAATTCACAACTGTTACACCTTGTTTCAAAGGTCTTGGCGTTCTATTCCTAATGGTTCAGGTTGCTGTGAGTTTTAGTTTCAAGTAATTAAACTTTTGAGAGTAATTTTAAAACATTTTTGCAATTCTACAAGACAAATACTTCAGCTTTAGCTAGCATGAGTTTTACCCTGTCCATGCTTTTAAATTTTGCAGAGTTTGAGATGCAGTCCAGTAGATTCCTAATATATTTAGCTTTCTGTTAGCTGGGGAATTAGCAGTAGCAGGCTTGTGGTAGTATTTCAGGCTGGAACACAACAGCATATTTGCTAGAGCAGTCAGGAGATGTTAGGGTTTATCTGTCTTGTCTCTAGCTAGGGAGCCCAAGGACAAGTAATAAAGGTACCTGCAGTTTGGCTTCAGAGCAGGGCAGTAAGATAGATTAAGCATCCATCTGTAACAAATAATATTTTTCCATTTATCTTAACTATAAGTGCTGTGTGCCCAATGGAATTTTTTGAAAAATTAACAATATTTCTGTAATCAAATGGTCTGTTTGCCAGTGTTAATAGTAACTGGGAAGCCACTGGCCAAATCAAGTTTAAAAGGGTAGTGGCAGACCTAAATTAAATGTTTATATGTTTCATGAAAATGTGACTCTGCAAATACAGGAGGCTAAATCAGGAGAAATACTCTGGCTGAATTTGGCAGTTCAGTTTCTGACTTAGTCAAAACTGGCTCACTAACAGGTTTGTATAGCTCCAAACTGCTTGCAATGCTGCCTCTTCATGAAGGGGTGGAGTAACTTACAAACTGTTTAATACAGGGAGTGTTAAACAGAGCAGTTGGGAATCCATACTAAAAAGGTTCTGTTAGATTCTGTCCATAAAGTGGGTAATTTTCTATGTTAAAAACAAATACAAACAAACAAAATCCTTAAACCAACAGAAAACCACAACAAAAAACAACCAGAAAAAGTGCCCACCCCCATATGAATAAAATTCCATAATGTTTGCCTTCATTTGAAGTTTGAAATGAGAAGATAAGGCTCTTTCTCTACAAGAAGTTTTACCACACATGATGGCAATTACAAATTTAGTTAATATTTTTCTGAATTTCATTTCATCTGATTGTAAACAGTTATATAGGGATTTCTGTAAGCAGTTACTGAAGTTACTGAAATAACTGTTTTAGACTTGGTTCACACACTGGCTGTTCACTGAATATAGTTTGGTGTAGGGGAGAACACGAGATTAGGTTGCCCAATACCACATGTCTTATGTCTTCTGGGATCCTTTCGATTGATTTAGCTACAGACATGGGACAAGAATATCACACACAATATTCTGAGTTGGAAAGGACCCATAAGGGCCATAGAGTCCAACACCCAAGTTGTTTCCACAACTGTAACAAACATAATTTTTTGTCATATTCTGATCACTAAAAATTTTGTATTTTTAATTTTTGAAACTTGTATTTGTAGTGTTTGAATCTTGCTTAATATTTACTTGTTATTTTACCAAAATATAACAAGTTTGTCATTCTTGTTGTGATTTTTTTATCTGGTTTCTGGATCACAGACCAATTTTATGTACTGTGATGCTTTATTGATCCAGTTGTGGCTGTAACTTGAATCAGTTTACATGAGGACTCTTGACAGCCATGTATTGATACAGCAAGCCCATATCTTCTAAAATTGTTCAGAGATTGACTTATTTGCTTTTAGCAATCAACAGTATGTTTGAATTTAATTCTTTGCCTTGTCAGTGATTTAGACTTTGGAAAATGCTCTTTTACAGTGTAGAATCACTTCTCAGGGGTTGCACTGGCAAGCTAAAGTGGAGTGATTGGAGTTCTCTGCTCAATGTTCATTGGCCTGGGATTTTGTAAGAAAATGAACATTTACTAAATAGATTTGAAACTTGGCAGCTACAAAGCTGAGTAACCTTTCTGTGGGCTTTATGACTACAAATGCACCCAACATGTCTCTGATTTTTATCTTTAAATTGTATGAATGGCTTAACCAGTTCTTTTACTTGTATGATGTTCATAGGCAGGCATGAACTCTGAAGGTACTTTTCCGGTTGCCTGTGCACCTGCATCTTCATTATAAAATGTGAATAAAAAGATTGACAGATAACAAACTTGGTTCCACAACAATCTCAGACTGAAATAGAAATACTTAATGTATATTAGTGTGCTTCCCAAGTGAAGTACTCTCCTGTGCAAATATAGTTCTTTCCAGTGCAACCTCTGAACTACTATGCTAAATCTCCTCAGTGATCTTTTACTCCCATCTTCCTCATCATGCTGACTTCTCTCCTCTGTCTGTTCAGCAGTGGGAGACATTTAGCGAACGCTCTTCAAGCTCACAAACTCTGACCCAATTTGATTCTAACATTGCACCAGCTGATCCTGTAAGTCAATCACTTAGCTTGCTTGTTTGAAATTAATTTTATTAACACTGAATTTCCATTCATTGTATTTAGCTATTATGCATGATTCCATGGACTGCTTTTTGGGGAATGGTGGCAAATAGCTTGTTTGCTTATTTTCAGAATATAAATTTTCTAGTACTGCTCATGTTTAATCTCTGATTGCAAAGAATGCTTTTTCCTGTTGATTTTGACCTAATACAACACTTCTGTCAAAATCTGTCTCATACAAAGAACTTAAACATAATGTGTTTTTTTGAAAAAATGTGTAAGTTGATGCAAGGGCCACTCCCTATGATAAACAAGCTCTGACAAACAAGTTCTGTTGTAGACTTTGTCTTCGGTGTTTTGGGTTTTTTGAGTTGCAGAGCCTGATTTGCACGGAAACAGTGCCAGCTTCTGTGAAAGAAAGCTACTAGGCTTCAATGGGTGTGGTATTTCATATTCCAAATGTTTTTACCAAGTTACTTATTAATAAGACTTTTAGTATCTTTCCAGCTAAACCTGTGGTGTTCTAAGGCTTTACTCAGTGAGGAGTGCTCTGAAGGATTATGTAGTTAAATATCTTGCCAAGTTTGGGAGCCAGAAATACACTACAGTGTTTCAGGTTCTGCTGGTTTTAAGCTTTACAGCATGTGACATTAAAGCAGTTCTGAAAGGCATTATAAATGCAGTATTTAGCTGCTGCTTTCATCCTGCTTTTTTTACAGAATTAATTAGTGCCAAGTGTCCGTTTTAATTTAATTAATTACAGTGTCAGTGTCCATTTGATTGTGTAACAAAATATAATAGGTGCACATAATACACATTTAACTGCTTTTAGTATTACATCTGTCATTTCTGAAAAAATAGAATACATAAATATACATAAATTTTCAATACATCAGCACTCCAGTCTCAAATTTAACACTAATTTTCATGTAGAAATAGTATTTCTAGATGCTGAAAGCTAGAATTCAAACTGCACTGTTCCCTATGCTCAGAATTAACCTTTAATAAACCTTCAAAACAAGTGAAAATGTCCTACTTAAAGCAAAACCCACCCCTCTTTCATCTGAGATTGTTTTGGTTTTAAATATACTGGTATTTTAAGTTTTAATGAGGTAAACATGATGTAAATTAGTTTATAGTTGTTACTTGTGTATAATTGCGTGACAGTAAGGAGCTATCACTGTCTTTTTTCTGCAATAAGACAGTAATTTATTTTTACATAATTAGCAGATGACAGAAATCTGAGGTTTGAATTTATTCATCTGCTGATAAACTAAAAAGTAGAGCAGTGATCGTATATGAAATATAGAGTATATGTTTGTGTGTATGTATAAGGAGAAATTCACTAGGAACACAAAATTTTTAAGGCTGATCAAATTCTTGAGACGTTTTCTTTAAATGCTTATGCTTTAGAAAAGAATGGTGAGAAACTTTGATACTTGCTAAGGTAACAGACTTTGGGGTTAGAGTCTTTGTTTTCCACATTAGAATAAGAACAAATGATGACAAAGTTTCAGTTAGCTGAAGGCAGACTTTTTGTTTGAGCAGTTTCAGTAGTGATGTATAGAAATGATTTATGGAACAACTGGTTCCCCAGAGGAGAGAAAATCAGCTTTATTGAGCAGTTGCTAATAACTATCTAAAGAGTAAATTCACAGACCTGATCTTTGCTAGTTGGAAAAGCAGCTGCTTTGGAGGTAAAATGTAACTGGAAAGAGTAAAACGGTACATCTATCCCTTAGTATGGGAGTATAATATGCCTTTTGTAAGTCAAAGTTGGTAACGTCTTGTTTTATGTAAAATTAGGTTGATGATGTAAATTAATGCATTATATAAAATCCATTTAACTATTTGAGGCGTAACTTCTGTACAGCTGTACATTAGAGTACTGAAGGTAAAGGTCTGAAGCAGCCACAGTTCAAGTGATCTTTGCATGATAATCTCATTACAGAGGGAAGAAAAAGCAGTATATTTTAAAGTGGTAACAATTCCTAAAAGCTTCCTGCAATAAGAATGTTTGAGCCAGGACTAGTAAGTGGTTTTGCTTGCAACAAGGGTAGTGCAAGTCACTGAAATAGTTTCAGAAAGTACCAATATATTACATCTAGTGAAATTGATTTACTTGAGTAGTCAGAACAGATTAAATTTGTGATATGAAGGTAGTTTTGAAACTTCTTGTTATTTCTAGGATAGAACATAATATAATCTGAAGTGTTCTTGTGCTGTCATTGGCTCACCCATTCGTATATTCTGAATATGGATGACAGTAAAAAATCTCAGGCAGCCATGTCCATATTTTTAGGCTGCTTCTGAGTTTTGAGATTATTTTTTAAGCTGTCTGCAGTCAGTCTCCAAACCAAAGGGAAAGGATTGTCTATAAAGTACTTTAAATGGAGCCCCTTGTCTGAACAACTAATGCCTAAGCACAAGGCCAATGTCTGTCTAGAGTTATATTCCATAAGGCTTATTATACTGAAGCATAGAAGATTTTTGTTAAAGACTCCAGAAAATATCTGAAATTACTACAAAGTACCTATTTCGTTGACCATTACTTATACTATTTAGAGAGGCTGGTTTTTTTTGAGGCATTATAAATAAAGCTAAGGAGTCGGGGTTTAAATTGTAATTTTTATTTTTTTTTTTGGAGATGTGCTCAAAGGACCATATGTCTGATACGCCAGAAATGGTGGAAAGCTGGTAAAAGTCAGGTCTTTCTTGCAGTTATCTATAGAAACATATTCTATTGTCCTTTTAAGTAGCTAAGTTAACATTACAGAGACTACAGCTTAGAGAACTTTGGTTTTTTGGGTATATTCAATTCCCTGGCACTGTGCAAATAAACTAAATCTACAAAATTTTGTTTAGAATCAACATTACACATAGTGTCAGAGACTCTTTTAAGAGTGATTTAAACTGGGTTAACATAACTGTGATCTCTTCCACAGGACACTGCAATTGTGCACCCAGTTCCTATAAGAATGACTCCAAGCAAAATCCACATGCAGGAAATGGAGCTTAAAAGAACTGGAAGTGGTAGGATATTTTCTCTTGCTAATTTGGAAAGTTTCATACAGTTAGAGTTGGCCTTAGTTTCTTGAACATACTTTTTTTCCTTCACCAAGGATGAATAAATGTGGAGTTGTAACGAGCATCATTACTGAGTTAAGAATTGCTGTTCAGATAAGTGCAGAGCTTGAATTGGCCATTTGCTGTAGTGAGGATTTTACCATCTCTAGCAGAATGGTTCTTGGAGAGTAGTTCTGGAGCATCTTGGTAAAGATTGGATTTGGGCCTGCAAGTGAATGTCTGGATTTCCTTGTTAAACACTGAAGGAAACTGAACATGGAGGTCTTAACCTGCATTCATAAAGCTTGTTCTTCTGTGGTCAGAAATACTGCATTTATTATTTTAAAATTTGAAAGCATTTGGGAATATTGGCAGGTTTTTTTTTAATACTGTGGTCAATAATAAGTAAGGTGGTTTGATAAATTTTCTTAAAGGAATAGAGGGGTCTTAGTTTTCAGTGTCAGTGTTTCCTAAAATCATGGAACTCATGCAGAGTCTTCAGCATAGGATAATAAATAGTATTGACAACATATTTCTTTTAAAATTTCTTTGGCCTTATAAATAGCTGAAAATTCACAGCTCTTAATGCTGAAAAACTGGTGTTTTATATTGTAATAGTGTTACTTCTGAGTTAAAATACACCAATTTTAGTATTGACTGCAGCAGTTAGGTAAGGGCAGAAAACCAATGTAAAGTGCCAGAAATAAAGGCTAGTTTGAATAAGTTCATTTATCTAGATTTGTTTCTCCATCTAGATCATGCTAACCCTACTAGTCCACTACTTGTGAAACCATCAGATCTCCCAGAAGAAAATAAAATGGGTTCATCTGTAAAATTTACATCTGGAAATACAGTTAGTAAGTATCAAAGTGCTTTCTGGTATCATTTCTTACATTACACAAAATGTAGATCTGATATATCCCTCAGTGAATGAAAACTGGCTGGATAGTAGGAGCTCTTAAATGAGACAAACTTGTCCTAAGAACAGAAACATCTCTGATACAAAGTATGTATTAGAAACAGTTATTAATAAAGTTCTACTGATGTCACTGAAATTGTTATCCTACCCAATGTGCTCAAGAAAGTTCATTTTTGTCAGCTCTTTTCCATCTTCCTCTTTTCTCTTTGAATCCTAGAATGAAAAATTCAGTGTACATAAAGTGGAATTCACTAAGTAGCATTTATTGATCTTCCTCAGAACCATGTAACGTATTTCTGAAGAGTGAAAATGTGTTGACCACAAAATTTCCAGGCAATTCTCATCTGGTTTAGCTACAAAGAAAATGCAACAGACTCCATTTTTAGTGGAACAGCTCTTCAACTGTTTATTTCCTTCTAATAGCCTTTTCAATTTCCAATATGCCCTGTGTCCAAAGCATATTGCATTTTTTAAAATTTGATTTGATTAGTCCACTTCTCTAATATTGAGAGAGGTCCAACATTATATGTAGGCTGAATGAATCTCTGGAGTATTTCTGAGAGTCTCTTTTTGTTTTCTTCAAGTTGTTAAGTTTTCTTCAGTAAAAATAAAATTTCAAGAACTCACTATTTTAAATCCTTCGTAATATTAAGACCAGAAGTATTTTGACTGGTTTGTAATACAGGAGGAATTCAGAAAGTACCATCTTGCAATGTGTTTTGCTTTTCTCATGAACTCTGTTTCGGTGGTACTCTTCATTCTGACCAATGTCCTGACCATGTCTGAGTTTTACTTTTTAAGTAGAGTTCTGTTTTTACTAAGAAGTTTTCTGATGCAAAAGAAAGAATGAGCAGAGATTTTTTAATGTAGAACTACTACTGTGTGCAGGATCTAAGTTCAAGAGCCTTTTGGTGCTCCCTTTTCCTTATCTGAGTGTAGCTTTATCTTTGATAAAGTGTTTTTCCCTCAGATGAAGAAGATAGTGAAATAAAACAAATCACATTGCAGTGTAAGATATAAGCACTGTGTAGTACCTGCAGTGTTAAGGAGAAAAGGTATAAAAAATGTAAAAGGTTAAGAATGTGCCTTGCTGATCAGGAAAGTCATCTCTGCAGGATTTTTATTTCTGAGATCTGCTTGACGTGTCTTACCACTTTTTAAAACTCCAGTGTCCTAGGTGGTTAAAGTAATCCTTTGAGAGCAGGTAATTCAGAAGAATCTTGGTGGTTTTGAGTAGAATTTTCCTCTTCTCTGGTAACAAATCATCTGAGTTCCTTTGCTCCAGTGACTTCCACCTTGAACTTTGATTTACCTGGTGCTCTAGAATAATTCCTTGTGATAAATTATTCTGAGGTCAAATTTTCTATACATTTATTCCATATAAATCTTGTGATTTTTGTGAGGCTCCTCATTTCTGGGAAAGAAACCCTCAAGCTTTGCAGTTTTTAAGGGTAAGAGTGTCCTTAAGAATCTGTCTATGATGCTTTAATAGCATCTTTCATTTCTGTAGGTTTCCTTAATCAAATGCTGAAAGTTTTAAAAAAGATTCAGTCTAAAACAAGGTTTACCATCAGCCTCAGTGGTACAGAAGTTACAATAAGCAACAAAGTGACTTGGGTGTCCCTCACGCTTCACAAGATTGTTGAAGTGATAGAATGTCAGGTGTTTAAAAATTACTGTTTATAAAACTTAAGTTTTGTATTTTAAATACAACATTACTGTCGTTGTTTATTCTTCAGTTTATAGTAACCAACAACTGATAGTGTTGGCTGAGTGAAGTTGGTTTGTATTAAATCCCTCAATTATTCAGACTCGATGATTTTGAACCCTAACCAGATTATACCTTACAGGGAAGCAATACATGGACGTTCTTTTTTTTTCTAACAAAAGAAATTGGATAGTTGAAAATATTTGTTATTTGTCTGTTAGAGCATGCTAATGATGCAAAGCAATATGAAACAGTACTTTCTTTTCCCAGCAGATGGTTACAGCAGTTCGGACTCTTACACTTCAGATCCAGAGCAAATCGGAAATGCTGTAACACGGCAACGGTCAGTAGAGTAGCAACTGAAAAAACACAAGTAAAAGGTGTTTAAAGAAGCCTATTCTCAGCTCCTGGCTATTTGACAACTAGCTTATAAAATGGTGGCAAAATAGATTCCTAGCTTTAACACTCAGGAATCCGGAAGCAGTCTGTTTTCTAATGCATTAACAATGTGTTTTGCTTTTGTTAGTGTGCAAAGTGAAAATTAAAAAAGGAAAGCTGTCTAAAAATTTGAGATTGGTCAGTCAAGTGTTCCATGTGAAGCTCCATGTTCAGTTGGAATCTTAATACCTTCCCCTTAAACACAAGGGAATGTAAGCACATGAGACCAGGCTGTTACTTGAAGGCAATTTTTTGTATTTTTAAAAATACCCATTAGGCATAATTGGAGAAGAACCTTATGACACCATAGCCTAAAAGAAGAATTAAACACAAATTAGCAATGCCATGGCAGTAATGCAATCTCTTTTAATAGTGGACTTACATAGAATAAAGGGCAGTCATAGGCCCAGTGTAAATTAAGGGATTGGAGAAAGCTATGCAAGCACAAAATCAACAATTGCATAATTTCACTCAAGAGAATGTGCTGTACTAGCTGGTGCTAATTGTTCCCATTAAATCTGCCTGAATAGGATTAAAACCAGCTACGCCATTAACCATCTTACAATCAGTTTCAGAGGTAAGTTTCAAAACAAAAATAATTAGAGTGACTTCAGTAACAAAGAAAGATTTCCATTTGCCTGTCAGTACAGCAACTTGAAAGATTCTTTCCTCTATTGTTACTTAATGGAAAATGTGATTCTGTCGTGCTTTCATGTATGTTTTTGCACTATCGACATGATGATTTCAACATGTTCTTTTACTCTTTGACTTTAGGTTAGGTTCTCTTGCTGAACTGGGGTAGATGAGTGAAGCTTTCTGATAAGTTCCCACATCATGGCACAGGGAGCTTCTGTCCTTACCTGGTAGTTGTGGCAGTATGCACACAGGAAATTTGTTGTCCCACTTACTCTTTTACTTCCTTCCACTGGCATCTCTTCTACCAGTTGGAATTTTGTATAGAGATGACACTGGCCTTAATCCTACCATTAGTCAAGACAACTTTTATGTATTTTCAAAAAGCAAAAACTGACAAGGCTGTGTCAGATAATGATACTTCAGAATTCTCCTTAAAATATTTTCTTCCATTTTAATTCTTCTTGTGGTTTTTTGATTATACTAGCTGGAGGGATGACCCAAGGAGTCAGTATAATTAGATTTTAATTATATCAGCTGGAGAGTTACAGTGTTAAAGAAGCATTGCCATAGAGAATATATTAAGAAAACAAACTTTTCTATTGTGATAACTCAGTTTTCTGTCTAGACTTAAGCATTTGGGAATGCCAGGTTTTCTGTGAAACTTGGGTGCCCTTTACCTCTCCTAGTTGACATCTTAGGATAGTTATAGAAGAATGTTGCAGAGGTCAGTCATAGAAAAGATTTTATCACGAGTTGAATAAAAAAGCAGCTGCATTCATGTCAGTGATTCAGTAAATTTGTCCTGATCAAATTAGACAAATTAGGAAGCTTCTGCAAACTGGTTTTAAAAGGAAGTTTTAAAAAGTTCTATATACAATAAATCTCACTTAAATGGCACTTAGTGCAGTAATTTATCCTTCTGTCCTTTCTGCATGTGCTCTCCATGAATTTGCAACAGGTATCCACTAGATGGTGATACTACCTAAGAATTAGTCAAAATTTCTGAAGATTCTGCCAAGTGTATAGATTTGGAAGATTTCAGTCAGAGAATTCAGTTGCTATCTCATAAACTGAGATACTTCTTGAGCTCACTATGCGCAGAGACAGGCCCAACAAAAACCCAATATTCTTCTTTAATGAAACACGATGTTGACTGCATCTTAAAAATTATAGTGACTACCATCTGAATGGAAATACCATATCTAGCATTCTCTGTTCCTGAACTATCATTGTTTGGGGTATGCATCAAGCTGTTGGTTTCACAAAGATGAATTACATGTGATAATTTTAGAATAATTTGAATAAGGGATATTTAAGTAAATGAAAATACAAAACCAATTGTAAAATCAAAGAATACTGGAAGTTTAATTTGGCAATCTTGAAAATCAATGGCAATCAGGAGTTTTTACCTCTGTCAAACTTGTTTTTTTAATTGCATGCTTTGAAGAACTTCTTATTTTAGTTCTGTTGTAGCCACCTAAAATCACTACAGAAGCTTATGTGTTTTGCAGATCACATTCAGGAACATCTCCAGATAACACTGCACCACCACCACCCCCTCCAAGGCCTCATGCTTCTCATTCTCGGTCGTCATCTTTAGATATGAACAGATCCTTTTCAGTTACCCCAGGTACATATATGCTGTGTTCTGAGTGTGTATTATTTTTCAGCACAGGTATTCCTGAAGCAGACAGTGCTTTTTTTCTATGAGGAATGATTTAGAATGTTGGTTTATAAAGCACCACTTCTGAGTAAAAGAAGTTGCAAATGTCCTTCTTACTGTATTGTTTGTATTAAAATTTATATTGCACTTTACTTAATTAGCTTATTTAAAAGTCAGTTCTGAATTCTGGCATTGTAGTGTTTTAGATGAATGTGGGAAGCAAAGTCAGGAAATATTCTGGCTGTATACCCATCTCCAATGAATTGCATCTGCCAGTAAATTTTCAAGGGGAGTATTTTTTAATGTATTGAAGATGGGTTAGTATTTGACTTCAGAGGAAATTATTAAAGGTCCCTTCTCCTGTTCTGCTTAAGGAGTTTTATCAGACTTCTGACTTGTCATTACTTTTAAATTCAGGATCACAAAGGTTTTAAAAGTACTAAGAGCTTAGAATGAGGGCAAAAAAACCCCCAAAGACTAGGATACTAGAACCAGTAGAATATGACCATGTCTATACAAGATACATGTTCTCATTAATCCTGGTTTTTTTCTGTTTGCCAGTTTGAAAGGAGATGACACTAGAATTATGAGCCCAAATATGACAGGTTAATATGTGGCAAAATGGTTTCTTCATGTTGACATTTAAGAAAATTTAATATCACTGTAATATACAGAGTAACAATCTTGGCCAAATGTGGTGTGTCTTTTACAGGACAGCAACAATCTGGAGTTGTTGCCTATCCCCCTGCAGTGCCTCCAAGACCACAGCCTTCACAGGTGATGTTGCTTCTGAAAAATCATATTCTAGCTCAGTGCATTATTTTTATATAACTGAATTTTAATATATCTCTACAATGAGTACTATTCTTGATACATTTTTGAAAGCCCCAGGATGTGAATGATTGCAAAACCTAGACTATAGCCAAATGCTAGTATTTCCTGAACAAAAAAATGCTTCTAGTCGAACCATGGGTAGGGGATTAAGGTAGATATTGAGGATGAATGAATGGCTCTGGAGCTCTGAATTGTGGGAAAGAGAGAAAAGTTATCCTTTCACATTTCATTATCCATTCCTGTAGAGTGCATAGGCCATAACAAAGACTGCGAGAGCCATTTTCCAGTTTCGCAAAATAAGGTTTTGTCTTCCATTTGTCAGGCACAGGGTAGAGCTTTACATAATATGTCTGCCCCTAAAAGGAGTGATTCCACTTCTTCACTTGGCACAGATTTGCTGATCTTTTCAGTTGTAGTCTGAGTGAAACCACTTAGCTGATTTGGTAGAAAGCATATCTTGAAAAAGTTTTTTCATTGTCTCAGCCAGCTGAATCCTTCAACTGCTGTGCAAATCTGACATGGGATAGATAAAATTGCTTTTTAGTTGTTTCTCACCAGTAGCTACTTGTTAGAATCTGAGTTACCAGCCATTGAAGTCAGTCAGTGATTCAGAAATTATCTGAAGGGATGATGGGAATGTACAAGGACAGACTTATTCCACACAGTGATTACATAAGCATGTTTCCCTATGAAACTAGACTAAAAGTCTTTATCAGGGCCCCAGAGCCCAAGTGTCTCTGTCACAGCAGAAATATCTATTGTTCAGTGAGTCTAGCTAGTGCTACGTTGCATCCCTCTTTGGTCTTATTCTCTAGATAATAGTATATCTGAACTTCCTTTCCATGGAATATTTCTGCATTCACGTCTTGCATGAGGTGCACGTTGTCCTACTGATAGGAAATAAATTTTTGTCCACTAAAATGGCAAATAATCCGTAACATTCTGTCCCTTGATATTTTTGTTATTTTATTGCAGGGCACAGGTCCTCATGTGCATCGCTCAGTGGATGCTGATGGCCTAATAGCTCATACCAGTACCTCACCTCAACAAATACCAGAGCAGCCAAATTTTGCAGACTTCAGCCAGTTTGAGGCATTTGCTGTTTCAGGTGTAAACAAAGAGGAAGAAGATGAAATTGAAACGCACCCAGAAGTCTTGCAGGTGAATAGAAAGGAAGGCCTTGTCAATTGCTTTAATACCACCAACAGCTTTGAGACTTGGTTAAAACCTATTTCTGCTGTTCTCTGTCAGTGGTGTGTTGTTTGTTGGGATTTTTTTGTTCTGTTTTGTTTTTTATGATGTCTCAATCCATTGCTAGAAAGCAATGACATTGTGCACGGCTGCACTTATTTATTGCCAAACACCTAGGCAGAAGGAATTCTTTTTGTCTCAGCTCCTGATTGTTATTTAACAGATTTTTATTAGCATACATGGGCACAAACATAATTGTGTTGATGCATTTGAGACTTAGCACAAGCAAAACCTTTCTTCTACTCATTCTTGCCAGCCTTCCAAATGAATTGCTGGTAATTTTTAAATCATGTCTTAAAGACATGCCTTAATAAAGGAGATGCCTGTCATGTATTGTAAACATCTGCTAAAATTCCATTAATTTGCTTTTGTTCAAAGTCATCAGAGAAACAGCTAAAGTGAATAGAGCTCTGGCATCCTTCTGTCATTAAATATGTTTACAAAAATTTTACAAAAAGTTTCCTACTAGACATAGGACTTGAAAGTCTGGAAGCCTTAGTATTAATGTCATAGCTAGCTGCTATTGCAGAAACTACTTCATGTTCTCCTTTGATGATTTGTAGCTCTTACACAGATTATAAATTCTCTGGGACACTCCTGCATCCTCACTTGCAAAAGTCCCTGTGGGGCTTTTCTCCCAGCTGTCAGTAGCATGCTCTTACTTCACGTGTTCAGGAAGGGCAGTGACACAGACCCATCTGAGCACTCTCCATGTACCTCATTGCAAAACCAGCTATGGTAGCCACTGGAAACTGCTTACGTTTAGCTTGCTGATTGTTTTACACTGAGGTGGATGGGGAACAGTCACATTGTGTTCCACTGGAGGGATTAACCTCTGGCAGTGACAAATAGGTAGTGGTGGTACCGTAATAGCAGGAACAGCTACAGCAGTTTGTGATCAGGCCAGAGTCTCTTTTGTGCTATACAGTGCCTCATGACATTGGACTTGTGTTTCTAATTGAGAAGTGAACTAGAATTTTAGGTGTTAACTGTAGTCATGTAGCAGAACACAGCATACTTGGTTTTATCCCAGTTGTTGCCAAATGAAGTATATGTTGAGTAGATTTCTAAATACAGTTTATATTCCTTTAGGTTGAGAAGCCTTCTGATTCTGCAAGTTCTCTTAGAGTTGCCAAAGCAGATGGAAGAGTTGAAGACAAAGCACCTGCAAATGTCCCCAGTAGTGCGGTATGAACCCTTGGAACAAAGCACAGTTGTCTGATGTAGATAAAATTGAATGTTTTGATTTGCAGCAGCAGCTTACTAAGTGTCCACTGGTTTTCTTAGACCTGGTGGGTGCTTTGACTAGGCATGTGTATGGTGAATTTTTGCAGCAGCAGATGATGATTAGATTTTCTTGAGACAGCAGAAAAGATACTTAAAAGTTTTCAAATTTTTGAAACAAATCAAACTGTTAAGGGCAGAATTTGATTAAAAGTAGCTTTTTATTTGGTTTCAGACATATAATTACTGGGGGGAAGCGTGCTCTGCGTTGCTGTGTGTTTACAGTATGCTGTTGTACTGTGGTGTCTCTGCTTGCACAGTTCTTTGTCAGTGTGTAGCAACTTAGTAGCTTTTCACCACATGGTAGGATTTAGTACTTCAGGTTTTTTCCAGACCAAATGAGAATGCAGCTAGATGTCCAGCAGAAAATACTTGGTGGGTTGTAAATTCAGTTGCCTCAGTCACTGAACTGAATGTGAATCACAAGTTACCCAGTTAACAAGTTACCAAGCTGTTTATCCAAATAAAATGTAGTTCCAGAGAATTAATAGGCTGTGTTTTCCTCTTCAGGCTAAAGGCACTACCCCACTTGCTCCACCACCGAAGCCTATTCGTAGAAGATTAAAATCAGAAGATGAGCTAAGACCTGAAGCTGAGGAACATACACAGAAAACAGGTGTCATAGCTGCTGTTCTTGCTTCACAGCCATCTATTCCTAGGTAACCCAAGAAGTATATAAATACATCTGTTACTGGAAAGTTTACATTTAAACAGCATACACGCTTTCTGTTCCAGGAGTTGCAAACAATGGCAGTGTGTTTAATTTAGATTAATTCAACAATTTAAGAAGTTTTTGGGTTAAAAAAAGGTTGTCCCAAAGCCTTTACTACTGGGAGACTTTTAAGAGATTTTGAATTTTAGAGTGTGAACTCTTTAGCTTCTGCAAGTATGTTGGAAATAAGTGGCGGAAGTATTAAAATGTAGTGTTTAATTTTAAATGGTTGCTATGAACAGTCCAAAATGTGCAGTCTGTGTGTCCTAACATGAAAATAGTCTACTGCAGTAGTCACTTTGAGGTAAATGAATGTGGTTTGCTTCAGAATGTGTTAGCCTTCAGAAAGTTGATAATGACAAGTTTTTAAAATGCGCTGTGTGCTCTTTGATTGAAACAAACTATGTGTGCATATATGAAATGTATATATCTGTGTTTCCACACAAACAAATGTGGTTAATCAAGCCAGACAGAAGCGGGAAAATTTAACAGTGTAACAAGTAAAAAGTTCTGAAAATAGGATTCTGCTCCCTTAAAGAAGGGGGACAATAAGTGAGATGTTCAGCTAAGTGGCAAAATCACTTATTACAGTATTTCTAATATATTCTCAGATCAGTGGGGAAAGACAAGAAGGCAATTCAGGCATCAATCAGACGTAACAAGGAAACCAACACTGTTTTGGCCAGATTGAACAGTGAACTACAGCAGCAACTAAAGGTAATTCTTTAGTCTTTGTCTGTGTAAGAGGAGAGCTTCTGAGAGCAAGATGTTAGTGTTGCACAGTAACAGGCATCACTGCAATCCAATGATAAATGTAGTAGAGGATATTGATATGATATATTTAGCTATTGTTGTAGATCACAGAATATACCTATTTGTGGCAAGCTGTGTGAAATTACAAATCACACTTTCGCTACTACAATGCATATTTTTCAATGTATTGATTTGATTTTAGCTACACTAAAATTTTACTTCACGTCATTAATACTAAGTTACCTGTTATGGTCATCACATACTTCAAAAGCAGTAACAAGAAGAGCAGCTGAGGTGGTTTGTGTTCTTCTGAAGGAAAAAGCAAACCTTAAAGTCTAATTAATTTAATTAAGTTATTAAAGTTCAATAACTAGTGCAACATTAGTAATTTATCTGGTCAGGTATCATTATTTTGGAGCTATCTGTAGGCATCAGCTTAATGTCTTTTGCCTGCTGTCTTTCTTACCTAAGGTATCTCATTTTAACTATCAAGGTAATTAAAAAAAATATCTTAAATGAAAACATGAATTAATAACATACTGTCTAGAATGGAAGTTGGGTCATTTGAAAAACTCAGGCCAGAATTTCACTTGTTAATGTTTATGAGAGTCGAGGTGCATAAAATTCACATAAGAGGAAAAACTGGGGAAGAAAATTGTGAGTTTCCAATATTCTTAATTCGGGTGAGAACTTACTCCCTTAACACTTTTAGACTTCATTTGAAAATAGTGTTACAGTTGGGTTTGTATCTGGTTACAAGTTTGGGTTTGGGTGATTTGAAGAAAGGAAAATATAGTAAATGGCATCAGCTTGGAGCAAAGTACTGATTTTCAATGATAAGTAATTACCAGCCAACCAATCTTCTATTCAGCTTCTTGAAGGAGTTACTGAGATTCTAGAATATAAGTTAGTCCTCAGACTGAAGCAGATTTTGATCGCATGAGGAAATTTTCAGTACTCATTCTCTGTGGACTGTCAGTAGAAAATCTTTCTTTTGTAGGATGTTCTTGAAGAGAGAATCTCCCTGGAAGTCCAACTGGAACAACTTCGACCCTTCTCTCACCTCTAAGCCTACTGCCGTTAACTGTGAATTTACTAATTTTGAAAGGGGTATTGGTTTCAAGGCCTATTTAAATATCCATGCATCTAGCTCAGTGCACTCTATTCTGCATTAAATGTTGTGGTTCTGTTTTGTCAATTTGTCCACTTTTGTATTTTAAGTATTTTAATTTCAGTACAGAGAGAAAAAAACAAACTACTTTTTCCTTGAATGTGACACTGCCTCTCACATCTTTTTCTGTGGGTATCCGTGATCTTTGTTGGACTTCAGTTTGCAGAGTTTGTCGCCAAAATTTCCAACTGGAATTTTTTTGTTTTTTTTCCTGTTGAAATATCTTTGCAGATGAGGATTGCTAATCAGTTGATTTTAACCTTTAAGCACATAAACTCTTCATTCACTACGGCATTTATTTTGTTGTACCAGAAAAGAGACAAACTACTAATCTGCCATCAGCCAATGTTACTTCCCAAGCTGCCTTTGACAATGGAAAGTTGTTCACAATTCTAGAAAGCCTGCCTCTTTGCAATTCCCCAGCTTACTCAGGTTGGGAGAGTTCTTGCAGGCTGTTTGCCGTATCAACTGGATTGAATTTTGTGATTTTTGTTGCATACATTATAGAGTATGTAACCACAGATTGCCAGGTGTTCACATTTTATCCATTCACAATCCTGATTCAGCCATATGTGTAGAAACACTTATGGCACAATTGGTAGTCTATCAAACAGGTTTTCTTTAGTTCTCCCTTTTGTGAAAAAGTTGAGTGTAGGTCCCAAACATTAATTGCACATTATCTAAGCACCACCTGTAATTGCATGTCTCACATGTTACCTTTTAATAGCAGATCACATCCACCAGTCTTCACTATAACAAATTGTATTGTCAAGTAATGTGTCAATACCTCTATAAACTTCTAATTCCCAGAAAAAAAAAAATATATATGAAACAAAAAATCAACAGTTTTGCTTTTTAGGAATTCTGGGGTACCTTCTGTCATCTTGTTTCCAGGCCTTACTTCTCTGGCATATAGACAGGCTTCACTATTAACAGAGTTCCTTGAGTGTATCTTGCTCTTCAGGTTGATGTACTGTATTAGGATTTGTTGTATATTGTACGATACACACATTTTGATCTCATATGTAAATTTGCATTAATTGCTGACTAACAGCAGATATTCTATTTAATGGCTTCTTCTGGCTGTGGGATCATAGATGTTTAACTGCATGGATGTATCTCTGCAGAATCAGAACTAGCAGTTGTGTGATTTTTACACCAATAAAACAGCACAATATTTTAATTTTGTTGATTCATCTTTACCTGGGAATTGAAACTCATTCAAATAAGGGGGAGGGTTTTATTGCAGGTTTGCAGATAATTTTTTGTAATTTTGTGGCATGTACAAGAAGTGATTGATCGTAATCCTTTGGCCATTTTCTTCCTTCATTTTTACCTGTTGATCAGAAGTGATTCTCTTGGTAATCTGTGGCTATACTCCTTTTGTATCCTTCTATAAGCAAATTTAATACAAATGTAGTTTCTAAAAAGTAAATGTTAGTATTGACTTGGGTCAAATATATTTCTAGTTCTTTAGGCTTAATATCTGGTTTGATTTCCTCAGAAATTCCTTTAAAAATTAAAGATAAATCATCCTCTGTTAGCAATCCTTAACATCACTGTCTCACTTCTGTGCATAAATGAAATTCTTTTAACATCTGCTTCCCTTCCAAAAGGATAGGTCAAGTCATATTTGCCACTGGTTATGCTGTTACGGTGAAAAACAAGTGTTTCTCTTTCTGGTTATCATCAACAGACTGAATAATTGGGGTGAATTTTTACTACTATAACTATTCCAACATTTTTTCAAATGTCATGGAAGTGTTAGAAATGGTTTATGTATATAATCAAAAGCAAAATTCTCTGGTATGAATGGATGTCACAGTTGCATGAAAGATGGTCGTTTCTGTTTGCATGTAAAGGGATTAAGAAATGATAGCTAAATGGGCACAAAGGTGACATATAAATTTATATATGAAGTGCAAGACTTAGACTTCAGAAAATTATATGTGAATAGGGAAATGGGAAGAAAAACCCAGGTAAAGAAATTACCCCCTCCCCCCCAAAGTAAAGAAAAAAACTTTAAAGCTGATGGACTGATCACTTCTACTATTAACTGACAAGTAGCAGGAACAGAGTGGAAAAGTTGTTCCCTTTTTTAAAAAGTGGGAAGAATGAGTCACTGCAGTTAAAGAATGTTGATCTTTTGAACCAACCATATCTTGTCCATAGTTTATTTTAAAGTTTAAAATACATTTTTAAAATAGCACTATTTTCATATTAATATTTAAGTATTAAGCCTGTGTTTATAGCAACAGGATTCTTAAATCAGAATTTAACATTTTAAGCTTAAATGTAAAAAGTCTTTTACATTCAAATGTTACATGTACATACGGATTTCTCTAACATCCATATCTTCCTAGTAGAATGACAAGTTAGTGTCTCAAGTGAAGAACTTCGGCATTCTGAACCTTTTTGTGTCTTGCCAACAAGACTATTTTTAAGAATTTTTGTGGATTACTTTTAATGCATCATTCTGTACATTTTAAACCAGTTTTTCATGATCAGAAGACCTTCTAACTGAAAAACTACTTAATGTCTTAAGAACATCACTGCCAATGATGTTCAGAAGTTACCTCACTTAGTAATGTAACCCAACTTTAATCCCTTATAAAATTATCTCCCTGTCTTCTCCATTTCTTTGATCTTGATCCAGCTACTTGATGCATTCTTTTTTATGAACTTAGATTGTAAGCTCTTTGGGGCAAGGAATTATGTACAGTACAAAAGAGGTGCTCTCTCTATTGCAAGTGTAAATGTAGACTACTAAATAGTATGGAGTGTGATTCATATACCCAGCTGAGATGGATGGACAGCAGCAGGCCTTTCTGAAACACCTGGAAAATGTTTCTCTCTGGACTTTGTCATTGGAAGAGTGTTTCTTCTCCTTTGATTTGCGTTTCTTTTGTGTCTCCTAATAATGTGCCTCTTTCTTCATTCCACCTGCTTTGGAGTTGCTTTTTTCTCCATTCATTACCTATCTTTGGACTGCAGAGAAGATTTCCAAAATGCCAAGGTAAAAAGCTGAAAAACCGCTTTGTTTTGAGCAGTATTTGAAGTCTATCTAATGTAAACAAGTATTTTCAATTCGTTTGTACTTCACATGCACCTAATTTTCCATGCAATTGTGATGAACTAGATTATCTCATATTACTGAAAATGTCATATGTGGGATAAACAAAGTTGAGGTTATAAAAACTTAAAACTAAAGAAAATAAATTTGCAGCACTGTTTCTTGTGTGACATGTCTCTGTCCCTTATGGATAGGGTGTGCTGTGTTTCTCTGTGTTTAGAGCAGACTTGAGAATTACTCTTCTGGTTTCAGCTGTGCAGTTTGTCTCTAAATGTCACTTTACGGGTGGCCTAGCCTTAATCACTTTCTTTCTAAAACAGTAAAAAATAGTAAATCATTGTTTCCTGACTCCCAGCTCATTCTAGTCTTAGTTTCTAGTGGAATGTAGTTTCGTGAAATTGTAATGTGTTGCAAAAGCACATTACTTCCAAGTTAGTAATAACTGCAATTCTTACTCTGTGGGGAAGATGAAAAAATAACTTGTGTATTTTGAATATATTTGGATGCTTATGCAGCATGCTTGTCTTGCTCTGTATATTCATGTACCAGTCATTCATCATACAGCTGTCTAGAGGAAAACACATGAAAACCAAGGATTTTATTAGCATTTAATTTTTTTTGTTATTAGATACGTTCTCATGATAGTCTTAACAACAAACTAGGGATTGTATAGGGAAGATGTTAATAATGTCTATATACCAATAACCAAATAAGACAATACAGGGTTGTCCTGATAGTTAATACACAAGCAAAATATAAACTTCATAGGAGTCTTTGAATCAATTGCTTTTGTTTGGCAATGTGGAGGGGGAGGAAGTTTAATACTGCATTTCCTTTCTGTAAAATATTTATTTAAATTGGCAAAATGGGCTTTAAAGGTGCAATTTCTGCTTTAAAGGTAGATTGTACATTATTTGTACCTAGAGCATATACTGATTGTACACATGTTTTACCTGGTTGTACGCTATTAGTGTGTTTCACAGTGATTTCACACTACTTTTTTTCCAGCCTACCATTATATAGGTATTCATTGTCTTGCATTTAAAACATCTGCATTTAAAACAGCCTTTGTTTAGTTATAATACTAAAAAATTTGGAATTGTGACTCTATGAAATAGGAAATTTGTGATCTCACAGCTTAAATCCAAAGCATTAAGAAGACTCTTTAGTACAGTTTATCACACTTCACCAGCATAATGACCTACAGTAAGCTAGATGAATTCTGTTTCATCTCTGGTAGAATATATTCTTGACACTTTTACAGATATTGATGCATTTGATCTGGAAGCAGCTGAAATTACTCTGCTGTTTTGACTGGTCTTGTTTACGAGAGGCCTACAAAATTAACAAAACATAAATAGTAGAAGCGATTTAAGCTGACTTTCAGCGGTATGTTGACGGAAACACAAATTTTGGCAATACTGCTGTTGAACCATATGTGGCTATATTGATTCCCAGTCTGTGGAGGAGCTCACAGAGATGGGGAGATGCATCATACTCTGCAGGGCACCTACACTCTTTGGTGTATCCCTTAGAGCTGCAATGATGCCTTTTGCTTTCTGTCACTTAACCTCAGAGGTCTGACTGAATTTCATTCTTTGGCTCAAGTAAGGCTGCATTTAAACTGACAGGAAAGGGGATGGTCCATGGGGTGGAACGTGTTTATTGTAAGAAACCGCACTCCAGATCAGGGCTGTTTTCTGCAAGGAGCCTGTGGTTTTTGGTATCCAACCAAAAGGCCAGTAAGGAACACTAGCATTTGAAAGATTGATTCCATATTCAGAAAATAAATTGATTTCATATTGAAAATCAATTATTTTCCTGACAGCTGGGGGAGCAGAAAGTGGAATAAGCATTACAACAGGTACTGTGAACACTCACCTAAGGGCTTCTGAAGGCCTAGCGTCCCTGACTGGCTGTGTCAAACTTAGCAATAATAATAATAAGGAGCTTCAGCAATATATGATTTCCCTCTAGAAATCAAAGGAAATACTTTGGGAATCCCTATAACTTAGTTGTGTGTTTCATTAAAATGCTGTGAAATTCAGCACTCTACTAAATGCTTTTGTGCCTTATTTTGCATAGCTTGAGCTAATAGAAAGCTTGAGTTAGTCAAGGTGTAGAAATACAGTGTATTTCAAGAAAAAGAGGAAAGGAATTTTGTAGGCAGTTGTGATTTCTTGTATTCTATCAGAAAATGCAGAAGTGCCATGCCTCAAAATGTCACTTGTTTTTTTCTGTTACATATACTGCCTTTGGAAGAAGAGTGATTCAGTTTATAACAAACCTTTCTTTTAGAGCTTCAATCCATTGTCTTTCACTGCTCTCATGAAGGAACTTGGTCACCTGCCTACTCATCAGAAGGAACCAAGAGATCATAGAAGAATCAAGAGGTCTTTTTGCTGTAGAAGGGTACCTAAAAGGAACATTTTCCCTGGTTTACTCTGCACTTCGTCTTTCAGGATAAAGTAGCATTAAAGCAAGAACATTCCTGTGAAAAAGCAGTAGTTATTCACATATCATTTTTTTCAAAATTAGGAGGCTGATAATTTTGATGGATTTTATGGTTTTTACCATATGCTTCCATAGTGAACTTGCTGACCAAAAAAACATTAAAATACTAAAATTGATAACATCTCAGAACTTTCAGTATCAAAAGTACCAATTTTGTCAGTGTTTTTAATGTTTTTTTCTTGTAGCTTTTTAGAACATAGATTTCCTTTTAGATTTTAAAACTTCCTTTTTGCAAATACCTCTTCATGTAGATTTTTTTTCTCTTGGGGAGAAGAATTTTACATATTGACTTAAGTGGGTTTGCATCTCAACTGTCACAGCTGAAAACTGCCCTGATCTGAATTAATCCAAATTGAGTACTGTCTAAAATTGAAAGTAGATGTAATTTGGATTATAAAGTTGGATTTTGGGTTTAAATTTTTCATGAAGATGGCATAGATTTTTTGTCCTAACATACACCTATTTTCTTTTGCATATACAGTGCAATTTTTAGAGTTCTGTATAAATACTTCTTGTATTAGCACTTGCTTAACTGTTAGACTGTATCTGTTCTAGTATTTTGGCTTGATGCTGCACTATTGCATTGATCAGGATGATCAGATAATTTGCAAACTACTCATTCATTCATTCTGGTCCCAGCCTTTCAATTCGTGAGGAATTGTTAATGGTTATTTCATGTTCAGGTTTTTGTTGGCTTAATATGATTAAAGAGCTGTAAGTTGGAGGTCTTATATAAATCCTAGTATTTCTAAATAGTGGAGAAATTACGGTATATCACAATGACTCATTTTTAAGATTCAAAATTTTTATCTAACATAAACTACTAAAAACATATGGATTTATTTATTTATTTATTTTTACTTAGGGGAGAGAGATGTACAACTCTTGTGGATGTATGCCACAAGTCTCTTTGTAAAGCTTTATTTCAGCAAAGTTTGGTGCTGATTCAGAAGTCTATAATGTTAAGTCTCATTGCAGAATGAATCCTTCCCAAAGGAGCACTCCATATTTTCTTTGACATGTTTTCTCCTTGGGTCTTCCTGTTGGCTTCTGCTACCAGATGAGTCCCTGGGACTGCAGGTGTCCTCCAGTGTGGCCAGCACAGCTGGGAGTGGCAAAGGACTCATGCCTCATCTTGCCAGGGACAAGCCTGGTACTGTCCCAATCTCCCATCCCATCTACTGTAAAGCTCTGCCAGTGAGCCCTGTTCCTTCCTGAGCAAAGACTCTCCTCCCTCACTGAGAAGGATGAATCCCATCTGATGCCAGCAGGCTGGTGCTGCATAGGCCATTGCATTGTCAAAACCCCAGAATTTCGGCAGTGACACCAGGCATTAAGCCATATATTAATACACTCAGCCCCTCTGTTTATTCCAGTGTTGTTGCCTCGAACTGGAAGTATAGAGGAAAATGTAAGTTGTGTCCCAGATTCCCCACAGTGATGCAGCAAAGAGCACCTTCTTCCAAACACCAAAACCCATTTATCAGTGTGAGTTTTTAAACAACAACACTGGCCTAAACTCACACCGGTAAATATATTAAACTTTTAATACACTTCAATCTCCATAAACAACTCTTCAGGAAACAACAGAAAAGGAGCTCATTTTCTGCAGCCACTTACATACTTTTATAATTACAAAAGACTTTCCACAAATACGTTACTGTAGATTTTTCTTCTTTTCCTGCAGGAGCCTAGAACTGATTAGTTCATTACCACATAAAAGAGTTCAGTATCTCAAAAGTCTTGCTACAAAATTTTCTTGTATGAATCCAGAAGTAAATAAACACCTGCCATTAATGGACTGTTTCAAAGACACAGTTGTATCCAGGAGGAGGTAAGGGAAAAATAATTCCTTAATTTCTCAATTATTTACAATTAATGCATTCTTTGTGAGTTGTAATTGCCCATGGGTTTAAAGAAATTGAAGGAAAAGGGGGTAATTTTTGTATAATTCTAAACAGCTGCTTGAGAAAGGTATGTTCTTATTACTATGTCTATATCTGAAATTATACGTTCTGTCTTTGCATAAATTGCTACAGAAATGAGATCAAGACATCCAACACATTTGTAAGTGATTTGAAATGTGTTTGAAATAGTAAGCCTAAGCAGGTTGATGTCAAGAGCCCAAAAATGGGAAAGATCTGCCTCTAATACAGAATATTTGAACTCTGAGATTAAAAGTGTGCTTTGGGACAAGTGTGCATTACCATGCTGTAATACACTGCACTTGCTGGCAAAAAGCTGCTAGTAAGCACAGAGGTCTGCTCCAGCATTCAAATGAGCTGCAAGAATACAATTTTGTTTGTGTAACTGCAGCTCTTTTTGCCACACCTGGTATGAGGCACAAAGCTAAAAGATACTATTTTTTTACTTGTTGTTCAGAAACAAGTACATAGTGCTGACATGAGAAGGTTCTGTGCAGAAATGATAATTGCTCAATTATTGGTCAGAGGTGTATATGAGGAGAAAAAACACCAACCTTGGCTTCACTTTGTGAGAAGCTTGTGGTATTCTAGTTCTCTTCAGCTGACTTCAGCTCACAGGTATGTACCCAGCTACAGGCAGAAACTCCAAGGTACATTTACCAGCATGCAAACTCCTAGAGAATCTTGGCAACAAAGGAGATAAATTGTATAAAGAACAAGAACAACCTGAGGGGACAACCACTGGGATCCCTACTGCTTTGTAAATCATGGAGATTTACATGATGGGTGAGGCAGGGAAGTTGAGGCTGAATCTGTAAGCCTCACTCTGTAATCACTCAGTGATTAAATGATCCTTCTGTCCCCAGCATGCTGCACAATCCAAAACTACATCTTGTGGCTGAAGGAGCTGCTCCTCCAAAGATGCCAAACAAACGGAAGCTTCTATTCCCTGGCCACATGCCCACTCTGGGCTGATGAAAAGCTTTGCGCTCACATAGAAGGATAAAGATTCCACTCCTTGTTCAGTAAGTGTAAAATCAGTGTGGAATCTGAATGTGTTACCTAAAATCTGAATATAAAATAAATCTAGAACCAAAGGCATGGTTTGATGGACCAAGACAGAAATTTTGGATCTAAAACCAGCCTGATTTTACACTAAACTAATACAGACTTTTTTTTCTCTGACTGTGCATAGAAAGATGATACCAGTTAATAGCAACATCAGAGTAACTACAAAATTGAATATCCTGGATTTATTGAACAGTAACTACTCAATTTTGGAATTTCACAATACTTAATTTATGTAGACTGCTAACATGCCAGTTTTAATCTGGTGACATTTTATTATTATATATAGTAATGGAAAAATGTAAACTCTGCAAACATTCAGACAGTGCTAAAACTCATCTTCCTAACACAGCCAAACCAATAGCAGCTTCTGCAAATGAAACATCATGTATTTAAAACTTCATTTTATTAACAATAAATTAATCTGTGGTATCACCAATCAACAAAACACTAAAGTGAGCAGATTGTCTATGTAATACTCAGAAAGGCAACATTATCACTATCTTCACAAAAACTGGAGAAATGCCAATGAACTTATATACATACACCATTTGCAACCATATGAATGCTAAGCAGAAGAAATGTATTTCCAAGTTTCTCCAATTTTTCTGTTAAGTAAGGCAATAATAGAAAGCACGGCATCACAATTAATTACAACTCTAGGTACTGTGCCCTGACATAATGCAGTGCCCAAAGGAATGTGCAAAATAAACACCTGGATTTGCACTTTGATTCTTTGTTGTGTAAAATTAAAAACAAACAACACAAAGTCACAACTCTTCTTGATTCCATTGTCTGGAAAAACAAAAGCAAATCTGGGAGAATCCAGATTGACAAAGATGTTCTCTGTCAGCCTGTAGTACCATTTGGAATATCTTGAGCATCTGCTAAATGTAGTTTTTGGCTGAAGTAAATCATTAAGGAGTAACACTTTCACATACACATCCATGACATAAACAAGACAGCAGTGTTACATGAAACTCTGCTTACTCTGGGGTATGCACTAGTCCAGACAAACTCTTCCGGTGAACAGAGTTCCCCACCAGTAGATTAATATTTCTCAATGAGATTTGAGCATTACATACCTCCAGCATTAGCTTGTGGATCAAGTGCAATGGCAGATAATTATTATCACTATTACATATTATTATCACCTTCCATTCATCCTCTTTATGAAGTCTGCCTTGAACAGCTTTCTTCAGCTATGCAGGGAATGTAGATACCAGTGCAGGATCTTAAGCCCCAAAACCTAGAGCCTCAACTCCTCAATGCATTCAACGCATGTAATAACAGAAATAACCAGATTGCAGAGTAAACTGTGTGCTACACTCCTCCACTGTCATCCTGGCTTAGCAAAAGCACAGTGTAAAAGACAAGCTGAGACATTCAGCTTTATCTTCTCTAAGAGCACACATTTGTTCTGTTACCTAAGCTCTGCTGAAGTATCCGACCCTAGAAATAAAAAATTAGGTCAGTTCACTCTCCACAGTCAGTGATAAATGACCCCATATGGTTCTATAAAAAAAGCCTAAAAGATAATAGAATTCACTTATCAGTGGGACAGATGTCTCTGAATACTGTTGAAGAAATATTACTATGGATGTTTGTTCCAGAATGTCTCAATAATATGCATGAAGCAAGACCCTGCTGTTGATGGGCTTTGCCACTGACAGCACATTGTGGTACACAAGTGGTACATGGTAGCTAAATAAATCATTGGATTAAAAAATAACCTGTAATTAATGTGTTAAGATACAGTCACTTGTGTATTAGAAAAACCTAAAAAGTCAATGCTGTATTGTAGCACTAATTTGAAAGCACAGCATCACAATTAATTACAACTCCAGGTACTGAGCCCTGACATAATGCAGTGCTCAGAGGAACGTACAAAATAAACACCTGGATTTGCGCTTTGGTTCCTTGTTGTACAAAATTAAAAAACAACACAAAGGCATTACTGAAGCAATTTGACTCTTGTAAAGACATCAGTTACTAGGGAAACACACTGCAATTTGACTACAGTTAGTAAATAAACATTTTAGGAAAAGGATACATAGATGAATTTAGTTCTTCTAGCTGCAATATAAATGTAGAAATTATGAGAAATGGATCTTCTGTTAGTCAAAGAAATACAACAATTATGCTGGTATGCTGAAATAAATACATTAAAACAATGAAGGAAATAACTAATAGTTTGGGCTGAAATGTATGATTTATTACAAAAATCAAATCAAACCTACACTGAATTCCATATGATGAGCTAAGTTCCAGGTTAAGTTTAAATCTGTTGATCTCAAGAAATTTAAAGAAATTTTAACAGTTCTGGTTTTTATGGCAATACACGAGACAAAGTGTAGAATATTCAGATCTATATTCCTTGTTACGTGTCACCTTCCCCAGATGTAGGAGGATGGACTGCAGGGAAAGTGGTCGTAGTTCCCTAGTACATGGGGCTGTCCCTAAGCAGGCTGACATGCTCCTCTCCCCAAAGCAACCTGCAGCTGTAACAAATTAAAACAACTCCTGTGCTTTCTCAAACCCAAGAGGAGGGCAAGGTGCATCTTAGGTCACTGAAGAGCTACATTCTCCTCAACTGTAAATCACTCTGCACACAGGAGCGGTGTTTTCCTGAACTGAGCTTTGCTGTGGGCCAAGTTCCATGATTTCTGCCTTCCCAGTACTTACATCTGACAGCAGTCTATCCAGGTTGGAATCACTGGCTAGTTTTCTTTTGTCTTCAGGGAGTTCTTCCATCTCCCCATAGAGCTCCAGATTGAGGCGAGCAAGTTTCTCCTGCATACTCCGCACGTGCTCCATCTGCTCAATGGAACATTCATTTCCTAAAAGGATAAACACAAACTTTACATGAAGAAACCCAAGAGAGAAAATGAAGGTGTGAAGATGCAGCTTTTTGCATCAGAGAATTTAAACATCAAATTTACAAGTAAATTTGCTTTCTTGATGATTTCTCACTGTTTCACTGTTGAAGTTTCTGTCATCCCATTAGATGTTGTATTGTGCTGAATTTACAATGTCCCAAGGGTTTTTTCTATACTCTTGAATTTTTCTCTGATTCAGAAAGGCCCTGGTTTTTAACTGAAAATACGATCAAAATAAACCTTCTTTCCAATTCTGATTTATCTGAGGGTTACTTATAAACAGATGGTTTATATAATACAAACTTCTCAGGTTCTTTTGTGAAATCAGTGTGGACTTAACACTAAACTTGAAAAAGTACACGTGTATTTTTCTACTTAGTACAGGGGAGACAAGAAACCAAAAATGTGTAATGTTTCTTCTAAAACCTCCATCAACTGTAAAGGCTTTAAAAACACGGAGAAGCTGACAGAAGAGTAACCTGGGTAAAATGCAGGTTGCATTGAATTTCATAAAAGTCATTACCAATAATCTTAAATGTTCATATGCAACAAAACTGGATGCTAAATACAGTTACTTCTTCCTACACTATCATGAGTAAGTGGCTTTAAACTTGATATCTTAAGTGAAGGTGCTTCTGTGCTGCAAAGCATAATGAAATGGCATATAAATAATCTCACAACACAGACAACCTGACAACAGGACTGTAATTTAAAAATGCATTAAGATGTTTTAATTATGTTGATTTCATGTGGCAGAGTCCAACTGACAGCTGGCAGTCTGTCCATGCAGCACATTTGTTTGCAAATGTTACCACTGTACAGCTATAAAAAACAAGTGTTGTACACACACAGTTCATGCACTTACCAAATGCTTGAAGTTTGCCAGAGTGGAAATCATTCAAGAGACTCAGAAGTCCCCTTTCCATTTCCTGGACATCTGATACATCTGTGAGAAAAGAATGCTGGATTGGTGCTGCCTGTGCCCCTTTTGCTTCACCTCCTGGAGGTTTGGCTTTCTCTTTGATCACCCTAAAAAAAAATAAAAAAAATGAACAAAACAAATATTACTTCCTGCTTTCCATTTCACTGTAAATTTGAAATGTAAGGAAGTGTACATCTGAGCTTTGAAAATTAAATGGTAAATATACAGTGCATGTTTCAGTCACTGCTTTTAAGATAAACACAGGACCACCAGCTTGTTTTGAAAATAAAGAACATCGCTATCTCAACATTTGATACTGCAAAATTATGGGTTCCAACAATCTGCTTTCCTGCTAATAGCAGGAACCATCAGTGGACCACACATCTGTGATGGCCATCTCAGTAATCTACAGTGGGCCAACATTACCCAGCAGTGACACGTAGGGCATTAGCACAGAACATTAACCCAGCACAGCCATGTTCACCACTAACCCACGTGCCCAAGTGCCACACTCACGTTTTTTTAACATTTCCAAGGATGGTGATTCCACCACTTCCCCAGGCAAACATTGTCTATATAAAATCACCTAAAAAGCATCTGCTGGCCAGAGACAAACCCCCTCAAAAATCATACTGTCCTCTTGTCACAAACGTCTGTAGACTGCAACCCATGTGGAAAAAAGCTGGTTATAAGCTATGGAAGGTGATCTTACCTCCACATAAATTTTCCTAGAGCTCTTTCTTTCACCCCACAAATAATCTCCCAGTTTTGCAAATCTCACCATCAAAACCACTCTCCCACTACTCTAATGTACCAAATTAAACTAGTCCATGTCCAAACATCAAATTGCTAAAAATCTTCTGCAGCCCTTCCTGCAAGAAAACCATCAAAATTCCTAGATCCCATACACTTCTCTCTAGACATAGCATTTATTCAGATTGCCCACAGAAACTACACGGATGAAAATTAATAACCATAAATCCCCATGAACACACAACCAATATGGAAACTAAACAGCTACCACTGAGAAGCAGAATGTTCCATCTCTGACCCAGAGACAGACACACAGGCTGCATCCTAATACAGTTTAGGTAGGAGGCTGTCCTGTAACCTTATGATGAATCTGTTCAGAACCCAATCCAGTGAAAAAATCTGAGCCCAAAAAATTTAGACTACTGTGGGGTATTAAAAATAAATCATGGATTTTAAAAAGAGGCTTTATTTAATTAGTGAAGATAATTTGGTTTAAAGCATAGTAAGCCCTACAAGTCATAAATTCTCTCTTATGGGAAATAATAATTCTTTGTCCAGCCCAAGAGCTTTTGTAGTCTGTACACATCATATAGACTATATGCTGCAGAAACAATCAACAGTCCAACAACCACCATATCCAGTTCAACTCAGAGCAGGACATCTCAATTTAGGTTCTGCTTCAATTTCAGACTTAATGGTTTGTACAACAGACAGGTCACCCATTTTTTCCACCCTGATTCTGATGTTTAATAAAATATACTATTGGTCTTTGAAAACTTGCTTCATTGGATTCTTGCAGATGAAGTGAAAATTAACTTCACTTAGTAAAAATACTCTTACTCCATTATCACAATAGCAGTTCATCCTCACATTATTATGTCAATTACCTCTTCTGCTTGGAAAGTTCAAACAATTGTATTAGCACTGCTTGGTAAGTTTAAAAAATGTGCAAGAATGGCCAGAACTTAAAGCAAAAAGGCCACTTCCTTCTCTAGACAATCTTGTGGCTTGCAAGAAATTAATTTCTAGTAAATCCCAGGAGAATGCTGAGACTTGAGCAGACTGTTCAGTCAACAGAACTGGTGCAGAAGCCACCAATTTATAACACGTTAGTATTTACTTATATTTCCCTCTAAGTATTAACACATTTTTCCTGAAAAATAATGTACAGACTTTACATTGCAGAAATTCATTATTCATCAGGCCAATACTGCATCCTTCAAACAGACTCTCTGTGTTGATGCTGACAGTTATGTATTTAATCTTCAGCTAAAACTCAGGTCAGTAAATTCTGCTGCCTCTCTCCAGCTAACATTTCATTTTAAAATTCATCTTCATTTATTTATGCTACCATGTCTGCCACAGCCAAGAAACATATTTTCTAACATGCAGGGAAATAAATGTTCTCAAACTGAAAGAGATGTGTCATCAACAAAACACAGTTTTCTGATGTGGTGCTTTCTGAAGAACTGATTGTCTCTACTCAAGACACCAACTGAGAGGTTCCAAACCACAAAACACCTGGAAATTCCAGTTCTAGCTCATCCTGTTCAATTTATGTCCTTCATTTCCTGCTGTATTTGTGAGTTGACATTGCAGTCATTTAATATTTTATTCGTTGCTCACAGCTGTGAGGCCCTACTGGGGGCCTACTATCTCCCATAAGATGCCCAAATCTGACCACGCAACTCATATCTTTCACCAGTCACATCAGGCTATGCTCTGCTTCAGCTAAACTGCTGTCAGTATGAGTTTACAGCATTGTGTGACATTTCATTAAGCTTACAAGAAGAGTGTAAAACATGTTCCTTTGCTGTAAAATAGCCATTGTACTGCATTAAACACAAATCACGTTGTTATAAAAGACACATCATCAAAAGTTTTCAGAAGTCTGAAACTCTTCTGTCACAGCCAGTCTAAACAACCTTTAGACTATCTTAGCATTACCTAGTTTCTGGCTCCCACTTCCTCTAGGTCTCCAAATGTCACAAGCTTACCGTTTTAACTTTGGTTTTTGCACGGCAGGCTGTGGGGCAGGGTTGGAAAAGGCTGTGCTTTTACTGACTGGCACTGAGCTTTTCTTGGAGTTAGCAACCTGAGTAGAGTGACTGGAAGATGATTTGGGGCTCCTCCTCTTGATCTTCCTTTCTTCCATTTCTTCCAATTTACTACATCTAGACTAATGTCTTGTCCTTAGTAGGGAAGAAAGTGAGAAACATCCATTAAAACTGGCATTCACGATAAAAGCAAATGGAAAGACAGCTCCTGAAAATGAAACTTGCAGTTCCTGCAGAGATGACTGGTCACTCATTTCTGAAAACAAGAGAATACAGTTTTTAGGAGAAGCTGCCTGGCCTGCTTCATCAGCACAAAGGGCAGGAATTAAAGCCTCCATCAGCCAAGAGGTACCTCCAAATGATCTCAAGCATTGTGTCCCATGAATTACGGCTAAGGAACACCACGATCGCTCGGGCCCACGGCAGGCAAAACATCAAGTGCTGTGGCATGGGGATGCCACATCCGTGACCCATCCGTGCCAGAGAACCGCCTCTGCTGTGGGAACACTCAGCCGATGCCGGGTTGGTGTTGCAGTGACACAGGTGTTGTTACTGCCGCCCCCCGTTGTTATTACTACTACAGCTGTTGGTGTTACACACTTGCCACTGCCGCGACACGCTTGTTGTTGCTGCCGCAGCTACCGACGGGCCCTGCCCGGCTCTGCACACACAGCCCACGCTGTGTGCGGTTACCGGGCGCTCCCTGCCCGCCGGGGAAACGCCTCCGGCACCCGTTACAGCCCGGCCGTCACCCCCGGGCGCCATCGCCGACCCGCCGCCACCTGCCGGGATGAGGAGACCCCTGCGCGCAGCACGGGCAGCCCCAGCCGTGTGCCGCTGCTGTATTACCGCGGAGGGTAGTAAATATACTATATAAATACTAGTCGGGAGGCGGGCTGTGGCCTGAGAGCGGCAGGAAGAGAACGGAGCCTGCCTGCCCGACCCCCGCCCCGAACCCGCGCCCCCCGCGCCCCCCGCGCGGTGAGGCGCGCGGGCCCCGCCCCCTACCTGAGGGAAGCCCCGCCCCTGGAGCGCGCGCGCGGACCCCCGCGGAAGCGGCCGGCTCGTCCCGGCGCGCGGGTCACGTGACGGCGGGGCGGCCCGGCTGCGCCGCGAGGTGCATGCTGGGAGTCCCGCCCCAAGCCGCCGGCTCCCCCGCGGGCGGACTACAGCTCCCAGAACCCCTCGCGGGACGGAGCCGGGCCCTGTGCCGCCGTTCGATGGCCGTCACGGCCGAGGGTTTGTCCCGAAATATCTGATCCAAGTCCGCACGTGTTAAAACACTTGGGGAAAACCACCGCACTGCCGACCTGGTCCTTTTCCCAGCTGGCGTCGTGCTGTAGCGCTCTGCCTTCTCCCCTGCTCACTCCAATTCCTGCCTGCAATTGCATTTTAGCCACAAGCTGCTCGATACTGGACAGGCCCCAACTGGTTTTGCTTTTTAGGACTTCACTGAGCATCGGGCGCCTCAAATGAACGTTTTACACTGTATGTTAAATCACAGAGTTATTAGGGTTGGAAGGGACCTGTGGAGATCATCCAGTCGCAGCCCCGTGCCGAGGCAGGGTCACCTAGAGCAGGTGACACAGGAACGCGTCCAGGTGGGGTTTGAATGTCTCCAGAGAGAGACTCCACGACCTCCCTGGGCAGCCTGTGCCAATGTTCGCCACCCTCAGTGTAAGGAGGCTGTGCCTCGTGTCGAGGTGAAACTTCTTGTTTGACTTTGTGGGGCCCTAAACAGCGACCTGACTCATTTATAGCCTTTGTTACCTGTGTTTATTAGCAAAAGTTTACAGCCAGTTGAACTGTGCTTATGCAGGCGGCAACTGAGCCCGCCGGGAAATTACCCTCGGGTGTTGCAAAGCATCGCTATCTCCAGATAGGGTCGGCAATAGGAATTCTCTCCAAGAGGACATGCTGGAAGAACTCAGTATATTCACATGGAGCTATATGTGCTAGGAATGCTGCCAGTGGAACAGCAAGTTCCCGACGGCAAGAGGACATATTATTAAGCTGAACCAGGGCAAGTTTATCTTAGACATTAGGAGGAATTTCTTCCCAGGAAGGGTGATGAGGCATTGGAATGGGCTCCTCTGGAAGGCGGTGGAGTCACCATCCCCGGATGTTGTTAAGGTGAGACTGGACAGGGCACCGAGTGTCACGGTCTAGTTGGCAAGGCAGTGTTCGGTCACAGGTTGAACTCGATGATCTCAGAGGTGTTTCCCAACCCGGTTGTTTCTGTGACCCCGTAGCCCTGCAGGGGGAAGGCTGGTAGGAGAGCGGAGCGGTCCGTGCCCGGGGCTCTCGGGGCCCTGGCGGTGTGACCCGCAGTGGCACCGGCGGGACGGCCCCGGCAGTGCCGGTCCCTGCCCGCAGGGGGCAGCGCCTCCCCGCGCTCCGGGGCTCCGCCGGCCGCTCCTTTCCCGGCTCCCCGGCTCTCCCCGCCCAGGCACCGCGGGTCGGAACGGGTCTCATGGGCAAGGAGACATCCTCACACACATCCTCATCCCCGGGATGTGCCCGGAACGGCTATCGTCCCAGCTAAACGAGGAACCCTGCTGCCACGCTGAGTGGGATGCAGCTCGCAGTGTCATTTCCGACCTCGATTTCAACCCTGAGTCGTTGGCTTGCAGGAACTTAATTTTCAAGTCAGGCAGTATAATTAGCAGGGTGTGCCTACCTAGCCTGAGTAATTAACGAGTTCAGCCCCACCAAGTCTATTCCTGGTGCTGTCGCTATTGCATTTCTGGTCACGTCTCTCCTCAGTGCTCGCTGCCAGTCATGGCTTTGTGGAATTGAATGGTCGGCACACCTTTCTTACCTATGGCTGGTAGCCTGAGCTGTTTTCCCCCCCATGTAGTTTGTGGCTTAGAAAAATTAACTTATCAACTATCTCTACAACTTGTCAGCTTAAATTTCTTAAACCTGCAACGAGATCTTCTTTTTCACTTGAGAAGCGTGTTGCTCGTTATGGTATGTTTTGTGATGAGGATTCTCAGACATTATTCACACACCAGCTGTGAGGGCTGGTATAATCCACACCACCCACAGTGAAAACATTGACCAGAAGCTTTGCTGGTGTTTGCAAGTGTACATCTCAGTATGAAGCTACCTTGTGACTTATCAGGTGTGCAGCACCTAGAATCCCTTCCTCTGTCTAAACTGTCCATGATACCAAGAGAATGATTCTCCAGTCGTACCCTGATACTGAACCTTCTTATGGACCTTGAATTAGACCTGAGGGGCTATTAAATAGCAGTGTCTTGTTGAGACTTGGTTAGGATGTTACAGTTGTGAGACTCAGTGTCTGCTTTGAGACCCAAAAGGGGAGATTGTCTGTCAAAGGGAGATTGCATTTGAAGTGACTCTCAGGTGAATGACAGGGACCAAATGTCCACTGAAGGTCATCCTACAGTCAAAGTAATTCCTTGCAGCAGGACACAGTTTTGTTCTGAGGAGCTGGATCACTTCTGGTACATTAAGACCAGTGTTGTTGCAAGAGGCGTGTGATAGACCAATGATACACTGACAGCTCACTTGTGGAAATAAACAACCTAAGGGTGTTTGCATGTAAGCAACTGAGAAGAAAGAAGTTAATATCTGTAACACTGGAGATACATTACACAAGAAGGCAATGGTACAAGACTTCAGGGACAGGTAGAGAAGCTGAAACTGTTGATTCTGTAATACAAAGGGCTTCTGATATCTGGTTTGGCATGCGTTACAGGGAAACGAGCTAGCAAAAGTCAGGCTGCGAGCCAGACACAAATTCTCAGTCACAGGGCTGCCCAAGTAGAATCCTCATATGCATGAATATATAGGGGGCTACAAAAAGTGGACAAATTGAAACTTACAGGCAGTTTTCTGAAGCCATTTGGGAAATTTGTGTGATATAAATACTGCTTCTCCATTCAGCTCATTTCTCACATGCTATATGAGCAAGTAAATGTACCCGCCTTGCAGTTGGTATATAGAGGTGTGGTTTGTTTTTCCCCGTGTGATTAAAGGTGTTTTGTTTGACAGTTTGGATGGAAGGTGACCAGGTGTCCTTTGTTACTACCAAAGCAGTTGAAATAGAATGACTGATGGTCTGTTTTTAAATAAAGGGGAAATGCTTCCATCACTAAGCAATTTTAAAATAAAATTGCTTGCATATCCATGAAGCAGTTGGATTCCACAGTTAACCCTGCTTCAGTTTAGTGTCTTAGTAGGAGGGATCAAATACTACAGAAAAGACAGTCAATTTTAGTATGCAGGTACTATTTTGCTCCAAGTGAATTTCTTACCCCTGCACACTACATCACATTAGAATTATTGTTAAGGTGCCTCTGTTATTTTTATATCTGATTTAGCAGAGCCTACAAGGGCAGATAATTGGAAAGCAGCAGACTTTATGTTTTCATAGAGAAAGTAATTTTATAGTGAATAATTAATTTCTTTTAAAAGCTAATAGTAAGTTAAGAGCAAAGAATCAAAGGTAGTATGGTCTTGATTTGATACTAGAAATCCTATTGCAGATAACACCACTGCCTAGAATCAAATAAAGTTTGAGGGAGAAAAAAGGCATATTTTGGGCTATCTCTAGCTGAGCTTTTGCATAATTTTATATTGTGATAATGATTCATGGTCCAGGAAAGGCTTTTTTCTTCCTTTAAAAGGCTTTTGTTCTGACAACTCCACCATGCATTACAGTGGTAGCATTTGTATATACTTGTTGACTGAAATGCTCCAAGAGTAACAGTGTTTTAATGGCAACAATGTTATTGTTAAAGCAGCAAATTAAAAAGTTAATTGACTCTGATTTTATTTACATGTATATTTCCTTACAAACTAGAGGCCCACCTTTGAAGATGCTTTGAAGAAGAACTTCAAAGAAGCTAAGTCTGTATTTTGTATTGAGATATGCATGCAAATAAAATCAGATTCTTCTTTCTGAAAACCCTATTCAGTTAACATGAGATGGCAAGTCGGTTCCAAAGCCTTCCAAGACAGTGATGAATGCACTGGGTTCTTTAGCTTCTATAATTAATTTCAGATGTATTTCACAGGTTGGCACCTTCTACTTGTGGAATCCTGACATTTGCTGTAGTATCACCTTCCAAAAAAGAGCATGGTCTGGGACATATCTGTTCATAGGAAGGAAAGTACTTATTGCTGGGTTGTGAGGAGCAGCATAACAAGGTGTGTATGTATCTATCAGCCAGATAAATGTGCAGAACAAAGCAGCAAAGTTAAAATTATACATATAACTAATTATCACTAGATTAATATGGCAGTAGAATTGAGTGGGTTAGACACGTGTATTCTTTACAGATTAGTGGTGGATGTGTCCTCAAGAAATGTGACTAAAAATGTGTCAACACGTATACTTACATTGCATCTCTCTCCCCATGCTATCACTATGCTAAGTGAAGGAGTATGGTCATATATAAGTATTTAGACTTAAGGATTATTACTGATCAGTTTCCACATCTCTAGCATGAATACTCCAGTGCTGTTACACAAAATCAAGCAGTTTAAAGCCCCCACCAGTATTGTGTGCTTATAAAGTGTTCTGATTGCAAAAAATCAATACTTGATTAGCTACCAAGACATTAAATATATGACCTGTGTAAAAGTTGAACAAATCTTTTACCTGAATGTGGATGGAGAATAAACCACCTCCTTGGGCCAGCAGTGTGGTGAATCAGGCAGTGAGGACATAGTGACAAGGGAGGAAGGAGGGAGAACAGAAGGGTTCCTGGGGTGCTGAATCCCACCCCAGGAACTAGGCCTCTAGGACCCAAATGTCCCTGTACAGACCCACCTGTCCCCCACCCCACTGCCCAGGAGTCCAGGAGCCCCACTTCAGCTCAGCCCAGAAACTTCAATTCCTGCCTAAGCTAAGCACCTCCAACTCTCTCTTCAGCTTCTGGATGGGCGCCTGGAAAATTATTTTTTAAGAATGTTATTAATATATCCACTAGTTAGTCTGGATTTCACGGTCCCAGTATCATGGAAATAATACTGGTTGGAAAGCACTTCTCAAGGTCATAGTATCATGGGCTAACTCATTTTATAAGAGACATCCTGAGAGTCAAGTCAGAGTAGGTCAACTGTGTGCATAGACCAGATTCCCAGGTTTTATCCAGCCTCTCTTGAAAAACTTCCAGGATGAAATCTGCACCAGTGTTCTCTAGCACAGCCTCCTCCTCCTCAGAGCAGGGCTACTCCATGTCAGGTCAGCTGTGTCTTTGTCTGGCCAGGCCTTGCAACCATCAAGAATGGAGACTCTACAACCCCTGCAGACAATTTGTTCCAGTAGTGCATTACTATCCTAGTGAAGAAATTTTTCCTTATACAATTTTTAGTTGTTTAAAAACATGCTAACATTTTGCATGTGTACAGTAGATATAGAAGCTATTGGACAGTTAAATTTACTTTCCTCTAAATATTTAAATATTTGTAATATGCATGAAGATCCCCAATGAAAAAGCACTTTAGAACTGTACACTTAAGTTGTTTTAGCAATCCCAATACTCAAGCTGGAAAAGAAAGAAGTCTGTCATTGGCTTTCCAGCACAAACAGTATTTCAGGAGCAGTCCCAAACCTAATACAATTTTTCAGACTCTGTCAGGGATGTAAAATTAAGATTATCCATAAATGCAGTGGTGGTTCCCTCATGCATAATGTATTCTCCTTTAGATTTATTTCAAAATGGTTTCTATGGTTTTAGGTGCTGGCATGTTGTAAAAAGAGTAGGGTTTTCTGAAGGATAAGGATGATAGCTGATTTCCACACCACTGTCTTGCTCGGACAATGCTTGTTTACACATTAAAATACATTATAATCAAGTAATTTGATCTACATTATAATAAAATACTTCAATTTCACTAATTTTATGGTAAAAAAACCTTTCTCACAGGACTCAAACCATTGATAGACATGAGAAAAGGCTGGGATAATATGGCACCACTCCTGCATGCATGTTCAGTAGTTGACAACAATGAACCTCATATGAGCTTTTAAACGAAATTGAAATAAACCTTCAGCAAATCCTTCCCCCTTGGGCAGCCTGCTGAATTATTTTTGCAGGTACTCACTGGGCTACTCACTGTAAATTTAACAATGTTTACAATCATTCTAAGATTAGCATCATGGTGTTTACAGAATTCTATGAAAATCAGCAAAACTGAACCCTTGTAAACCAAAATGGGGAGTAAATTCTAGAAACTAGACCAGATCAGAAAACATGTGACAAAAGGTTTGTCTTCTCTACAGCTGGGGATGTGTTAGTGCAAAGTATGGTTTCTGATGTATATTATAGAAGTAATACATGGAAAGGATTCCTGGATTTTATTTAAGCTAAAATTGGTAACACCTGTTCTCAGCAGGCACCTGCTCTTTTCCCCTTTTAAATATTTAATAATGTTTATGATTAATTTAGTACAACAAGCTAGAACATGCAGCTTATATCACAACCTTTGTTTTCTGTAGATTGTTTTTTAAACTGCTCAGTAATTTATCACAAGAGGACCATAATGGAGTAAGACCTTGCAGGGGAAAAAAAACCCCCAATAGTCTTAAGGTCACAATTGAAGTAAAATACTTGCTCGGTTGTTTTAATAGTTTGGCTAAAGTGCCTACAAAAATGGGCCTATTTTCTTTGCCAGTGTTTACACTTCATGTCAGTATGGAGAAACTACGATTCATATTGTCTCTATGAGATGCCACTGAACAGTATTACTAGTACAGAGTAACCCAGGCAAGCCAGGGAAGGCTGAGTAAATAAAGTTTAACTTTTCAAAGCAATTTCAGCCTCACCTCCACTGTGCACAACCATAGGCTTGAGAACATAATAAACTGTACACACCTCTGGATGTCATGGGCAAGAATCCCAATGGTGTGAGACTGTACAAACTCAGGGAGCAAATAAACACAATTCCTATCACACAAACCATAAACCAGATAAATACAACACAGAAGAGGAAAAAGGAAGCAATTATATAAACTCTGTGTGCATGATCCACCACGTCAGAGGTTCTGCTGGCATCAAGGGCAATGATGAATTCATAGCTTACAGGAAAGAATTTGTAGGTGATTTTTTTTTAATGGATCATTTGGCTTAAGAGAAAACTGGACAAATTTAAGATTTTCTTTTTAAGCCACACAATACAAAGCTATTTAACTATCTCAAATATGCTTTTAAATTTTTTTTCTTCTTTTTTTTTTTCCTAATGGCAAACTCCATATCCAAAATGATAAGCCTCATTTGGAAACTTCAACTCAGAAAAATCCAGTGATTTTTCCAAGTGAGATCTGTGAAGAATATGCCTGCACCAACTGTTGCAGCTAGGTTTCCTTTATTGAATGTGCTAAGAATATGAAATACAGCTCTCATAGTTGCAGTTATAGAAATAAACTTATATTCTAAAAATATAACTCAGATTATTATGTTAATATCAAAGTAGAACTGTGAGTTATTCGCAGTCTGCAATTTTTCCTGGTCAGATTTGTAGTTGGCCTCAAGTAATTTCTCTGTGTTGTTTGGAAAACTGAATTCCCCCTCTATAGCTTGGTAGCTTAGTACAAACACAACTGCTTCGATGTTTTAAGAGCATCGAGTGACTATTTTTTTTCAGGCTAGAAGATATATTGCAGAGAAGTTCCACTAACTAAATGTCTGTTCTCTGAAAACAGACATTGGAAAGCATGTTTGTAATTTCAGACTCCGTTTTGTTAGGCGTATACAAATGCAGAACTAAAAACAAACACAAATCCATTCCCTAAAGAGAATAAGTGTACACAGAAATATCTTTACAGAAAACTGTTTCCAAGCAATGCAGACACTAAACAGTATTCTAAAGTTTTCTTTTTAATATTATGTTGCTTCAGTAAATGTAATTAGCAAAGGAAAAATTAAGCATTGGAAGCATTTTCCTTTGCATTGGAAATATTAAAGAGGAATAGCAGATAGAGTTCCAAACAGGGCAACTGTGACCATGTGTGGGCACCATGTTGATGTAGACTAAAAAGGGCCTTTGGAGAAAATTGTTTAAGGCTTAAATATGAGCTTTTAAAATAAATTAATGATGGAATACAGTGGGCATGTGAACAGCACTGTTGCACTAAAAGCAATAGTATATAGACTAATAGTTATAGTATAGTGCAGTAGATATTTGTCAGAAGAATTCTATTTTAAGGTTTCCTTAAATTAATAGTTAGAGAATAATGGGTTTAAATGATACCTCCTTTTAAAGGTATATTAATAAGCTCCCCAACTATTTGGAACACATGGTAAAGAGTTACAGACTTCAGTGGAAAATGAGTGACTATACGACTTCAGTGTTTTGGTTGTGGATCACAGTGATTGTGTTAGTATTCAAAACCGCAGTTGCAGCTGTCTTTAAATGCAAAGCACAGAAAAACTGACACAGAAAAGAGACAAATTGAAATCATTGTAACACCACTTCTTTGGTTTTGCTTGGGTTTTATTTCTTTTTTCCTGTGTATGTACAACCAGGGATTAAATATTCAAACTTCTGGAAGGAGACCACAAGGGTGAGTCCTAGAAGGAAGCTAAATACAATCAACTTTTTTTTTTTTTTTTTTTTCCTTCTAAAGAAGCTATTCCTGAAATACACTGAAGTTCTTTACACTTTCACCTCATTTCTAAGAAAAACTAAACAGAACTTCTTTAGCTGGATTTCACTGTATTTAAAAGTTGATTCCTGTGCTATTGAGCAAAGCATTAATACGTTTTTTTCCTTGAACTAAAAATTCAGTTTGCTAGAAATGATTTAAACTGAGCATGTTCATAGTCCTCTAAGGAGTGTGTACTCTGCCAAATCTGAAAATACTTGGAAGAGGAAGAAGGTCTATCTTGCATACTGTGCTACATTTTTTTTAATGGAGTTATGAACAAGAACTGATGCTTAGCTTGCACAGTTTATTGGGTCCATGCAGTGAAATAAACACAGCTGCATTTATTACAGTGATTGCACAATCACGTATTTGGTACTCCCAAACTTCTGGGAATATTCAAAGAGCAGTATGTGCTAAAAATTCTAATTTCCTTTACCCTCTCTGTTACTCTCAATTTATTTTATATTTAATGTAAGGCTTTTGTTTGTATATTTTAATAGTAATGATTTTGCAACTACAGTAATTTAGATCATTTGCACCAGTTGTAAAGAGTGGTACTGCCATTGCATAGTCCATGGAAAATACAAAGGTGCCACTTGTCACTTTGAGTGATCCTCAGCTCAGCTACTCCTTGTAGACTTTACTACTCAGTCTAATTTCTAGATAGCCATAACACCATCCTTCAAATTATTATTTTGGAATATGAATATATTTTATTCTATTTTATTAAGAACATGCCAGTCTTTGAGACTGACTTTATACATAAACAGAAACACCGAGCTTTGCAGCACAAACACATTGTATCTCATCACAAGCAGTTACCAGGTAGATTAAATTAAACCAATAAACAAGACAGCCAGAGACCTTTAATGATCTACCACCATGACAAAGTCTCCCCAAATGAATATTTAAGAAGAAAAACAAAAATGTTTTTTCTGGTATCTTGTAAATATCCAGAACATGGATAGTATGTTAAATATATTTAGGAAATATTTTGTCTTTTTTTTTTAATCTGAAAATGGAGAGGGGTGTTTAGACAGTGGTGGAGTCACAGATCTCTGCACACACACCCACTGTAATTTCATCAGTGACTGTTTCGTTCATGGTGGAGGTCCCAGGGACAAACCGTCCTCACTTACAAGGAAAACAATGGGGAGATCTGTGCTCGTTGATAGAGGGTTTATCGTGCTCTACATTTTTTCAGTGACCAAACTCTGCATTTTATTTATGAGGCAGAAGCTGTTGCAACTATCAAAACTCATTCATGACTGACTGGCATACCATCCATTTGTATTCATAACTGAAATGAAACAGGGTGGCATCTTTTTTAAAATAATGTTATATGTATAGTTTAAAGAAGTACTTTGCTGTAGCTGTAGTCCCTGTTGGTGGGAAGATAACACCTAAGGAGAAATTAATTTCTGCCTTTGGTGACCAGCACAGTCTGCGTGTTTGGAATGCAATTAAGAGGCTTTTGTCCATTGGATGTATTGTTTACCCTGAGTCCTGAGGCATTCATTTGAGAAGATAATCAGCTTTGTTAAAAGAATACAATTTTGTCTTGTCTGGTGGAGTGGGGTTTTTTAATTGTTTTAGATTTTTTTATTACAATATTTAGTTAGTGAATCAAAATGTAAACTGTGTAATTGCTTCAAAGGAGACCAAACAGAATAAATTAGAGAAGACATAATGTGGTCAGTGTCCTAGATAAATAAAAATTATATACAGAACTTACACAAGCTTTTGACATGATCTGTTTTCATTAATGCTAAGGACAGCAACAAGAGACTTTGATCAGCATTTATGAAATCTCCATATGTTTCTTCTGATTTTCAACTGATAATTCCTGGAGCCTTTGCTTTTCCAGATGAAGGTTTTCTTGCACAAATAATGACATCTGTATTCCTGTTGTAGTTACTTGCTGTTTGCATACCTGTAGCTATGTAACTCAGTAATAATGAATAGTTATACATGACTTAGATTAGATGTAAGGAAGAATTTTTTCATGGTGAGGGTGCTGGGGCACTGGAATGGGAACCCAGAGAAGGTGTGGATTCCCCATCCCTTAAAGTGGTGAAAGTCAGGGTGGATGGGGCTTTGAGGAACCTGGTCTAGTGGAAAGTGTTTCCACTTTATCAATGAAAAAATATATCAGACATTTTTCTGCTACAGAGGAAGTGGAAGCGCAGAATGCACTTTGTTAGGAGACACAGAAACACCTCAACCAAATGAAGAAAATTAGTATGGCAACTCAGGGAGTACTATTATTGACCCACTGAGAGAATTTCTCAGCAACTTGGTTTCTCTTTGGGGAGATATAGGTTGGGATTTTTTCCATTTTCCAATAATTGGAGTCTTAAAGACAGGTTGCCTCTGAATTCCACACAAATATGGTGACTGGCAGTCTCTGTTTTTCCACTCCACTCAGTTGAATACCAGGTCCAAAAACCTCTGATGATCACTTGAATTATGAAGGGCCCGTTATGCTACAGTTTTATTTTCCTCAGCTCTATGATCTCTTGCATGTATTTCTATTCACATCTCTGTTGCCTCCACTGTTCAGCTCCCCTGAGAATGATCCAACATACTGCTGTGCCTCAAAGTAAAAAGAGTACATTTTCCTGAAATTTTTTCACAGCGTGTCAGCTGCCTCTTTTTATGCAGCAGAGCTGCAGCTGTTCTACACTGATGACTTCAGATGCTTGCAGAGCAAGCTTCAGATCATGCATCTGTGAGCAGGAATGGAAGGAAGGAAGCAGAGAGCTCCTCTTTTAGAGGCAAAGAGCTATTACACATCCTTGGTGCGCAGCTGAATCATATCCCTAGGCAATCACAACTACTGCTTCCTCCACGGTGTCATTGCCAGTGTAGTTAGCTTTGATTGTTCCATTGCACCATTAGTAGCATGGCCTTTATCCAAAGACAGCTCTGTATAGATAGAAAAATGGGAAAGGGTTTGAGAGGTTATAGGCTGGCTGAACACAGCGTGCTGACTCTCACACTTGTGTAGATAAGCAGAGCACTGTAGTTCAGAAAAGGTTGGGCCAGCTAAGCAGAACAACCCAAGGTCTAAACCACATGCTGGGCAGGCTCAAAGAAAAAAATTCCAGCTTAATGTTAGGACTGAGAAAAAAGATCACTGGCACTGGTGCAACAAACCACTAATCTTTAAGGGAGTGCTCAAGAAAACACTGTACTCATCTACCTTGAACGTGTGAATATATCTACTCAGTTCTTTGAATAACAGGCTTGAAAGTGTTGGAATTACACTACTGCCTTTGTTTAATGACAATAACATGGTGAAGAAAATCCAAAAAAAGTTCTGCAGCATGAAAAAGAAAATGCAGCTCAGTTCCAGGCTTCAAGTAGGTGTGTGATCCAGGGATATGCCAGACAAGGAAAGCTTGGGGTTCACAAAAGTTGGAAATGATTAATGTTCAGGGAAACAGGATCTTGTAAGTAACCTGTGTCAGAGAGACACCTGTCATCATCAGAGAAGTTAAGCTTAGTTTTAAAAGAATATCCACAAGATTCCTTTTCTGGACAGAGTTCTTTTGGGCCATGCTGGCTATGAACTCAAGCACACAAAAATACCGGTTCCTGATATTCATAAGCTGGAAGAAAAGTAAGGATTGAAAGTTCTGCCACATAGGCAAAGATGATCTGTGACCTAATGTAGTAGTGTTGCCGTTTAGAGAAACCCAGCAAAGCAGCTATAATGTTATTAGCAGTAAATTATTTTATAATTTGACATTTATAGAATGCACAAAAAGTATGTAGTCATGAGGGACAGAAAGAATTCTGGTGCTATTTGACTTTCTTGGGAGTCATATCTACTCCCATTTGTTGCCTATCTTATGCAAGTTTCCTTGAAGAAGATTTTCTACTAAGAGAAATTAACTATGTGATGATTAAGAGTCTAGTGACCCAGAAGGACGGAAAGCATCCACATACTTTTGGTTAGCCAAGAAAATAAAATATCAGAACTTTTCTTGCAGAATTGTCTCTGTGTTAAGCTTACACCAAACTTCTACAGCACAACAGCTAAAGTAAGTCAAAAATATGTAAGCTGGCTATGTGTCCTGGACATAAAGCTTGCTTTCTGCACTACAAACAAGAGCTCATTAGAGCTGCTCTGAGAGTGACCAGGAAATTTCCTCCTCCACCCCTACAAGTTACACTGTTGTTATTTCTGCATATCCATTTTGGTTGAGTTTTCCTAGCCTACACAAGCAAATATCTTCAATCTGTGGGCTAAAATACAATGGATGAGCTTGGTGATCCCAGCTGACTGCATCTAAACTACCCTCTTGGCACAAAAGTATAATTTCAGGAAGAGCTGCCTCATGTTACATGGTTGGCCATGTGGCTTTTGTACTACTGCTCACCACTTGCTTCTGAAAGCCCAAAAGGATTGAAGCGGGAAGAGCAGTGTTCATTCTGCAGTGGGTGATGAGTAAGTCCCACAATACTTTTCTTCTGTTTCTTGAAGTAGAACATGAAAGTTATTAGGTCTTTAATTTGGTAGTTTTACTTGAGGCTTAAAATGCCGAAGGATGAAAGCGACAATTCAGACAAAACAAACTTTTCAATGATTAAAAATTTGATTAAAAATGCAATAAATATTGCCTTGAAATATTTAGTGGAGTCTCTGCTGTCCTTTTGTCTTTCTCCTTTGTCTCTCATTTTTCTGTGCTCTGTTCCTCTTCTGAGAGGATCTCCCACTCCTGACTGAGGGTATTTGGAGGTGTGAGAACTTGCCAGGCCTAGCTGTGCAAGTGGAAGTGACTGCTGCCCACTGAGCTCACAGACCTCCTTCTCCAGTGGATGCAGATACATGGAAAGCAGCCTCTTGCTCCCACCAGTTAGACATCACAATTGCCAAAAAACTGCACTGTGTGAGTACACAGGGTTGGGATGAGTTCACCCAAGGGCAGGGATGGCTCACCTGAGGGCAGTGTCCTGCCAGACAGCAGGGACAGCACCAGGTGGTCACCCTCTGGCCCACTGGTGCCTGCTTCGACTCAGTGCCCCCCTGGGCCTGCAGGAGTATTTAACAGGGTCAGGAGCATCCTCCCAGTTCTGCCAGAAAAGGAAACATTTTTCAGTTATAATCTGGAAACAGACAATGTGCATGGCTACCTGAGGGAGATGGGGTGTCCCTAAGAAAGTCTGTACTTCTGCTGAATGTAGAAGTCTTAAATGCTTCCTTTCCAGCATGATGAATACTTTAAAACTCCAACTCTCTAAGTATTTAAGCTTCATTTTCTTTCCTATATCCCTTCCTTTAGCACAGAAAGAAGCAAACTTTGAGACCACCCTTTACTGGTTTCAGTTAAACAATCTTCACATTTCTGACCTTTTTTTTACATTTGTTTTCTTTTCTGAGTACTCCATGTGGTAACAACCCATCTCAGAAAAATAGACCATATAAATTAATGAGAAAAAATATATTGTTCTGGAATAAACACAGAGACTGAATATTTCAAAAACATCAGTGCATTTAAAATTCAGATTTATTTCTTAACTTGGTTTAACTGGCAGTCCTAAAAACACCTTATTTTTTATGATACATTATTCCCACCAGAAATATTCAAGCTGTCACAGTAGTTTATTTTACAGTTTGCAAACAAATGAACCAGTGAAATAGGTAAAGCAGACTTCACTGGCAGTGAAATCCCATCCACTCACAGCAGCTAAGGCTCTTTACTGCATTTAAGTGTTGTCTAAAGCTTTGATTTCTGGCTGTTATTCTCCCTGTGCTCACATCTGTTCTAGGTACCTTTTCCTACTTACAGATAAGAACATGCAAAAATATTTGCAATATCAGGATGTGATCTGCATTTTCAGTAAAAAAATTTAGACTGGTAAATGTACCTCTCTGACAGTAATTATTTCTAAACTTAAAATTTAGTAATTTCCAATCAAACAAACACACAGCCTTAAGACATCTACCCCAGCAGATGTGTTGTTGTGTCAGCTGACACCTGGACTGACCTCTTTGCTCACTTTGTTCCTGCTTTGTGTATTTTTTTATTGAAGTCCACCTCATTCATGGTACTCCTGTAGTTTAAACAAAATGTACCAAGAATCACTCCCCTCCATTCAAATGTGCCAGTGAACAGGACACATTTTTTATCAAATGACTACCACAAACAAACACACCTAAGAATTAATGAAGACATTATGCCCTAAAATAAAACCAGGAGAATTCAATACGACAAGATGACTGCTTCCCATCCTCTAATAATCAATCCTGACAGCTTCCCCATCACAAAATGATTTCTTTGGATTCCTTATGTGCTTAAGCCCCTGATTAAACACCGTTTTGCCTGTTTTCACCATGGTGTTCTCATCAGTTTCTATAAATATTGCACATGTGCGCTCAGTGGTACTGTCTGTAACACAAAACCAGTGGGAGCATTCCAACTTGCGAAGTTATCCATTGGTAACCTGTTTGGACAGAGGTGTTAAGAAAGATGGTTTTGTTCTTTATTTTTTTAACACTAGATGGCATTGCTTCCTCCCCCCGCCCCCCCAGCCAGGGAAAACTTGAAGATGAAACTTGCCTTGATTTATGTAAGAGAAGAATCAGTGACTTGCAAGTTTTGCTATGACTGTCACCCTTACAAGCACTTCCTGTGAATCTTAACTCTAGAGTGTGCTACCAAGCCTTTGGTTTGTATTCGCCTCTCTGCAGCTCCCATACTTCTCCATGCACCGAGGAATTTATGAAGCACTGCTGGTGGAATGGTTTTCTTCAGGTTTCCTTTAAGTAACGAACGCTGAAGCTGCGGATGATACATACTATGTTGCAGAATATTTTGTTACATAAACTGTCTGTCCTCAAGATGCTAATGAGCATGGATACATCCCTGGACCTTTCCCTCTCCAGCTGATTCTCTTTCATGCCATATATTCGGCTGCAGCAGGAGCCAGAACAAGCTATGAGGCAGGAAGGAACTATTACAACCACTTTTCCCCAGGGCCCTTTCCCACAAGGAGAGAGGGGTTGGGTTCCTCTCTTTATCATATAGCAGGAGCCAGAGCCAGTAGGGCATTGTCCAATTAAAATTAAATAGCAGCTGTTGACAGTTGCTTGTGGGCTAAATTGGTTCTGTGGGGAATAGCTCATTAGAGCCGTCATCTCCATGAGGAGCTGATTGTGTCCTACGCGGGCAAAGCGCGGGGGCTTCTAACCTGCCTTGCGGCCACACCAGCATTACGTGCCACGTTCGGGACTGCCACACGCCATGTCACCGGCCAGCCTTTTCTTCCCCTACCTTAGTGCCAGTCTTACTAAAAATTAACCACAGAGAACGCGCCGTTCCCAGACAGGCTGCTCTTCTTCCCCTACCTTGAGGCAGCACCTCTGGCCCGACCCACAGCACGGCAGGGGAAAGGGCTGAGGCTTGACGTGCCCCCTCTCTCGCTTAGCTCCTTTCGGCGAGCAGAGGAGGCCGGACGAGCTGGCTTCTCCCTGGGGAGTCCCGCTGGACCCAGCGCCGCGGGGCCGGCCCGGGAGCAGCTACCTTGGCTGGCCGGGAAGGGTGAGGCTCCAGTTCGGGGAGCCACAGGTAGGCGGCGGCCTCCTACTTTTCCCAGGTTCGCGGAGTTGTTTTTTTTTTTCCCCTCTCCCTTCCCTCCTCCTCTTTTTCCAGCTCTCGCTTTCCGGGTTGAGAGTTTGGTGCGTTCAGAAAAGTGCCTGCAACGGCGCGGGGTTCCCCAGGTGGAGCTGGTCCGGGCTTTCTCTCCCCTCCTCCTCTGGCTGGCTTTCCTCCTTTGTGGCCGCATCCAGGGCGCTTCAGTCCCCCTCCCACGCTTCCTCTTTCCCTCCCTCCCCGCCTCATCCTCACTGCGGGGAGAGAAAGCCGTGCTCTTTCTTGTCTCCCGGCCGGCCCGGACTCTCACCGCGCCCGCCGTGCGGCGGTGCTGCGCCCCGCTCCGCTCCCCCTCCTCTCCCGTCCCGTCCCCTCCCCTCCCTCCTCCCGGGGCCGCTCCCGCCTCCGGGGGCCACTCCCGCACATGGGCGCCGCGCGGGGCTCCCCCTGCGCCGAGGCGGCGGCTCCCTCCAGCCCCGCAGCCTAGCCTAGCCTAGCCCGGCCGCCCTCCCTCTCGCCCCGATTCATTTGTTGTTGTGCTGTTCTCTCTCTCCCTCTCCTCTCTCTGAACTTTTGTCACCGCGGCCGCTGCGCGGATGAAGACTTTTCGCTCCGGGGACGCCTAGCTCTCCCCGCCAGCCCTGCCGCTGCCGTGCCCCGCGCTGCCCCCCGTCCCCGGCCGCGATGCCGTTCCCCCTGCGGACCCTGGAGCCGCTGAAGCTGTGCAGGTTGGAGGAGGCCGGCGGGGATGGCGCGGAGCGGGGCGGCCCGGCGCCGGGGGACCACGCCGGGGCGGCGGAGGGGGGCGGCGGGCGCCGCCGAGGCGCGGTGCCGCTCTTCGGGACTCTGGAGCAGGTCAGCTCGTACGCGCTGGTGTCGCTGCTGATGCAGCTCTCCGACCTCTCCCGCTGCGCCGGCGACATCTTCGGCGGGATCCTCAGCGAGGCGGACTCCCTGTGCCACCGCAACGCCCGGCTCCAGCGCCGCCTCGGAGCCCTGGAGGAGCTCCTCGCCCGCCTGGACCACCGCAAAGTGAAGATCCGTGAGTACCGCCCTCGCCCGGCGCCGCCCGCTCGCCCGGGACGGCGGCGGGGCGGCTCGGGGAGCGGGAGGAGAGGCGGCCGCCCGCTGGCGGGGCTGTTGGCGCGGCGGGCTGGGCTCCAGTTTGTGATTTATTTAAAACTAGAAAGGAAGGAGGGAAACTTCAGCATCCCCGTCTCTCTTTTCCCGTGCTCAGGGGCGGCGGCCGCCCCCCGGTCCCACCGCGGCTCCTCCCGGTTCCCGGCGCTGCCCGTCCCCCTCCGGGACACCCCGAGCCCGGGCTCCGTGCCGGTGGCTCCGGCCCTGGATGCCGCCGTCCCGTGCGGGAAGGGCGGTGTCAGCGTGCGGGACTGGGGCCTGCGGGTGTTCCCCGGTGCTCCCGTGCGGCAGAGCCCTCGCTCGGCGGGGAGAACGCGTCCGCAGGGCGGGCAGCGGGCTGGCCGGGGGCCGCCAGCACCGGGAGCGGAGAGCGCTGTGATCCCGGGGGAGTTTGTTTGCATGTTTATGCCGGCTTTGCGCTAGACTTGGGATCAGCCGAGCTTCTGACAGTTCAGCCCACATGCCTGATTAATTCTTTTGTATGTGCATGGGAAGACCTCAGTAAATAGAAACCTGGATGTATTTTGCAGCTGGTTTTGTGCCTCTCGGTCCTCTCGAGCTTCTGTTCTTTGTGCAGAGCTGATCTCAAACTTGAAATTTCAACTTCATACAGAGCCCAGGCAGCAAGATGCAGATTCGGCCTCAGATTCCCAAGTAGTGGCAGCATGGGGCGGCTGTTCTTAGGTTTCTTTCAGAGCCTGTTAAGTGGCTTAAAAAGTGACTACTTGTACACCTACACAGAGCTATAGGAAAAGATGCATTTTATTTTATTTTCCTGAACTCGGTCCAACTTTGGAGAAAGGATCCAGTAAAAATTGTATCTGGTACATGAAGTTTTGTTTATGCGTGACCAAGCTCCCCACAGACAATGTGGGAGATGGCTTGCAACATCAGCTTAGCTTTCTCAATGTGCTGGAAACATTCAGGAACCCAAAGAATTGTGTTGCAACTTTTGTGGCAGCTGTATAAGGTGTAAGCCGAGCCTAAGCAGAGATGGTGCTCAGAGACCACTGACAGTTTTTTTTTGAATGGAAGTAGAAAGCTTGCTTTCTATATTACATACTTATAAGCAAAATTGATAAGGAAGGCCTTTCAGAAATAAGATTTAAAGGGTATGAACCCTGTATGGATAACTTACCCGTTTCATTGCAGAATTATTCCTTATGGTATACTTGAGTATGTGATTTCTCTGAAGAAGGACACCCTTATCATCCTCACCAAGCCTTGTGGTTTTAAAGTGTGAGGCTAAAGTTTTGTGCTAACCAGTTTTACTTTTTTTGGTGCTTTGTGATAAATGATAAACTGAAGGACCATTTCTTCCTCACCAAGACCAGTATAACCTTTTATGCCAATATAGTTAGATTAATTTGGCGTGGCATGGTGCTGTCACACTTGAAATGCGAGTGTGTTATTACTGGGGATACTTGCAGTATAGTGGTACATTAAATTGATTGCCTGATAGGACGCAGTGTTTATTAATCTCAGTTTAAATAGGACTCTAATGATTACCATACACTGATGCAATATATATAAAGACAATGCTGAAATAAGGCTACTGCTGCACTGTGCAAACCCTGAAATTCTATGTGTCAGACTCTTAGTGATTGTATTCTTTCTTAGTCATTCTTTTGCACAAATTATATATTCATGAATTTTTGTTGTTGTTATAACTCATTTCTTTGGCCTAAGCCTGTTATTGCTTTTAATTTGATGGTCTCTGCTCTTGTCACGATGATGTCCAGAACTGGATGCAATTCTTTTGTTTGGCTTTCTCTGTTTGGCTTTAAATTCTTTGTGAAGTGGTATCTCTGCTGTTCAGTTTTGCTGCTTGAAATCTCATTGTTACTGCTGCTATATTCACATTTCAAAGATCTCATCCATTTAAGTCTATGAGAATTAATAATTATTGGAATCTAATTTCTTGTTGTTGCTTTTTTGGGAGTGTTTTTTGTTGTTTGTTGGTTTGGGTATTTTGTTTTGTTTGTAAAGGAAGGTTATTTTATTTACCTATTCAGTCACTAGGAATTGATGTGTAGTCTGTGTAAATGTGTAGAATATTGACATGAAGTTGCACATGAAGCCATGACAATTCTTACAGTCTTTTGAGATACTGCAGTCTGGTCAAGGCGATCAGGAAGGATGCTCAGTGGCACTTAGTCACAAACATCTCTGTAATACAAGCTGTCAAGGCTTGTCTGCAAATTTAACCCTGTTCCTGACATTAAAAGGAAGTATATGCAAAACAAAAAGAGTGGTTTAATAATAAGTTTAATAAGTGCTGTCTTTATTTGGTAACATCAGCAAGGGGGATTCTTCCTTTCAAATATTGAAGCCTCATGGAGTAAGGCTTTACTGTTTGCTGGTGCAGGACTGTAAGAACAACAAGGATTGTATAATTGGTTTCCCATTGACTAGATTTTTACTAATCATAAACCCTTTCTTGTGAGGCAGTTATTGTAAACTGTTGTACCTTTGGTGCTGCACAAGTACACACACAGGTTCAGTATGACATTGTGTCAGATGACTTAAGTAATTTGCTCTCGCATTCAGGCTGAGGGGATAGGACATTGTACACCCACTTTTCAAGCCACAGGTAATTTCTACTTGAATAAATGGCTTTTGTTCTCTTTATGGGGCCCAGACAATAATTTGCTCTTGCAACTGAAGGTCTCAGAACAACTTTTGAGATCCCAGAATGATGTTGTGTGGGAAGGACCAAGAGAGGACTAGAAAACTTAACTTAAAATCTGTGATACAGCCACGTTTTGGGAAGTAGCTGCAGACTGACAGCTGGTAGAGGATATGCTGTATGTCTGCGGTGTTTGGAAAAGCACATACTCTGAAACTGTTTTTTTTTATTTTTGCACTATCATGATTTTTGCAATATCATAATTTTGTTTCAAAGCAAAGTTTACATGCAGTACCCTTCAGATAACAGGGGTCCATCAGTGTTCTTCGCTGAGCATGGGCAGGGGTGTGAGGGAGGGAAAGCAGGCAGAACAAAGCTCTTTGTCTCCAGTTAGTCACTCTCTGCAGTCATTGATTGTGCTTGCTGGTCTGTCTGTGCAGTGTCCTTGTGTGTATGTAGGATCCATACGCTCCTAGATCTAGATATTAGAGTATGAATGGGTAAAAGTGTCTCAGATGATCTCTGATATTACATACTCCCCGGTATTCTGTAGTGAATCCATTAGTTCAAGAACATCCATTTGCTGCTCCACATGGGAGAGAGATTTCCCATGTGGCAAACTGGTTATGGATGTGCTGTAGTGCAGTAGGTGCTATGTCTCAGCAACCCTTACTAGGGGTAAACTTCCCCATCTCTGGAATTCTGCCATGCCCTTCAGCTGGGAGACCTCCTGTCTGAGGGTTTTGTACTGATGTGCCACACGTGTTTGGAGAGTTTAATTTCATGTCTGCTTCAAGACTTTGACTGTAGCTTTCGGATGTATGCAGTCTTGGCCATAGCTGAGTTTTCAGGGGTTCACTAGAATGACTGTGCTTTCTCTGGTTTGGTTTAGCTCGCTTTAACTTTTTGTTTAGAGTGGTAGAGAAGTTTCTCGTTATATCCCCCAGCTGAGAAACTTGTGCTTGACTCAATTTCAATACAAGGCTATTTTTAAGGCCAATTAGTAAAATGCTTTCCTGACATGTATTTGAGCTTTGCATAATGAGCAGGGTGTTGTGCCACAAGAAGGGACGTCAAAATATGATGAGACACAGCCCTATGGGCTGATGACTGGCTTATAACTCATGGTGATGGGAGGCACTAATGGCTCAAGCTGGTTTATAAAATTCAGGTGTAGTATGCAGTACTTGTGACCTTAGTTGAGCTGCACTAGCCATGTCTAGAGAATTAATTAGATTCAGTACTCTTTTAACAGTCTTTCATCAGGATTTCATTAAGCTTATGTGTGTTGCTGTTTTGCATGATGTTTTGTCATATGTTTCCAGCATCCAGCTGCCATAATGTGTTTTACACCACGGGACTTGCCTAACAGCTTTTTGTTTTCTAGCAGTGTGCATCTCTAGCTGCGACCTAGCATCAGGTGATGCAGTTTTTCATCGCTTTTGGTCCTTAAACATCAGGGTGGGTGAGGACAAGTGCCTCTTTGAAGTGATCAGAGGTCGTTAAAAGGCATATGATGGCTGTAGAGAAATCTTGCATGAATTACAAGGCCAGCTCTTGGGAAATGCTGTGGGGCCTTAAACAGTCATTGTTTTTGTAGGACATGAAGAAGGACATTTTTTCCATTAATATTTGTCCTCTGCCGTCTGCTGTTATTTATGCAAAAAATGTTATTGCGGTTCTTTTCTGTAAATCCCAATGGTTTGACAGGCTGGAAGGCTATCCTTTCCGTCTTCTCTGCTATTTATTTTAAAGTCTTTCTGAAGAGGTGATTTGAGAGAGATGCTGGGAGATTAACCTAATGACAACTTCTGGTTCGGTGTCTCCACTAGCAGGATGGGGTTTGGCCAGTTGCACCTCCTGTTTTAACAAGAACAAACTGATTCTGTGGGAGGGAGGAAATGCTACCTCCTAATTAGTGTTGCTTAAAATCCTTCAGTGTTTGATTTTAAAGGCACAGCATAATAATTTGATTTTGATGCAGAATGCCTATACATATGTGTGTTTTTATTTTTTCCCCCCCTCTAAGTTTAGGCACATTAATGCAAGAGAGCTGGGGGTGTGGGGAGTATGGCTTTCTATTTGTCTGCGTGATGGAAGGACAATCCAGTTTATACTTCATCTCCTGCTATTTTGTTTAGTAAGTATTTTCCACTCTTTGTGTGCAAGGCAGTACTGGAGCACACTTCCTGCTCTAGCTGAACAGGAAGCTTTATTCAGCTTATTCCTAGGGAAACCCCTCCTCCATCCCAAGCCACCAAAAGTGAGCATTATTTGAGACAGTATCAGCAGTAGGCAGGAGATGAAGGGACTGGCTGGCTTTCTATAGTTTCTGGTGTAAGGACAGAGAATACCAGATATTCATCATCTTGCAGCAACAAGAAGAAACCTTCTTTAAAAAAGGGTTTAGGAATAAAAAAAGTCAAACACACACCTCCACAAAAGAAGGCAAAACACACCACAACCAAAATCCCCAAACTAACCACCAAAACCACAATGTGCTCATGAGAAAGGTTTGGTGAGAAAAAACAGGCTTTTAGGTGAAGAACTGTTTTAGCACTATGTGGGAGCTACAGTTCATCCATGATTACAGATGCCTGAGGTGACTGCACTGTGATACTTCTCTCTGTTGCTGTGCAATACAAAGATTCAACAGCAAAGTTCAACCATGTTAAACAGTTAATTCCTAAGTTCTCTCTGGGAAAGAAAATAAGAATTTTTCTCTTTAACCCTGCTGTAATTATTCAGTTTGCTGCTCAGAAGCAATATAACTCTTGTTTTATTTAGCTAGTGCAAGACTAATTATCTGTGGAAATTCAACCTGATCCAAAGGAGATTTCGTTTGAAATAAGCAGGAAGAAAGTCTGAGTTAGAAAAAGATTTCCCATGGGGATGGTGGGCCAAGTCGTTGTCCTGCTGAGTGGCAAAGCTCCAGCTGAATTCAGTTTGATGAGGGTTTGGCTTGCTGTTCTGAAAACGGTTGACACACTTTGGCTGAAATGTAGAGCTGCTTTGTACATTGCTCGGAACCTATTATACACCACCTACGAACATTTATTTCCATAGAACTTATGACTTGCTTGATCCTTCAGGAAAACAGTTTTTAGGAGAGGTAGTTAATGAATTAAACATACTTGTATTTAGTTGTTTTCAATTAGGATCTATTTTGAAGGTTGTTAGATATTTTAGGATGCACTAAAATAATGTCCTCAGAAGTTTCTCTTCCTATTAGTATTGGCACAGTCTCGTAGTGGTTGAGTGCAAGATAGTAATCTTGGTCTTGCAGGCTTCTCTCTAAGCTAAGATGAGTCTCCTGCAGAAGAATAATTTTTTGGATGAGCCTATTAACAAACATAAAACAGCATGGTGGAAAGCCACTGAAATTCTTAAACCCTCTGTCCTGGAATTTAAAGCAGCCTCTAATCAACAGAAAGTGGGATCAGGCTTTCAAGGGGGGTTGGGAGCAGCTTATCCCACACATGCTTAGTGTGTCCTGCGTCTTCCACTGAAGTGTTTGGTGCTGGCTGCCCTCAGCCATGCGGTACTTAATTTATTGTCACCCAGGCCAGATTCTCTGTGGTAATTCCTGGCCCTTTCCTGTGTTTCTGGGTGAAGGAGCAACTATTTCCCTTTCCTCATCTTCCTTTTTTTGCCTGCATGCTGAAATAAATGATAAAATAAATGATGGCATGTTCTTTGTTTCCTGTTATCCAGAGCACTAGTGCAGCAGAAACAGAAAGGGGGATTGGGAAATAGAAGGAATTAAAAGACACACATTGAAAGCTTGGCAATTATGCAAAGCCCCAGTTTCTTTTGTAGTCCTAAACTAGCTATCAGCAGGCAAGATCAAAGCTGTCCACCCTAACAGTTAACAAGATCAATTAAACATGCTAATTAAATGTTGTTCTTGGCTGTAGGTTGGATAGGAAACCTGCTGGTTGGATGGCAGTCTCCAGAAAGCCTGGATGTCATGCCACTTAAGAGAGTAGAAAAAAATAGTTTGCTACCTGTGGGTTTAGCACAGATTAATGTGGGTGGACTCTGCAAGATGTTTGTACTCATATCCTACCATATTTTAGTTGGGCAGGGCTGCTTCTGGCTTCAGGCTGTCATGGGTTTTTTCTCTTTGTCATTTGTAAATTACGGTGGTTTAAGTTAAGTTGTTTTTATTTATTTATTTATTGGCCTCTTGTCCTTTAATCAACTTTGTGCATATGAGATTTCATTGCCCTTAGAGAGCTAGGAGTAGTTAGAATACAAATGTTTAAGGTCCAATGAATGTGATTGAGCTTAGGGCACTATGCAGTCTGGAGGCAGGGTAGTTACTCCTGCAGAGAACCAAGTAATTGCTTTGCTATCACTCTTCTCAGTAGTTACCCTGCTGAAGCCACTAGACTACACAGTTTTTAGGTTAAGACCTGATTAATTTTTTTTATTTCCTTCCTCTTATTTTCTCCTCCTCATTTTCTTTAATAGTTTAGACTCCTCACTCACCTCAGGTGTGCTCTGAGCTGCCTCTCCCTGTTCTGAGGTGTGACAGTTTCAGTGTCTGCTCTGCACCTCACCACCCATGCCACTTGTTAAAACTCAGCATTTTGCCTTCCTCAAATACAACATCCTCTGGAAGCCTGATGGTTGGTTGGATTAGTGGGGAAGGAGGTGAGGAGATGGGAGGCAGAAGACAGGGAAGGGTGAAATTCGATCGAACTTCTGGCTTTCTCCTGACAGCCCCTCTCACCCCTCTATTTCATAACCCCTTAGCATTAGCCCCAGTGTAAGGCCTTCCTGCCTGGGGTTGTGGCACAGTGGATAGCACCATAACAACTGAGTATTCCCCTTTCTTCATTTTTGTTGTTTCCTTTCACACATGTCCATTGTTCTGCTGTAGGAGTACAAAGCAAGTGCAAAACCATTTACGTTGTTACAGTGATGGAAGTGAGAATATCAAGGTATTACTTGAAATAAAAAATCCTTCAAAGGAGCTGACTTTAGTGTGTGTCTGTGGCTGAGTTCTTATAACTTTCAAACTTAGAGGACATTTTAACCTTTCAGTAAGTTTAATTTCCCTAATGTGAGCAGCGGCTCTTAATTTGAAATTTGATATCTTGATAACAAGTAGATCTGTTAAGTTAGTTGATTGGACATTCCTTGGACTGTAATCAGGCTGTAGCCCAGCTAACCAAATTTTGATTAATCTAAGATTGTAATTTTTAAATTAATTTAGCTCCTCCTTTTCAGAGATTAGGACTAAACAGCTGCCTTCTGAAGTATATTGGAACTGTGGATGCTATCTGAAGAACTGAGCCACTTGTTGAAAAAACTGTTTTTTCTACTAGCACTAAAAGCAAATGTTAATGTTAATGGAAAAATGATAGTGATTTCAAGCATATTGAGTAATAATTACAATGATGGGATTTTTTTTTTCCTGGTTGAGCAACCAATTGGAAAATGAAAACAAGACACTTCTCCAGTATGTTTTAAATGGTAATGTGTTATACTTGAATGCTCTTCTTTCTTCTTGGTCCTCCCAAATTTTTATTTTTTTTTTTTAGTGTCAAAATTCTGGCTACAGAAGAGCTCTTGTAAGCTTTTAAGTGGTGGGATAAATATTGCCAGTCACTGGCTTATATACATTCTTTGTGTCTGGCTGTTATATTTGCAAAGTTTCTCAAAATCTTGGGTTTGAGTAAGAAAGCAAGTCCAGTCTTTCTCCTTGCAAATGGGTATCTGTCTTTTGTTTTCTACTTTAGCAAGTTTTAACTTTCGGCAGCAGATGGGGTTTGCTTACAGGAAACTCAGCAGGACCCGAGATGAGTGCTTTGTGGGTTATCTCTAGTGGCACCTTTTGTTCCTGCCCTATGGAAGGGAAGAGCTCCCAAGCAAGTGGCTTTCCCTTCCTGTTCAGGATCTAGTTCATGGTGAGAAACTGCATCTGCCTGGAACAACTGAGAAAGCAAGTGATGTTTGGCTAAGACAGTATCATTAAAAGTTAAAAAGAAAATATCAAAATATTGTTAGCCACATTGTCTTTAGAGGTGCTCATGACATTTTGAAGTAGAAAAAAGAACCCAAGTACCAGGAAATAAGAACATGTTCTTACAAAACTTTTCATTAACTGTGATAATTGATCTTCAATTTAGAAGAAAGATAGCACAAGAAAAGCTTGATTGGTAACACAGCAAAATCTATCATCACCCATTATTCTGGACATGATGCAAATAAAATCCTTCCTATTCAAATTTTGAATTATTTTTCCTCCAATATATGTCCAAGATGCTGAAAAATATTCCTTTGTAGAAGTCCAAGAACCCAATAATTTCTGAAAATGGCCACTCTGTAAGATTGAATAATTGCATTATTGCAATGCATATACACGTGAACATATGATGTTCATGTGTACATGAACAATAATGCACATAAGTACATGGTTATAGCCTCCTTTACACTATTTTGATTGGCAGTGTTGGAAACATGGAGGCCTTCTTATGTGAACTCTAAGATTTTTAAATATGAGAAAGAAATAAATTTGTTCTAGATTTGTTATGAGGAAGAAGAAATGAAAATACAGTAATGTTCATAAATATGTATTGGTGTGTTGGTTTAGATGCCAGTTGTTCGTTGAGCTAGTTCCTTGTTCTATTAAAATAAAGGCAGGTAGTCACTGTGTGGTTCCTCCTGATAACTTTATTTTAATAATGTGATAGAAGATCAAGTATTTTAAGGTATAAATATACTTGCCATAAGCTCATTCTGCATGGCTGAATGCATGCCGTAGGGAATGGCAATGGTTGGAAACAGAAGGGTGATGATAATGGGGTTAGAACTGAAAGGTTTTGTACCGGTTGCATTTGCGACCTTGTTGGAAGCCCAGATATGGGAAACTGGTACGGCAACTGATCTCGGTGGGGCCAACACCCTTCCTGCTATCTCTGGCTGCTGCCCTCGCAGCCGGGAGCATGTGCAGTCCTGTTGGGCAGGCTGGGGCAGCCTGAGCCCCGCAGGGAGCAGTCCCATGGAGGGGGGCCCTGACCCCGCTGGGCTGCAGCTGGGCTCGGCCCTGCTTGTGCAACGTGGGCCAAAGTGGCTCTGCCTCTGCGCTTCTGAAATCCCGGGTGGCGTCGCACGGGGTTGGCCTCGTCCTGGGGAGGCAGGCGTCATCATAACAAGGGTGGTTTCAATGTAAATACGTTATTGCAACCGATTTTAAAATTACTGTTGCAGTTATAATTATACAATAATTATGAAATACGTAGAATTGCAATCTATAATCGTGATCTTTACCTTCAAGAAAGAGAGGGAAGTTGGAGAAAACGAGGGAAGTGTGAGTCAGTTCTCTTGCCCTGCCTTGTCTTGATGGTCAGTGGAAGGCTGCCCTTCTCCAAATCTGTGTGGAGAGGAGGGAGGCTGTGCTTGCTTATCCTGAAGGAAGGTTAAACTGCAGCGTTGGCCTGTTGGCAATAACAAATTTCCTTAAAACATTAGGAAGCACTTAGATGGCACAGCCACAATGCAGATTTAAGTGCGAGTTAGAAGGCTCTTTGCCCTGAGAGAGTCTAGTCATAACACATACGAGTGAATCCAGAAGATGGTAATTTAGTTAAGTGTGGCTTAAAAAGATCTGTTTTGAAGAACCCAAAGTTTCATAACAGTTACAGGCTTTTTTGAGGTCTAAAGGAAGAGCAGGTAATTAGAAATCCACAGAGTGTTTGCCTGAGGTGAAGAATACCACAAAAACAGAGCTCTTGGTGCTTTTTAGTTTGTCATGTTACAAAAGCCTCTGTTTGTCCATATCTGTTATAGAGACATTGTGTCTACTGGATGGTAATGAAGACTAAAACCATCTGCAGTGCTTATTATCTTGCCTGCTCCCACTCATTGCTGAGTTTGGCTTGAATTCTGTAATTTTTGATGTCCCCTCTGAAGAGTGTGGTATGTAACATGGGAGGGGAGTGCTCTTCAAGGCATGTTGTTTTGACCCTGTTGCTCTTACTGAGCATGTTTTCCTCTCCCACCCCTTTTCCCAATACGTAAAATACAGTAGCTTTTTCTTTACATTTTTTTTACTGGTTAATAACCTTGCTGACAAATTGTGAAACTTGCTGCAGTCTGGAAATAGCTGCAGCTTGTAAAAGGTAGGATGAAGAGTGGGTAATTTAGCATTGTACACAGAGATAATGTGCTGCAGGTTAATGCATCAAATATTTAAATGATTTAAATGCATTGTGTAGTGCAACTGGTAGAAAAATGAATTAGGTCATGAAAGACAAAAGCTTGTCTTCATTTGAGCTCCTGTCAGCTTGGTATGTTTGTGCTCCACTGGTTTTATCACTAGTTATGTCTGTGCACATATGGTATTTTTGATTTAGATTATTATTAGTCGCTTATAAAAAGACCAATTAAGTTAATCCCGAAGACAAATGAAAGCATGGGTACATCTCTAGTGGAACTTTGAATTTATTAGGGAGAACTCCAGAATATCTCAGCTTTTAACAGAAACAGCCAATTGAAAAAATGACTGACTGACAAAAGGCAGATAGCACCAAATAGCAAGTGTGGGTGCAAACTCAGTGTGTAAACACTGAAGTGAGCAGTCTTACTCGTTATCAGCCTGAAAGTTCTGCATGGTCATGGTTAGCACAGGAGCACAGCCTCCACTCACAGAGTGTTATAAAAGATACTTTACCTGTATGCCAATTGCTGCATTACCTTTTTCCCTCTACCTTGGTGGCTGTTGTTGAAGCTCAGATAGTGAGTTTGAATGGAATGAACCTTTTCAAGAAAAAGTTCTTGAGGCTGCTTGAGTAGTCACCAAAGGTCCTGTCTTGAGAGCATTGCAGCAGAATGGGTAAACCTATAGTGTTCCCATGGGGCCACATGTTGAGCTTATCCAGATCCCTCTGGATGACATCCTGTCCCTCGGGCGTGTCAACCACACCACTCAGCTTGGTATCATCTGCAAAGCTTCTGAGGGTGTGCTTCATCCCTTTATCTGTGTCACTGATGGCATTAAACAGAGCAGGACCCAGAATGGACCCCTGAGGGGCCCTGCTTGTCACAGATCTCCATCTGCACATTGGGTTATTGGTCACCAGCTTCTGGCTGTGACCACCTAATGCAAGCCCCTAGTCAGGATAGCCTGAGTGGGAGCCAGGTGCTGAGGGCTGTATGCATTTGGGGTTTGAATCTCTCCAAGGATGCAGCAATCACAACCCTCATAGTAAAACTGTTTTTCCATGTGCTTAAATGGAGTTTTGTGCATTACAGCTTGTTCCCATTGCCTCTTGTCAAAGCATTATAACCATGAGCAGGATTACACTCTCCTTACTGGAAGGCTGTCCAGGAGAGGTACTAATGGGACCCAAGATGAACAGCTTGACCAAGAGAGCTGGATTACTCTGTGGCCTTTGGTGAATGTGTGTCCTGGTTTTGGGGCCAGGACAGGGTAATTTTTAGATGGGAGGGTGTGTGGCCGGGACCCAGATGTTATTCTGTACCACCTCAGGCCATTGCTGCAGGCAGGGGAGAAAGGGTCTTGCTCTTTCTCTCTCTCCCCTGGGAAGAGGAGAGAGAGAATCTCCCCTGGGATTCTCCCAGTTAAGAAAAGATGGCAAGGCAAGCTGTCTGGTATTTGCTTATTGTCATGGGCTTTCTGTGTAAATCGTTTCTGTCTTATACATCTTGTTATTAATATTGCTGCTGTTCTTTTTCTTATCTCATTGCTGTTTCCAGTAAACTGTTCTTACCTCCACCTGTGTCTCCAGTTGGCATGAGGGGGGGGAGTGAGCAGTGGTGTGGTTTTAGCAGGAGTACTAAATTGGAAAATACCGTTCCTAGACTGTGACTGTGTCTTAGCACATTTATTTGAAAAAGGATGGGCAAGGGAAGGTGTTAGTTAATCAAGTTATAGAGCTGGGAGACAAAAATCACATTCTAAAAATTAAAAATAATATTTTTTATTTTTACTTATTATTATTTACTTGAGGACTTCTGACCTTGCAGTGCTTCTTGGGAAGAGCTTTAATACTCTCCATAAATATACCTATTGTTTCTGTTGAAAGGCGAGGTAATGAACTTGATCTCAGAAAGATGGAAACTGTCTCCAGTGGAGAAAGTGGAAACTGTTTCCAGTGTCTCACCTTACAGATCCTGTTGGCAGTAATCTCTTGGGGAGTGAAAAGCATTCCCTGTTTGCAGGAGGAGTCCTGAACAACCCTTCCGCATGCTTAAGAATTTCAGCAGCGGCTTCTCTTTGAAATTCTGACAAAGATCCTTGGCTGGGTTTTTGGAAACTGTCTAGGATCTAGGTTACATTACTACAGTACCCTATTTTTTGCTTGTTGATGGGAGCTTTATTAATGAGGATGGAAAACATACCATATAGTTCTGTTCCTCATCTTGCTTGGGGCAAGCAAGTGAACTCTGATGAGAATTACAGGAAACACCTTTTTGATCATCCACAGCAGCAGTTGATCAAATAAAGCGATTCCTCAGTACCCTGAGTTGCTGCTAATTAAACACATTTTCCTATCCTTCCCTAAGTAAGCAACCCTTTATGCTGACTTTAATTGCCAGGACTTTGTGTGACGGTGCTTTAGAAAAAAGCTGTGATTTAAGGGCCAAATCAAAACTATCGGGGAGAAATAGTTTTGTTTTAAAATGTTTTTGCTAGACTGCAGAATTATCATAACTTATAACTTACATGCATGGATGGCAAACTATCATTATACATTTTTTTCCCAATGCAAGTTCATAAACTCTTGTTAAAATTGTCCAAATACTCATGGAGGAAGCCAAACTGGCATTCAATACAGCTATATTTAAAGCTCTTGGCAGTACTTTTCCCATATGAAAGATGTTATGTGTAAGCTCTTGGAATAAAACTCCCAAGAAGTTTTGTGATGACAATTCTAAAGACTGCCAGATCATCTACAATTAAGAGATTTTAAATACTGGATCAGAGTTATGTGTCAGAGTTTTCTATTCTTACAGTGTCTTTCTGTTGTCCATGTAAATTGATTTTTGTTACAGCACCTCTGGGAAATATCCACTGGATAAGCTTGTAATCTCAGGTATTTGGCACCTCTGTTGCTTTCTGCCATGGAATCCTGCAGAAAAGGGGTTCACTGAAAAGTCTGCTCTTAAGTATTTGAGTGTAATGAATGATTTTTTTTATTTTTTTTTCTCCCCACATTGTGCTAAGGAGAATAGTTGTAGCCTGTGGAATACATCCTGTTTTCTTGGCTGCAATGAAACCCTTGCTTTTTATTGGTAATACCTACTATTTTTCTTCTTTGTGAAGGCTGCCAACATCTGACCCAGGACTTCTTAAAGACAAAGGCTAATAGAGATGTGTTCCTTTTGTTTTGTACCAGAGAGGAAAAGGTTGGTGTTTTTTCAACCAGTTAGTTTTCCCCTGTGGTGCTTTCAATCAAACCTTGTGTGTGTCTCTCTCAAAGCAAAAAAACAAACACTCAAAACTAAGAAATCAAATCCCGATAGACAATAAAGAAAAAAACAACAGAAAAGCCCCTACCAGGTGAAATTGATTTTGCCCAAAGTGTAAGAAAGCCAAAAAAGTAAGGGCCTTTTATCCTAAATGCACATATTCTAATTTTGTTTTTCTAATCTTTATCAGTAGCGGTGCAGATTAACTCCCAGTAATTTTTGATTTGTTTGTAATCCTCAATACACATTTTTATATAAATAGATCATGTAGCTGAAACTTTTTTTTGCCTGTTTCTTGTTTGCATTTAAGGTCAAGAGGACACATGGGGTGAAAGTCTGGGTTGACTTACGATTTGCATTTTCCAACATCGGTTTTGACCTTGAGTTGCTAAGTATGAACTTGGAACAAAAGAGCTTTATAGAAGTGGTTGATGGATGGGTTGTAATATTGAAGCTTCCCTCCCCCATGCTCACATCCTCAGAGCTCAGTCCATCCTTACACTGAAGCGCTGCCTTCATAGGCAAAAGTCTGCTGCTTCAGGAGATAAAAATGCTGAGGCTGGCACTTTGGGAGTCTGTTTGTAGTAGTGAAGATGTAGGGGAGAGAAAGAAGTCAGAAGTGTGTAGGTAAGTTTTGGGGTTTTTTTCCAGTTTTTTCCTTTCAGTGGGAAGATGTCCCCCAGTGTTTCCTACTGAAGTAATGTTTTAGATAAACATCTTGCCTATCTATTGCATAGGAAATGCTCTTGTATTCCTTTTGTCTTCTCTCTGCAAACAGCTTGCTTTGTGTGGATTGTGGTACATTTTTCAAAAACTACTTTTTTGTTTAAAAAAATTTAAATTTTTTGTTAAAAAAAATTAAACCCTTTTTGAGCCCTATCCCTCTCCAGTGGTCCGTTTATTTCAGTACTTCTAGCTATCACAAGTTTTCTTTTTGTCAAATTTGCAGAGCAGCATCTTCACTGAAATGCTGTAAAAACAGGGAGAGGTTGTTTTGGGAGCAGAGGGAATTAGCAGCAGTGGAAGTAGCAACCTGGTGGGGATACACACACACACACACATAATATATATATATATATATATGTATATATATACATACATGCAGGGACACTGGAGACCGTATTTTGCAATACTAAGATCTGAAAACAGGGTTCCCCCTAACTAGGGATTGCCCTTGTGTTTTTAATCAAGCTTCATTAATATTCAGTACTGAGTGTGGTGTAAGGGCAGGACTCCTGCAGAGCTGTAGCTGTGCCGTGTTGGGCTGGCACTGTGGCTCTCAGCTGGGCTTCTGCCAGCAGCCTGTGGGATCCTGAGATCAGAAAATGGAATGTGGCTACCTGAGCTATCATAAACTAGCCTATGTTGGAAGGGACCTTTAAAGCTCATCTAGCTGCCTCCTTTGTGCTTAAATAATCTGTTTTGCTGTGAATGGAAAAGGTAAAAGGTTGGTTACAAGAACAGATGGTACAAATGGAAAGGGATGGACTGAAATGAAACAAAATTAGCAGGAGGCAGGCATCAGTCCTGTTCAACTAAGGAAGTTCTGTCTTCTGCAGTCACCTTGAAGTCAAGTTAGACTCTCGTGTGTTGGCTCAGTGTTGCCAGTGGGGGGTTGGTTTGTTTCTGAAAGAAAAATAAACATAGAAAGGGAGGGGTGTGTCACTTATTTTGCTAGAGGGGACTTTCAGGGAAAAAACAAAATTAATGTGAAAAATCAACAGATGTTAAAATGCTATGGATGAAATCCTATGGGTACTACAGGTGCTGAGAGTGCCTATAGTTGCCAGCATCCTTATGAGACCTCTAATCATTACAGCAGTCTTGTACTGTAACCTTGCAAGATCTCCTTTGGGATGATTGAGGCTTGCTTCAAGATCAGAGATCTTCCTCTGCAAGTCTTGTAGAGAGAGATCTTGATTTTGGAAAGTGGAAGTACTGAATTTGTGGGTGCGGAATAATGGGCTGATGCACAAAGAAGTGAGAAACCTTTGTATGGAAATACCACCGCCATCCTTAAATGGAAGAGCAACATCCCTTCCTTGGAGGCTGATGCTTCAAAGTGAACCACAAGGTAGATAGGGCCGTTGTGATGTGGCCGTAGCTGAAGATGTTCTCACTCACAGTTTTCAAAAGGGCTTTGGGGATGGCAGAATTCCTGTTTTACAGTTAAATAAAACTCAAAGGTCATCTGCCATGTCCATACAAACTAATATCAGAGCCTGCATCTCAGCACTGGAGAAACAGGAGATCCCAGTGGATTAAGCTGCCTTCCAGTTCATAGGTTGCACAAGATCTGGCTGGAATTGGCTTGCCTTCTGTTGAACTCTACTTTGATCTGTTGGGCTTTGATGCATAGGGCACTGGTGGCCAAATCTACCCACCAGATCTGAGGAGGAAGGGAGTAGGAGTGCCTGGTATTTTGCAGACTTGGGATTATTGTGATGATTAAGATAACTTCAGTGGATAAAGGAAAACAATTACATTATTTCATGTAACATTCCATAGACCTTTAAATACAAGGCATTGATTTTTACTCCAACATTGTATAAAATTAGTGTTTATATTATTTTGGTGCTGTGGGAAATCACCATAAAAGTACCTTCTCTAGGGATCATTATTACAGTGGCCCAAAGATGTCTCGGATTTCCTGTTCATCTGCACAGCTGTGTGTGTGCCCAGAGATATGCTTGCTCCTTCAAATCCAGTTTGCCTTCTTGTTACTCTGCTGGTTAATGCCTGGGATGGAATATTTCCTTCTGCTTTAACAGTCCTGAAAAGCCTTCCTCAAAATTCCCTGCTTTGATTAATTATACCAACCCCTTGCAAACAAATTGAAGAATTAATTTTCCACATAAATTGGTAAAGGATGGTGATGTACCTGCTAAAATTACTTTGTGAGGTACATCTGAGGATTTCTGTGGAAAGGCTTAAATGCTTTTGACTTCGGTTAAGTAAATTTCACTGAAGATGTGTATGTGATATCCCTAGTGATTAATTGCTCTCAAATACTTATTCCAGCTGAGTTATGTAATATGAATCTCAGAAGGATTCCAAATAAAAAGTCTGTGAATGGTAGATGTAAATGTCTGCAGTGGCTTTTGAAATTTTAGACGTGAAAAGTGCTAATGGTAAAAATATTTTACATAGCTTCTGAGATAGGGTCTAGAATTTTCTAAGGCCTTGTGTTTAACTCCCACTGACCTAAAATTTTGAGATTTTGCTATAAATTATTCCTTATGCTTCTGCCAGAACAATAGTTGAGTGTCTTCAAAGAAATTAGATTAAGACTGGAAAGTGAAAAATACCAAATAGAAAGGTATGTACTTAATTCCAACTTCTGCTTGTGAAAATCTGCTATAATACACTTCAGATGGTATGATAGGGTTCCATTTCTGAGTACCTCAATCAGAATGTTTTTTTTGGCAGCAGGATGATTAACAATTTTTCTTTGCTACATGAAGTCCTAAATTTTTCAGAGTGGTTTTTGCTGGCAACTCAAAAACGGGAAACGGACAAACACTGAGCTGAACATGTAGAAATTTTCAGGATAGATAGATAGATAAAAAATTGAATTTTATGGTTCACAATACCTGTATTAATACTTGAAGATCATGAGTTTTCTTTGCCAGGGTATAGCCTTTCTGAGGAGGTTGGAGGCAGGACAGAGACACCTCTTGTGCTGGAGTGCTAAGGTCAGCATTGTCATGGGAGTCCTGCACAGGTTGCATGCAGGGGATGGGGAAAACGAAGTTTCTCTACTTGCGTGTAAGGGAGATATCATGCAACATCTGTTGTGGTAAAGGAAAGCATACTTGAACACATGAAAGTGTGAGATTTCCAATCCAGATAGGCAAGCAGCCTGTGCTTATCTTGCCTGCGTTGTTTGCACTCACTGCTGCCTCAAAACCAGGTTTCAACAATGAGGCTGCCGACCTGCCTGCCTTTTCACCTGTGATGTGCAGTACCACAGGGGTACCACTGCCCCTGATGCTGGGCTTTGTCTAGCACCCCTCAGTCAGCTTTTTGAGTGGGATCATGCCAACTGCGCTTTCGGATCTGTGCACATGGCAGTGGTGGCTTTTAGGTCTCAATTTCCTGTGCCCATCTGTGGCAGGAGACATTTGAACCCATCCATGCTGTGTCAGTGACAGATCACAGTGATAGCTTACAGCAGCTCCCTCGCTCTCCCCACAAGAAGTGGCTGTCCAGCCTTATCCAGCAGGCTACTGGTGCGACCACTCTCACTTTGGTTACAGATGGGTTTTTTTCTTGGCTGCTGGGAAGATCTTGGTGTTGGAGCAAACATAAATAAAATTAGCCCTTATCTGTTTGTGTTGAGACGACTAACGTGATCAGTGTTTAGCACAGCTGATTGATTTCCTGGTGTCTGGTTTTCCTTAGAGGGCCATAGCACAGACCTTGAGATAATTGGGTGACGTAGCAATGGGGCTTGAATAGTTATTAAAAACAAAGAGAGTTTTTGCTAGTGTAAGAATGTAATGCAGCATTTCTGTGTCTTTGGTGCAGTTTCTGTAGGGATGCCCACATCTGCAGCCCAGCATGTAGGGCAGCACTGATGTTTCTGTTGTAGGAGGAGACTGATCTTTTCAAATGGTTCAGCTGGTGACCAGTAGCTTCCTGCTGTAGTATTTTGCTTGGTCCACAGCTGGTCCATACCCAAACCTGATGATCAGATATGCAGGGGAGTACTGAGAAGCAAGGAGGAAAGCACCATCGTTGAAGAGATGAAGCAGCAGCTGGAGCTCCATCAGACTCCAGCTTTTTAAGTCGGGACATTAAAACAGGTTTGGATTTCAAGAAATCTTGCTACATAGAACTGGAGTATATGAAACTCTGAAAATCACACTACTTTTTTTTTAATGTTGAGGGAAGAGATATTAGTCCACACTTGCATTCATTTAAAAAGTCATTGACTTTGCGTTCTTCTGTATTGGTATGCATATAACAACAACAAGAGATAAAAACGCAGCAATGATCCCAAGCAGGTGCTCTCATAACTCCACAGAAGGAAGGACAAAATCACTGGTTAGCACAGAGGCAGCACGGGTCATGCATGGGGCATCTTGCAAGAGCAAATGGGGGAATGATTTGAGCAAGCATGGCCAAATACTTGAGCCAGAGCAGCCCCTGGTTTTGGTAGTACTCAAGGCAGTAACATCAAACAGGAGCCAGCTGTGGTGCTTTGCTGGCTAGCCCTCCATCGCTTCATAACCACTTGGTGTTGGCAGTGCCTGTTTTCCAGTTCTCCAACGCCAGTGGCAACATTTTGAAAAAGTATCTGATTCCAAAATAAATGTGCACATGCAGATTTCCTGAAAATTAGCACAAAGTGTGAATGAAAACAGATTTAGTTATTTTGCTGTAAGCTGGTATGTAGCTCAGCTCTCTACAACCACTCCCAGAGGATATAATAAATACTGAAGTGTTTAAATATAAGGCTTCATATTTTCTTTAGTAAATGGTTTTGAGTAAATTGTCCTGAACTGTTTTTAACTTTGTAGAACAGTTAATGGTATAAGTGTGTTTTTTCAGGATTTTTGGCCAGCTTGTGGGTTGGTATTTTTTTGTTTATAGGAAAACAAAATAATTACTATCTGAATCAATCTAAAATAGGGTTTTTTTTAGTTAAATACCATTAGGTAGTAATTTATTGTCTTTGGTATCAGAGGTACACTGGTGATGGCTTTTGGGTTTCTTTTCTTTTTACAGTGTTGTTTTGGGGTTTGTTGGGTTTTTTTATTTTTTGGTTTTTTTTAAAGCTTTCCTCACAGTCCTTAAAATAAAACATGCTGCACTCTTTCCCAAGCCCTGCCTTCCCCAAAAGAAAACATTGTAAACCATTATTTTTTTCTCAAAAGTTATTCAGAAATTACAGGTTGAGTTTAACAACCTTCACATGCTATCTATGAGCACGTGTGGCCTGATTGCCTGTAAGGAGTTATTAATGTAACTGCCAGGTGAAATTTGTTCTGGGTAATATAATTCCCCAAAGTAATGCTTTCTTATTTCTGAAATACTGAATGTCTCATCACCAGGGGCTTGACAATAGTACTATTTTCAACTGTATTGGTGTTACTCTAATTTACACTTGTGGGATGACTTTTTATTCGTAATCTTTTGAGGCACTTGATCTTACTCTTGTAGGAATTAAAGTTCAGCTGAGTAATTATGAGGATTGACCAAGCTTGTCGTTATTTTATGTCTTGTTTTCTTGTTTTTATGGTTGTAGTTTAAGTATTTGGCAACCAAACCCTGAAGCAGAAATACCAAACAAGCCCAAATTGACGTATTTGTAAGGTTAGCTATGCAGCAATGAAAACTGTGACAGCTATCTAGTAAATCAGATCACAGAGTATTCTGAGCTGGAAGGGGACCCCCAGGGATCATCAAGCTCTTAGTATCTGAGCTCCAGCTCTTAAGTGGATGGCTCATATGGGGACTGAACCTACAACCTTGGCATTATCAGCAGCATGCTCTGACCAACTGAGTTAATCGAGTAGCAACTACACTGGGTTAGAGTAATTTGAAGCCATACATTGCATTCATTCATTCATATGTTTCAGTTCCTCCACATTCATCAAGTAGTTCTGTTTATTTGTTTCTGAAGATCAGCAGAGCTCCAGGAGTTATTTCCTTAGAAGCTTTATTTACAACAGAAAAAGCACGGGTTTTTATGAATAAATAGCAAAGAATCTGTGCAATATACCTTTCTCACTGGTCAGCACAGATGTCTACTACTGATTTTTTCATCAGCTTTACTATATGCAGTGAATATTCTTAAAATTTTGGCAAAGCTAGTGTTGTAAGTATTTTCAGTTATTAAATTCTGGAGACAAAACCTAGAACAAACCAGGACCACTCAGGTTCATTATCTCTGTACCTCCAGGTCCCGCTCAATATGTGCTGCTTTGTACCATGTCACAGTGGAGAATGGAGACAGGGTTTGGATTGCTCATCTCTGTCCTTCACTTAGGGCACAGGGAGTGTACAGCTCATCTGATTTTAACTAGAAACAACTGCTGAACTTTCATCTGCTAATTGCCCTTTCATTGAGAACTGCACTGCTGTAGCATCTGTTAGTCATTATATCTTGTTTAAAAAGAAGCCAGTAAGAAAAAAAAATATAGGAGGGATAAAAACAACGAGGTATCAGTTTAGAGCACAGAATTGATAACAAATGTTCTATTTTTGGTTTCTTTGCTGCCATAGAAGCCTTGTACCTTCATACAAATAATATAAGTGCCTTTCATCACCTGTTAAATGAAGTCTGTGCCTGCTGCTTGCGGGTGCTTTGATTATTTTTAGTTTATGTATGTATCAGTAGAAAGCTTTGAAAATTCTTGGTTTTGCTTTTTCTTTCCTCTGCCTGTGATGTCGTATTTTTGCTGTGTTATTTTACAGCCATGGTTGTTACCAACCGTATCGAGCTCTTCCCTAGATGGGTTTTCACTTTACTCTCTCTACTGTGCAGGGTGATGGGGAGCCCAGAGAGGCTCCAGTGCTGTGGTAGCAGCATTGCAAGGCTGTGGGAGATAGCACCAGCTGGGAGTTGTCACTACACCGTGACAGCAGCGGCTCCTGAGCTGCCTGCTAAGTTCTGAAAAGCTCGTAAGATTGAGTTGGGATTTTTAGAACAGTAACAAGGAGGATTTGTGTAGTGACTGCAAGAGGAATTTATATTCTAGTTCTTACTGTTTTGGCCTAAAGTATGAGGGGTATGGTTGCTGCCTCTTCTTGTACAGAATGCTTATTTCACACCATAATTCATGAACATGCAGATGATGCTCTGCATAAAGCTACAGTGCACCTCAGTCTGTGCTGATTTTTGCTTCAGACTGGCTTTTGTGTCTTTTCAGTAAGTTTTATTTGTTGGAACATCTACACAACCTGCCCAGCCATACCTAAGACCAGAAGAGCTTGGCGCAGGGCATGTGTATGAGGTAGCGGTAATAAAGCACCCATGAGATGTTTCAGACCACTTTCAGATGCATTATCACCCCAATAATATGTAGAAGAACTGTAATTCCCCCTTTGATGGTGGTAGCAAGCTGTTGGCTGGGCTTAGCCCACCACACCTGATCTTCATAGCTGCAGGTTGTTGCCACCTTCAGTCCTCTTCTCCTGCTCCTGCTGCAGGCTCCTTGGGCCAGATCCAGTGAAGGTGCAGTGCTAATTTAGCCTACTAACCCAAGGGCAAGCTTTCTGGCAGAAGGGACAGCAGTTTTATTATATTAGGAGCAACGTCCATGCTGGAGGATTTATAGTTCATTCACTTCATCAGCGCACACCTTAACAGCTTCTGTCCTCTCCCCAGTGCTAGGTCAGCACCAGAGTGATTACAGAAATAAGTCAAGCTGAGATAACTGTGAAGATGTGAAAGAACCTAGTAGGAGCTCTTTATCTGGTATTTTCTTTCTGTACAACAATACATGAGTAAGCATTTTCTTGGGAGGTTGCTGTGCCCAGGAGCCTGGGCTCGCTGTCCAATAACTCTTTGCAAGGTAACCCTAAGTACCTAAACTCAGATGATATTCCTCTCCCTGCTTTGTTAGCTTGGGGGTTGTTTTTTGATTTACTTCTTTAATGACAATGATGGGTACTTTTCATTAAGTGATTTCCTCTGACTGAAGGCAGTCGGAGTGCACAAGCTCCAGTTGCTGGGCAGGTATGAAATAGGAGCCCTTTCTATTCCTCCTGCTGAACGGAAGGCCATGGGACCAGAAAGGAAAAAAATTGGAAAAGAAGCCTTGAAGGCTTTATAGTCTGGGAGTTAGAGCTGTTGGCTGGTTTGGGTTGATGGGGGTTTTGGTCTGCACTCTGGGAGTTTTTTTCTGCTTATTCCAGTTTCTTTGTTTGTTTGTTTTTTTCTTATTCATGTATCTCATTAATAATAAGGCAACTATTAATAATTGAAAGTTCTGTGTATCCAGATCTGTGTTCTTGATTCCATGTAATTTAATAATCTAATTGCTTTACCTAGATGACCAAGTATTTTTGGCATGTCAAAATGAAAAACTGCTTCCTGAATTTCTCTTGCATGCCTCCCTGCTCTCTCTCGTCTTTGTCTGTAGGGACTGGAATTTTCACTTAGCTGAAATTCCTGTTTCTCTTGCACACCTCGAGTATTCATTAGTTTACTCTATTGAAAGTGATGCCAGACCAGTGTTGCTTGATCTACTGCTGCAATTAAATGCAAATTAAACCAGTTTTGCTCAATGTTAGTCTGCATTACAACTCACTAATTAAAAATGCCTAAGTCTTGAAAAACCTGAGTCACTGAACTTCCCAGCCTGGTACAACTGTCTGTGATTTGGGTTGCAGTGGCACAAGTTAATTGGTTTGGAGTTCAGGGCACAGCAGATACCTCTCAGATACTAAATAAGTGGAAGACAGGGTATTACCCCCTCCTGTTTGCAGCTGCCTTAATAGGAATTGAAAAAATTGGGGGTTTTTAAATATGGTTATTCACAGCTGGTGGGTTTAATTTAACCAGAAGCTAGTGCTAGGGACCAAACAGGCAGGTCTGTGCTCATCATGCTTTTGATTTGTTCTGTTTTGCTGGAAATTCAGGGCTTTTAGTTTGCCCCCATAATCCTTTTCTGGGAGCCAGGGTGGGAGGAGTGCTCCTTCTCAGAGTTCAACCCTGTCTGCCTCATTCAGTGGTGTCTCATCTCCTTTTGCATTAAAATGAAGTTTCCTCTTCCTGCTTGTTTCCTCCACCCCTCCCTTGCACATCTTTACCCTGTTTTCATTTGCTCTGTACACTTTCCTTTGGTGTTTATGCCTCCCAAAAACCTGTCCTGTGTGGACAAATTAGTGTTATAACAAGCATGCCCTTTAATATTATCTCTCTTTATGTAGGGTGCACATGGGGCCTGATTTTGAAATTGCCCTTGGGATGGAGAGATTATTACTCAGCACACTTTCCCCTGACTGTGTTTGGAGGTATGGCTATGTAGAGAATTTAGCTGGGAACACACTAAGGATAACTAGTAGACATGCTGGTAGGGGTAGGCATATTGGTGGGTAGCTCTTTATTGCCCTCTGTAAATTACTTCTTAAACTTTTCATTAGAGTTGGTTTTAAAACTGGTTCCACCTCCTATGCATGCATTCATTTCTTAGGCTAGTCTTAATCAGCTCGGGAAACTGTCTGACAATTAGGAAGCTTGTGACGCTCCACAGGCTGTGTATCTGGGATGTTTTGGGTTGTGGTCACTTTTTGGAACTTTGTCTCCTCAGAAGATCACCTGTCTCAAAGTCATCCTCAAACAAATCAAAACACTGAAGTTTTTACTTAATTTTTAGTGTCACTAATAGAAAACTGTTTATTCAAAGGAAATGTTTAAAATTTATGTGGTTCTTTTCCCTATCCCTAATGCCCTGTCATTCCTAACATTTATCCTGATTGTATATTTCTCAGCAGTGTCGTTTAGCATGTTTAGCATGGTGTGGACTTCTGGTTTTGATACCAGTGTTGTCAAAGGGCATTAGATCTCTTTCCATCTATTGAGCAAGTGTGCATTTACTATGCTTGTCCAGTTTGTCATAGCAGTCCCACTACCAGGAATGAGTTGATCCAATCCTGCCCCCACAAAACAGGCTAGCTGCTGTGTTGCAGTGGTTTGACCACTGGTGATCTGTACTGGATGTGAACCAGTGCTCCAGTACTGACCAGCTCAAGGGCCAGCTTTCTTGGGTCCCTTGGCTCCTGGGAAATGTGTTTGTGAGTAGTGCATGGAAGGAGGGTTGTTAGGGGTTTCACAGTGGTCATAATATTTAGTCTCTACTCTGTAAGTAGTTTTAGCCATGTGAGTGTAGAACCAAAAATGCAGAGAGCTCTGGTTTTGGGACTCAGATTTTTCTTATATCTTGCCTTCTGTTGCTGCAGTTTTAATCCCTCTCTGTGGCTTTTTCTGAATACAACAAATAAGCAGCAGAGCAGCATGCCATTGAAAGCTATTTTACGTTTGCATATATAAACTTGTCCAGTTGACTGAGCACTGGAATAGACTCACAAGGCTTGGTCTCCTAATTCCTGCTCTATGATTAATCGCTAACATAAACAGGGATAAACTCTTCCCATGCCCTTATATTTATTAGGAAGTCTAATTTAAGTGAACTAATAGGAAGCACTGAACAATCCAGTGAAGAGTGCATTTCTTCAGTTCTTCCTGTTGAAATCAAGGTCTCTCTCCAGTTCCTGTTTTAGTCCTGTTACCATTAATAACCTCTCCTAAGCTGGTGCTGCAACTCACATTCCTCTGCTGTGGCTAAGGCAAAGTTGGGATGAGGAGGAGGAGGTTGGTACATCCTCCACTGGGGCAGTTTCCTGTCCAGCACTTCCCTTTGCCTTTCCAAGAGCAAGAATTAAAATCATGGCAAGCAAGGCAGTGGGGAAGGATGGGGGCCACATTTTTATTCAGGAGTTCTGGATTCAGCTGAGCTTGGGGGCATCAGCTGCTTCACTTGCTGTTCCCTATTTCATCATGCCCCGAACTGGAGTTTTAAGTGTGGTACTGCAGAAGAAATAGTAATAGAAATAGAAATAAAGAAATAGTAAGGCAAAAGGCCATGTGTTACCTAAACACCTGTAGGCTGCACTCTCCTGTGATGTTTCACCATGCAGGCAGGGAGGGTGTGATGGAGCAGAGGGAAGTTTGAAGGGAAGGAGGCCTCAAGTGACACAGAGATATGATACCCCCAGCACTGGGGGTGCAGGAGTAGCAAGAGTAAGAGAAGGAAAAGGAGAGTATTCTTGTTTATTTCTTAACAGCTAGGACATCTGCCATGAGATGGCCTTTGTGGAGAGACAGAAACCAAACCTTGGAGCCTGGTTAAGACTGTGGGTGCAGCAGCTACTGTGCTTGTAAGCACGGGAACTAGTGCCTGTATTCCTCTGTGCAAAACCTGATACTTACAGCAAATACGGCAGAGATTCCTGGTTTAGGCTTGGAATGTGGAATTTTAGAAAAAGCAGATGTTCTATTGTGCACGGGTATGTCCCTCCTGCTACCAGAGCATTTCTCTGCTGCCCTTCTCATTCCTTGTCATGCCTGAGGTTGGTTAAGATCTTGCAGAAGAAAATAAAACCAATGTATAATTCATTTGTGATGAAATGTTTGATTCCTGACCCTTCTGAAGGACTGTTTAATTTCCAAGGATTGAAATATAATTATATTTATTTTAGCATGCCCAACCTTGCTCATTGCCCTTTCCCAAAAACAATTGCTGTATGCTTTGAGAGGAATAGCCATGCATTTTTATTTTTAAGATTTGCATATTCATACTGAAATATAGGTTCCATCTTTTCCATGAAATAATGAATGGAATTAGGGGAATTTTTAATTTTTTTTAAAAAAGGGCAATCCCTGCATTCTCCAGCGCAGTGTCTGTGGAAGTATCCTCTGGCTTGTTTTTGCTCAAGGGTTTGATTTTCTCCACTTTCTCTACTTTTAGCTGCTGTGTGAAATATATGCTAACTTCATAAAATCGTAATAGGCCATCTCAGGGGAGGTCAAATATAGAAATTATATTTAACTGAGTCCACTTAAAAGCTAACAGAAATAGAACTCAGCCACAAATAATATAATGCTGCAGGAGTAATAATACACTGTATTCTGGTTATATTTCTATTTTTTATATTCTTCTCTGTGTATGGTCCCTGGTAGTTTGGTTTTGGGCATTGTTCCTGTATAGCTCCAGATGGAGCAAGTTCAGAGGAACAGTAGTGGTTTTTACCATGAGATTTTGATGGGGCATGCTTAAGAGAGCTCAAGGATTCCTCTTCTCTAGGTCTAAAGCCCTGGTTGGGCAAAACTGATTTGAGGTAGTTCTTGCCAAGGAAATCCAAAAAGAGTCAGTTTTAATTTCTAGAATTCAGTTTCATTAACTTCAGTCAATGGAAACTTTTCCAACAAAAAGGAAGCTCTGGACTGGGTAGTTTTGCTATCATTGGGCCAACACCAGATGTATTAAGAAAATTAAGCAAACTCATGGATAAAGATCTAACAATTAAAATTAGGTATTGTCATCATGTCTACAAGTATCTCGGGTATGTGATCATGTGAACACTGTATGGCACAGAGGGGCGTGTCTGACCACAGGATTATTAAGGGCAGGAGATTCAGGTTTGGATAATACAGAAAGTGAATGGCTGAGGGAAGCACAGAATCCAATGCAACGAGTCCTGGTTTTGTATTTTATTCATAGATCCACTGACCTTCTATCACAGATCTCTAGCCCTGGTGTCTGTTGTGAAAGGAGCTTTGCATAATGTATGATTCCTTCTGAAATGGACTTGAAATACTCCTTTGGGGTGATGTTCTCTGTCCTGGGGGATGGACTGTAAAGAATTACAAGCACCAGCTGAAGAGCTGCAGGGTATTTGGTTTCAGGGTCTTTCTGCCTGTACAGAAAATAATGTTTCTGTACAGCAACAGCGTAAGCAGGGAGAGTTGGAGAAGAGCTGTTGTGCCTACAGCAGTGGGGCAGGTTGACTGCTGAGAAGCTGCTGGGTGACAGCGAGGGCTTCCCTGGTTATTGTCAAGTTGTACCAATTTATTTATTTACTTTGTTGTTTTGCTCCCATCCTGACAGTAATGAATTTTGGTAATTCACAGCAGGGAAAATTGACTGGTAAAAGAATTGGGTTCTGTACATGATGGGTTTTGAACCCTGCATGACACTGGGTTTAACAAGAGTTTGCTCATTGTAAATATGCTTATGTGCTCCTTCTGTTGGGAGCAGAAAGTGAAATTGCAGCTCTGCCAGGCAGGGGAGAAGGAGGGAGAGGCAGAACTCCAGGAAATGGTAAGTTCTTGCCTGAATGTAGATGCTGTTCTCTGCTGTGAACTTTTGTACCTGTAGTACTCTTGGATTCAGCTTTACCACAGGGAGCAATTAGCTGCTGGTCAAGAAGCATGTTCATGAGAGCCAGGAGGAGATTTCTGAGGGAAGAGCTGCAAAGGCAATGGAAACAAATACACATTAGAAACAGATTAGATTCCTGAATCTTAGCAAATTGAAAAATAACAGGATAATTTAGGCTTTAGAAAACCTACTGGAAATAAGCCAGAACTTTTTGCAAACTGGAATGACCTTAGCCTTTCTTAAGTTGCTGCTCAGTGTGAGACCACAGTTAAAACAGGGATTGAAAATGAGCAGAGTTCATACTCATACCTTGCAGATCCATGGACACTTTCCATCTTGGTGGGAAAACAACCCAAAAGCAGTGCTGAGAAGATCTCAGAACAAATCCAGCGTGTATGAGACAAAGAATCAGAATAATAATCTTAAATTTAGAGTTGTGGTGGTAAGCAGCATGGTCATGGCATGAGACGTACTTGGGTTTTTTCAAATTTAATTGAAGCTTTTATTTGTGGCACAGCAGTTTTTGAAATGCTGGCATTACCAACGATTGACAGTACAAGTCAGTCAGATTTATAGTGTGGATTGGAAAACGTTGAACACAACAGACAGTAACTGTATTTTTTTGAAAAGTATGTCTAAATTCATCCCCTTGGGGAAATTCTGTATCTCTTTCAATTCACATTTCAGGTTTACTGACTGAAAATCTCTGTGGCTTGACTGGTTACGAATGTTTTCATGCAAGCACATTAGCTTTTAAGTTGGTACATAAGCTGCTTTTTTTTAAAGAAAGTGAATAAGCTTGTAAAATAGTGTGTTGGAAACAAAAAAAGTCTTTTTTTTATATAGACAGATCTGATTCATCAGAGAGCATCAAGATAATTGTCACGATTTTCATTTTAAAAGGAAACCAAGAAATCTTGGCACAAGTGTAAAACTTTCTGTTGCTATACTGGCCTGTTGCCTGGAGCTAAATATTTGCCTCATGAATTTTCCTTTCCCTATCAGGAACAGGAAGCAATGTTACAGATGAAATGCATTAAGGTTTGTAAGTGATGCCTGTTATTCAAAAAAGGAAAGATGCTTACATGTTATATGATTTATCAACAAGATAAACCAGTTTTTATTCTGGCTGAAATGTGGATGGTCACTTCATTTTTGGGAGTACTTCTAAGGTGGAGATTTGTACTCACTTGCTGCAAGTCTCTTTCTAATAAACACATATTACAGTCAGGTCTAGTTAAAGAATTCCAAACACTGTTAATATGACTAGGCACATTTCCCTCTATTTTTCCCTTAATATTTCTTTTCTTTTAATAAGCTCAGCCACCAGCGATTCAGGCTCTTGCCATTAATTCCCAGCCTTTTGTGTTTCATGCTTTTTTGGTATCTCTTCATCTTCCCTTTGGTCCCTGAAGAGGGGCAGCCATGGTTGGCAGCAAGTGGCTGCATTTTCTCTCCTGTGTCACTGCTTCTGTGCCAGGCTGTTACCTGGAGTAAGAGGAAAGAGAAACCAATCCTGTCAAGAGACCGCAAAACCTCAGAGGCCGTGAAAATACGGAAAAGGTGTTTTAAGATGCTCTTCCTTTCAGGGGCTTCTGGAAATGCTCCTAATTGTTGGGAAGACCTCACTCTGCAGCAGGAAAACCCAGCATCCCTGTCAGCATACCTGCTGACATCCCAGGTCAGGTACCACAAGATCTGGGGTACATTGTGTATTTTATCAAATACAATAACCATGACAATTGTGTGTTATATCAGATACCACAAACATGACAATTGGTTCACCTTTTCCTACTGCTTGGGATGAGGTAGAGGGTGAGTAGTTGATTCATGCCCAATTCTTGGTCATAAGGGAATTCAAAGCCACCACTCTACATTAATGTAGCTGAAAACGTGGTGAAAGGGTTCCCTGAGACTACAGTAGCAAAGTTTTCCTCCAACTTGGGTTGTTTTGAGACAATAAAGGTAACAGTGCTAACTTTGATTGTCACGAAAGACTGATGAAGGCCTTTTGGCTGTAAGTCTGTATCCTACAAAATCTACTCTCTTTGAGGAAGATATTGGTGACATTTAACTGTCAATTAAAACATTCAATAATTACTGAATAATTAACTCAATTTGTGTCTTTATTGAATCTGCAAGGGCCTCGTTTTGTGCTATATTTTTCTGCTCTTTAAATAACAGTTGCCATCTTTATGGTATTAAAGGATAAAATTTAAATGGTGAAATAAACTAGCCAAAATGCAGAGCTTCAATTTTTTTTTTGCTACTTTCTGTTTCTGAAGTTAGGCAAGCTGGTTTTTCCCCAGTGTTTTTCCAGGGATATCATGTTATCTGATGTTTAATCATTTCCGTCTCATTACATATTGTAGAGTAAGATTTCTGATCTCCAGCAGACTTGCATATTTTATTCTCTTTATAGGTAATTCTCAAAAGTTTTCCTTTCATTTTGTCTTTTTTTATGCAGCTGTTAAAGGGCTTCCTTCTTAGCTAAGCATACCTGACATTAAATATTCACTGTGTATATTATTACTACACATTTACAGTTTGTGTGTTAAGCTAGTTTGAATGAGAGTTTGGCACACAGTGGAGTTTTTCCATCTATTCTGAAAAAGCTTTGCATGATAATAAGCCTTGCAGTTAGCTGAAGTACTCTTGTTTCCTAATGGAATCTGCTTTCTCTAGACTCTCAAGGAAATTGGGTGAGAGCTGTGGTAGCTGTGGTTTGTATCTACCTGTGCATTATCATCTACCCTTGCAGGAAGCAGCCAGGAGAGCTCTAGAAAGTATCTGTGCTGTCTTTGATGTTTACATTTTCATTTGATAGCCTTTCAAGAATTTCAGGTACTCATGAAAACTCCAGTCCTAGACAGGACCTATCTACTGGCCTTGCAATCTATTGATTTTGCTGGGCAGATGTTTGTCTTTGTAAAATGTATCAAGTTATATACCTCTAGTTCCTGATGCATGTTCAGAAACAATTTCTTACATTGAGAGTTTTCTTTTTAACTTCAGTTTTATTGCATAAAAGCATTGAGGTATAAAATTATTTTTTTGTCAATCAATTATAGTTGTTTCTGTTAAAAAATTGTATATGTGTTCAATGTCACTGATCTGGATAAATCTTGAGTGTGTAAGAACAGCCCTTCATTCGGATGACTTATAAAAAATTACAGAAAGAAAAATTAGAGCCAAACTGACACAGCTCAACCCCTCAAAAACCCTATCAATTGCCAGAATTGGAGCAACCTGCATTAGTGGCTTCAAATGGGAGCTGAAAAAGAGGGGGAAGAGAGGGCAGGGTGTTTAGACAAGAGAAAGATGATGAATAACTAAAAACACTGAAGGAAAGGTCAGGAAGTTTGGGGCTCAGCCTGGTCAAAGCCCAAGGTGTGTGGCATTGGGGTTGTGCCCTGAGTCACTGGTTTTGAGCAGTCAGCAAAGGAAGTGTCCATCTCCTTTCTAATCCCTCATGCACACAGGGACACTGGGGGTTGCTATGAAAACTTCCAACCTCTCATTGCAAATTCTCTCTAGCTACAGCAAATTATCACACAAAGAGATTTTTGTCTGGCTGTTCTAATGCAAATGGGCAATATTGAGTCTTCTGTCACAAAAAAGTGATATTGAGCAAACCATCTGCATGGGTGTTTTGCCTGGTACAATTGCTGGAATATAGCTGTTTCACTCTACCATGCTTTCATTTGGAGTCGATTTAAAACTACTGTTTTTATTTGTGCCTTTCAAACTGTGTAAACTTTGACTCCTGTTTTGTTTCTAAAGATATTTACTAATGAGGAGCTGATGTAATTTGTTTTGGAGGACAGGCTCTTTCATACAGAGAGTTGTATGAATTGAGATGCAATCTCTGATAAACGTGGATAAAATTAATGGGCTTTTATGAGTGGCCAGGACAATATTTATTGTTTGCAAGTTGTGTTAACTCGTAGCAATCCCTTGACAAACTGGGGGAATGGCCTGTTGTGATTTGCAGCTGCCTGTGCTGCAGAATGCGCTTACTAGAGCTTTCCACCCGCTATTCAGCTTGCTGTTGCCTGCTTGTTTTCTGTTTTAAAAAGTGTTTTCATTGTCAAACTGCATCCAAACTATTCAGTGGAAGCAGCCCATTTGCTGGTGCTCCGAGACGCTTCGCTTTGTCCCTGCTGACACCTGATGATGGACACAGAATATTCTGAGCCAAATGGTAAATATGAGTCTTCTACTTATGTCACTTTTTTCAGAGATATTGATTTTATTTGCGTTCAGCACATGTTTTCTGACTCTGATTTTATGTAGATGAGGTCACAGTTCATCCAGAGCTCTGGATACCAGCAAAATCCCATGGATGTAAAAATATAGAAAAAAGACAAACTGCATAGGGGGAAAAAAAAATCTTGTTTGCAGAATAGTGGTGTGATAACAAAGGAAGATTGTTGGCTTTTGTTGTCTTTGAAGACATAAAAATCCTATATAAATGTGTAGGGTAATAACAACATCTGATAGTGTAAAATGGTCTCCTGTGAAATCTGACTTTATAGGCACCACAAAGCTAAATAGCATTAACTGAGGAGGAACTGCCAAAAAAAGGGCATTTGGAATGCCTGCCTTAGTGAAATAGGAAAAAAATATAGGAAAGCCTGAAATTATGGGTACAAACTGAGTTTTGGGAGAAGGTTGCACAAGAGTCTGCAGATAGGGATGAAAAAGATGTATAAAAGTCTGTGTGTTGTATCATGCATTCTTTGCACTTCTAATTTATTAAAGGTTTTTCTGCTCAGTTAGTGACATGTCAAATACTGAAATAAGAGTGCTCCAAAGGAACTTTTCTGATTTGTTCCTAGAATCCTTGTTTGTGTTTTAGGAATTAGTGCAGTTCTTAGGGAACAATTCCATGGACATGTACACTTCATTTTCTTGCACCACCTAAAGGGAACTGTTCATGTGGTGAACCACATGCACAAACCTTTGCAGAATTAAATCTTTAAAAAAAAGTTCCCCAAAATATTTTATGCATTTAAATGTTTTTAAGATAAATAGGTAGCAGATGTTTTTTGTGTTTTATCTTAGGTATGTGTCTGCATAATTTCTAAGGTGGAAAACCCCAACATTTCTTTCTTTTTTGTTTCTCTGTCTTTTATATGCTCTTTCTCTCTTAGTATTTTTTAACTCAACAAACCAAAGGATACTTTTAAAAATTACTTGCTTCCAAAAATCTAGAGGTACTGCAATGTTAGCATAGTTTTAAAAAAGGAAAAGTTTTCATTTTGATGTTGGAGAACTTTCGTTCCTCATCCTACTGTGCAAGTGTTTATATTTTATGTTTTTAAGGAAATTAATTTCAAATGGTTTCTGATTAGTGGCTTGGCCCTGCTTCATTGTCATGCTGATTTTCATATGTTTCTCTTATAAATAAAATATCAGCAAGGCAGACATGGTAACAAGGGAGAATCAGCAGTCCCAGATATTTCTGGACACCACCTTAATGTGGGAAAAGCCTGTGAGGGAAGAGATGGTTCTGGGCACCAGGTCCTGAGCTGGGTGTCCCAGACAGTGAGGGAATGTGAGGTGAGGAGGGATGCAGCAGTTAGAGCAGCATGGAGAGGGCACAATAAGGATGAGGTGTCTTTTCCTCCCAGATCAGGGAAATTGAATGTGTGACTTGTGGCATCCCATAGTGGAATAGAGCAAAGAGAGAGTAACTGCGAGCAGAGATGCGAAATGTCAGAAGAAAAGTGAGGTGCTGAGGGAAAATGCTGTGCTGTGGCTCTGGATGACAGCTGTGCCAGCCCAGCACTCCTGTGCTGCAATAGACAGAGAATTGGAGTTGTGTCGGGGTACCCAGCAAGATGGTCTGTGCTGGCCAAATCACTGCTGATCCAGGTGGGACTGTCAGCACTGGGACCTGACCTTTAAATCATTACCCCTTGTATTGGAGAGGTGCCTGGTTTCCCTGCAGAATGTCACTAATCCAGGTTATTCCCTACTGGTGCTGGAATGTTCACATCTCTGAGATGTGTTACTGCTGCTGTTTCAGCATTCATTGCTTTCATTTGTCACCTGGAAATACGTGAATGCCCAATACACAGAAGTGCACTGTAAATAGCTGGAGGTGTATAAAGGATTGGAGGGAAAAGCACAAATGAAGTAATTTCCACAGCACATTTAATTTTTTGTTTGCTTACATGTAGGACATGTAGTCAGATTAATAAAACTTCAGTTACTAAAGAGTTTCGTCATGGCTACACCATCAGTAACTCTAAATTTACCCTCTTTCTGCTGACCAGGTGAATTTAATACTTGTTTAAACTGATGAAATTGGGCTGCTGCTTTGTCACAAGGAAAAATGTGTTTTGTTAATTCTCCTAGGAAACAGTAAATTGGAGTGTCATAGTTTATTATTAAGGTATTCTCTTCCAGATTTTGCTCCTTTTACCTGGGCACCACTGGTTGGTGAGCAGCCTTGTGCTGCGGCATGTGTCCACCACAGCAGCTCGCTGATTAAGCCCATCATCCTGTGTTGGTGTCTCTCCTCCTCTTAGGTTTTATAAAAACTGCTATTTTATTATTATCTTGTGGAGAATTGTGTGTGCTACATTCCATCCTGTCCTTTTGCTTCTTTGTGTCAGTTTTTTAATCTTGCCGGGATAAATGAGGCTTTGGGAAATCACAGTGAAGAGCTTATTATAAGGGAAGACTACAATGTTAACTTGCTTTCATTTATGTCCTGTGATATGTAAATCCACTCTGGTTTTGTCTGGTGCTGGTTGCATCCTTGTCTCAGTGGTGTGAAGAGCAGGACTGCAGCCTTAGCACTGAGGAGGCAACCAGGACAGAAATGAAAACTACTCTTTGTTTTCACATTAGTCCTCCACCTAATTATTCTTTTTTTTTTCCTGATAGTGACTGTAGCTGTTTTATAGCTGGCAGAAATCTGTCAGCCTGGCACTTTGATCCTAAACTCAGAAATGCATTGTGATTGGATGGTGATGCTGCTCTTTCCATCTGCTGAGGCTCGCAGTAGCTGCTCAGGAGGAATACAATGCCCTGCTAACTCCGCTGTGTCAGTGTTGGCTTCGTCATGACCACCAGAAACATCTTTTGTTCACTGCTAGTTTACAAAGCTTGTCCTGATTGTTTTTAAATTGATGCTACCCACTGAGAGAAGTTATAGGTTTGTTGTTTTTTTTGGAAAAGCATGAATGCACAAATGTGCCTCTGCTTATTGTGTGTCTGCTAAAGTCTTCAAATTTTTGAGGAAAAAAACCACCATTATTTGATGTTAGTAGATTTGATAGTAAGAGTTTTTGGGGGTTTTTTTCTATTTTATTATCTTTTTTTGAACTGAAGACCATACATTTGTATACTGCCCAGAGGTGCTAAATTCCCAGGCTGCAGATGATAGAGGAACTGAAGTCACTGAGAAATTACATTTAAATATGCTGCTCATATGGCTGTAGAGCTCAAAAGTAAACTGCAGTCAAGTTGGTTATGTAATTGTTTATAGACATTTTAATTCAATAGTTAAACAATTTTTTTGTCTTGGTCACTTGCCTCCAAAAATATGTAGGCAAAGGGAGAGCACTGTAAACTAAAAATATTACAAGGTTAAACTGAACTACAAAGTTGTATTTAGAGTTTTTATCGATTGTGTTCTTTCCATCTGTTTGTGTTTGGTATAGGACAGGCCAGAGCTGAAATGACTTCTCTATTTCAGATAATTTGGCTGTCAGTAATTCAGAAGCAGCATCCCCTGAGGGCCTTGCGTCTTCTGTGTGCCATGCAGTGATACTCCTGACCCTGTCTGTGATTTGTGAAACAACCATGCTGACCTGTTGGCCAAAATGAATGAAGTTCTCTTTTCTGTTAACTGGCAAATTACTACTGTGGTTTTATTTCTTCAAAAGGGTTAAAAAACTTGTGGGAGGCCCAAATGAAATTGGCTTTTTTGTTGTCTGAACTTGATTTTGTTACTGTTGCAGTGTCACTGTTTTGCAAACTCTTGATCTTCTAGGCTAGACAGGATCTGCATTTCTAATACAAAAATTCAGGCTTTTTACAGGTCTAAATGGAACAAAAATAGACAAGTTTCTCCAGAGTTATTAACCTGGCGCCTTCTTATGAGCACTAATTTTACTCAGAATTGACATGTCAATTGCAGCAATTTTCCTTATAGCGTGAAACACTGAAATATCCACAAATTTTAAGGGTTATTAAAAAAATGTATCTCTAGTAACACTTGAGAATTAAATTCTGGTAGCTTTAATATAAAATTTGCCTTTATAGAGTAGATGTTTGCCAAATAGAAAATACATGTTCAAAATACAAAGACTGTTCAGGACACAGAATCATAATGTTAGTGGGTGAAATAAGGTATTTTGTTACAGTAGAATGCATTAAAAATATTTTAATAATTACATTTGCTGATTTTTTTTATATTTCACTGTATGAAAAAAAAAAAAATCCAAGTGTGCTAATACCTTGTCAGTATTTTCTTTTCCACTGTCTCCAACTAAATTGAAGCCCAGCTCCGATAATGATTTTCTTTCCCAATATATCCTCTTTATTCCTAGTCTGTGAGTGTATAATTTGAGAAACACACCTATTCCCTGGGCAAGAACTAACAAAGTATGACTTGTTCTACTAGATGAGTTCTTTGACCAAAATAAAATGCTCCCAAATTAGAGCTGGGGTTGGGTTGATGAAAACAATAAACTGAAGATTGAGAATTTGCTGATATACACTTTTCTGTATACCAAACTTACTATTTGTCAGGTGTGTCATCATGTGTGTTGCCATCATTCACCAAAATAAATGCTAGTTTGGAGTAAATCTTGAATATAAGTACCAATGAACATAGGGAAATTGTGGTGATGTTTTTGGTAAATGCTAACTTTTGGTGTGATGTCTTATATGTGGTAGGAGTTCTAGAAGACCATCACTGAGATGGACATCCTTTGGTGCTCATAGTCCATACAGACAGGTTGGCTTGGGAAGAACAATGGAAGTTGCCTTCACGGTAACAAATAATTTGGAAGTTGGTTTTGGCAATAGAGCTTTATTTATAAGTGGTTTTTGGGTATAATTGTGGTGCTCACAGCTCTTGTGTAGTTAGATGTTTCCTTCACATTTTTCCTACTAGGGAAATTTTTACTGTGTATCTTTAGTGCTGAAATAAAACATTAATGTTAATCCACAACATTTTTTGAATGCTGCACAGACTGATATTATATGAGAAGATTTAAAGTGCAAATTAACTGGAATAAAAGCAATTTTAGTAGGACATGTCATGTTGAAAGCAGAGCAATGGGATACCTATAGTAGAACATAATTTAGAAGTTAAGGTTACAATTTTAGCAGGTTATTCTTCAAGTCTAAAGGTGGTCTTTTGGTTGGACACTTCCTTATGCAGAGTTGTGGGATACAGCAGCACTGGGCAGTTGGCTGTAGCCTGCGCAGCCAGAACCTGGTTTGATGAATACGTTCATATCCCGCTCATTCTTGGCCCTCTTGGAGCCATTTCCCAGTGGGGTTGTCTGGCTCTTGTGATGGGAAATGACACGGAATCTGAAAACTGTTTCAGGGTGAGGCTACAACTGGCAAGCAATTCCACTTGCTCCTATGTAGAAATCTGCGCATTTTACCTGGGCATATACCAAGGTAAACAGACTCTGGTTCCTGGGAGGAAAACTACGTTTGTTCCCAAGCTGCTCCATGTGCAAACTGGGAACCTTTGCCTTGGGATAGGGTGTGTGGGTGGAGATAGCAGCACTTTACTTATCTGACTTTTACCAACTGCTACAAATCTGTCAGAGACCCGATGTGAGTTTTGGTGTCTGAGGAAGGAACTACCGCAGAGTTTTGAGAGTTCCTGCCTTGAGCTCTCAGCTGCAGGTTAGTGCCCTGATAGCAAGATTTTTCCAAAGCTTATCTATCAAGTGCTGCTTTATCATGAAACTTCTTTAAAAGTACCCTTAATCTACTTTGAGGTTTCATTCACTGTGATAGAGATGTAAATAAGGCAGAACATTTTTGTGCTCATTATATAAATTCAGAAATAGTTTACTTCTCTGTAACCTGCTCCAATTTTTGCACAAATTCTTAACCACAATTTATTATACTAAATGGCACAAGAGTGAAAATTCAAACCAGATATCATGGATATCTTGGAAATTTGCCCTCTCCACAGGGTATCTGATTTCCTTAAAAGCATTAAAATTGTCCATACTGCTATATTTCTATTTCATGATTAGCACATGCCTAAACTTTTGCAGTTTTGACTGCTTTACTATCCAGTGCAGGTACTTAATGTTTTTGCGCACTTGGATTTCACAGAATCGGTTGGGCTGGGAGTGACCTTAAGGGCACCATCTAGTTCCAACTCTCCTGCCATGGGCAAGGACACCTCGTACTAGACCAGATTGCTCAGAGCCCTGTCCAGCCTGGCCTTGGACACCTCCAGGGATGGGACAGCCACAACTTACCTGCACAACCTGTTCCAGTGCCTCTCCATCCTCACAGTAAAGAATTTCTTCCTAATACCTGGAATCTAAACCTGCCTTCTCTCAGTTTAAAGCCATTTACTCCTTGTCCTATCACTGCACGCTCTCGTAAAAAAATCCCTCTCCATTTCCACCAAGACGAATAGCCAGAAAGTTTTTGGTAATGTTAGAGAGACAAGTGTTTTATAAAGAGTGAGCTTTGGCTAGATGATAACCACGTTTTCTGCTTGACTGTCTGCTGTGCTTTTGCCTTACATTCCCTTTTGTCTGTGCTGTTTCCGTGCAGCCCCTGCTGTGGAGCTGGCAGGCTGGGGAAGAGGGAAGCAGCCAACCATAGCTCTTTGCACAGCAGTGCTCTTGCCACCACTGCTCTTCGGCAGGAAGCAGAAGGCATGTCAGTCTTCACAGTTATTTGCTTTTATCTTGTTCTTCCAGACTTTGCTGCCTTCTGAGGCACAAGAAGTTTGTCTCACCTTGTCAGTATTGTGTATTAACTCCACTTGTCAGTGCAGTGCCTCATTGTCCTTGCCAGGTCTGGTGCTTAGTCATTGAATGTCTTTCCCTGACTTGCTTGTTGTTTCATTTTTCTTTCATGTCATGTAGCATGCATGAGCTTTTGCTGAATGATATATGCAGAATTATTCATCATTTTAATATATAAAGGCTTGATGCATACCTGAGTCTAATGAGTAAGGAAATAGTTGTTTAAGTTGCAGCATTTAATTTATATTTTGTAGCTCAAAATAAACAGTACAAATCCACAGGCTTCTTTCCAATTAATCATGCTTATAACACTACTGTGAAGCTGTCGTCTTTTCTCTGTTTCTATTCCTTCTGTCTATCAGCCTCACCATTTGTTTATCCCTATTTGTTTTACTTTCTCTCAAGGCTTCAAATGAATTTGAGAAAAGGTCTTTTATTGGGTGTACAGCTTGGGCTGGAGTCTGTGTAGGCAGTGGGAGTTTTCCATGGGAGTGACACAGGTAAGAGACAGCAGTTCTGGCACCAACATTAAAGTAAAGAGGTAGGGCCAGTTTTAGGATGAGCATAAGCTCCAAATTATGATCTGGGTGCAAAATTGGAGTAGCCTGTTTCTCTGTTCTGCTCAAGTCTGTAGCTTCATACCAAGATTTTACAGAGCAATGCTTAGTCAGACCTGCACAGCTCATGGAATTTTATCCAATAATCTCTCTACCAGGCTCAGTAATGCGTGTCTGAACTGATCATCTCTCTTCAAAATATGATTGACAACTAAAAAGAAATAAATTTAAAAAATCAAAAAAAATAGTGCTAAAGAGAAATATTCAGTAGGTATACTTTGAAGTCTGTTCCTTTTCCCTAAGACTTTGTACTCTGCAATATATGTGAGAAATACAAGTTTTAGGGTCTTTTCAGTAGAGAGAAAAAATAACTACAAATTACTTGAACACGAGTAATATTTTTTTTTAGTAAGTCTGGGATGTCCTGGCATTCCTTTTATAATCCCATGTGTATGGAAATGTTGAATTTGCAATTTATTTGCATCATTTCAAGAGACAGCACCAGAAGGACTTACAGAGGCCACGTAATTAGCCAAAACTTAATGCAGAAAGAAAACTGAGTGGTTTTAGCTCTAAAGCTGGAAATAGTGGCTTTATCAATGCGTATCTGTCATACAACTCTTGACCAAACTTCTGGAGTTTGCATCCTCACAATAGGGAATTTTCTAGTGCTAATACTTTTTACCAAATAGGCAGGACTTCCTTAGAAGGTGGCACTTTGTTAGCCCATGGTGTCTAAGAAGCAGGAGAAAAATAACCTTGTTGCTACATTCTTTTTCTTTTCCAACTGCTACAGTCAGTTAGTTTTGTTAGATGTTCATCAAATGCTTCTTTCTAGAAAGCACAGTAACTGCTCTGAACACGGTATGTGCCGTACGCTCTGAGAACATTTCATGAGCACCCGCAATGTATTTTTGTGCTGGTATGATTCCAGGGAGCCAAAGGTTCTCTCACTGTTGTCAGAGCTGAAAAAAAATGCAGTATTAGACGCTTAAAATCTTCTTTTGAGGAATTTTAACTAAATATTCAAATAAGAAGAAAATAGCTGTTAAACAGAAGTAGATGTAAACCTGGGGAAGGTAGCTGGGGAGAATTGATAAAATATATTTTGTGCTTGTTATATGTTTTGTGCTTATGTTTGACTACTTGCACCAGTTTTCCCACAAATAAACATTAGGATGTGCTTCCAAATCTTGATGATTTTTTTTCAGCTGTATACCATGGTATAGGGCCAGAGACCTGAAGAGCTACAAATTGAAGCTTTGCAACTTAATTTCTCAGTGAGCTGAAAGCTTCTGTGTGTTAGTACTAGCTTTAGTTAAGACACTTCTTGGAATTGCTTGTAGGTTAAACTTTCAGGTATGTATATATTAATTTTACAAATTAGTGATTTATAAGAGTAGGTGGAATATGGATTACATGGATGCTGGGATTATGCATGGAACATGGATTACATGGATCTGGGAATCTCTGTTAATAAAAGGCATAAAATACCTTTTCTTGTGTAAGTAATTTTGAGGCTTGCTGGGACAGAGTAGGGGGAAAAATGAGCCCTGTTACATTTTTCAGACTTTTTTTTTTCAATGTATGAGTTTTCTATATGGTTATTTATTCCCCACAATTTATCTGTGCAAGAATTAATCAAACCAATGACTCTTGTGACTTCTCTCCTCTGCATTGTTGCATGTGTGATTTTTTACTGCACATAAGGCTTCTTCTACATTCTGCAAAAACCTGCCAGGATTTTCTGCTCTGTTCCAAAGCAAGAGTTCACATCTAAGTGCTTTCTCACTCTAGTGGTAGAAAAGGTCTGTTGGAGTGTGCTGTGATAACTCTGCAGAGAGATAAAATTCACAGGAACAGGAATCAAGCATTTGAAAAGGTGGAAAGGTATTTTTATTTTAATAAAAGTGATGAGCATTTTGTTTTCCTTGGGTATGAACGCTGTTTGCCTTGCAAATGAGAATTCAGCTTCTCAAATCAAAGATCATTTGAGCAGTTGTGAATGTATGAAGGAAACAAAACTTAGAGACTGCAAAAGTAATGCAAATGAATGAGGAATTTTATCTTTTTAAAAGCTGAAGTAAATTGAGTTGAGGGGATTTGAAACTGACATGTAATAAGAGAAAGAGGCATTAACTGCACTCAGAGCCCTGCTTGTAATACAGGTGTTTTAGCAACTGCATTTTCCCCTTGGATTCAGGGCTCTGTTTGAATGTCAGCGTTACACGCACTAGAACATAAGAGCTTTGGGGTTTGCCAGTAAAGCTGTTCTTATGTGCGTTTTCTTGCCCGTGCCTGTTCAGGAGCACAGGTGACAAGCCTTGGACAGTTGCCTCTCTTGGGATGCCATGTCACAGTTTGTCCTTTTGTAACCTAAGATTGGGGCCACAGCCTGGGCGTGCAATCCCTTCAGCAGGTGGCTTATGTTTTACACTCAGTAGGGGACTCCCGCAGTCTAGTAACAGCCGGCAGTGGCAGTGACAGGGAACCATCATCTTTGGAGCATGGTGTTATTTATTCATCCCCTGAAAACGTCTTTTGGATGCACAACACAGTAGTGTGTGAGATTTGGAGCTTTGTCTCCAAAAAGGCGTACGTGGATAGGGTTTACTTGCTCATTTATAAATTCCTCCAAGCCTAGATGAGTCTGTCCCTGGCAGGAGGAGCTGGCTGTAGCTGTGTTTGCACGAGATGAATTCACATCCCCTGTTTCAACGCCATGCACACATGCACACCGGTTGTTCTGGCACAGCCACACAGATCTCATGTGACCCAGAACAGGGGCTGGATCTGGCTTAAAAATGCAAAAAAACCCCTCATGTGTTTTGTGGTTTTTGTTTAGCGCGGCGAAGCCAGATCTGATTCTCAGCATGGCTGTGTAAACAGGCGTGCTGGTGTCACTGTAGGGTGCAGGCAGCAGCATTTCAGTCAGCCACTACCATGGGAGGCTCTTGCAGATGAAATCATATCGTGAGCTTGCAGCATGTCTGTGTGGGGGTCAGCCTGTGCTCTTCTCACTGACACAGTCGTGCTGATTTTTGGTTTACTTCCCCTGCTTCATTCCAGCCCTTTCTCTTGTCTTGAAGTATGAAATAGCCTTTGATTCAGTTGTAAGCTTTGGGAAAATTAACACATTCAAATATGGATGGATTTATGCAGGCAGTCTCCCCAGTTAATGGTGTTGGCACTGTCAGTTCCTTTTGAAGCTGTGTCTTTGAGACATTTACCTGCTTGCTTATTTTCCTTTTTTTTCCCTGCTTCGAAGCTTGGCAGCCCCTTTATAGCTCACTTTCTTCTTCAGCAAGGAAGCAGAGTTAAAAGTTGAAGAGCACATCTGACAACACTGATCAAAAATAAGCATTTTTTCTACTTCTTCCCTTTTTCTACTTCTACCATAACCTCTGCCTCCCCTCAAGTTAATCTTTAAAACTTCCAGTGCAGTAGTTGACCAAAATAGTTACATTTAAATATTTTGGGATACACTTCCATCTCTTCCTGACTTCCATTTTCTCCTGTGGGCTGATTATACTGGCTTGTTATCTGTGTTCGCTCCTGGGGCTGGTTGCAGATACATCTCTAATGTGAGAAGATGGCAGAAGCTGCCACTGTTATTACTGGGTTTTGAATACGTTGTAGTCTGGTATTTTCCTGCTTCTAGAGCTCTTTGAAGAGCCTGAGAACCAGTTGTGTGTGCTTTTTGAAGTTCTTCCTCTTGAGTGAGGCAGGAATCCCAACTGGCTCTTCCTGCTGGTATGTGAACCCAAGAGCTTTTCCTTAGGACTGCATCCTGAAAAATAGATGTGGTGACATAATGGCCACTCTGTTTTTTTATCCTTTTCCTTCATTCCTTCTCCTCCTCCCAGCTCACTGAGGAGAAGCACATAGATGCGTGCCTGAAACCATGTAGAGATACCTGCAGCATTACTAGGGCTGGCACGCAAAAGAAATTGCAGATTGTCTGTGTTTGTGTTTGCTGGGGAGGCCTTAGAATTAGATGGCAGTCTGATTGTTATTGTATTCAGGTTTCAATGCTTGAAACAGCAAAATTTTATGAAATCATACATAGTAATTTGAATGAAACAAGATAAAATCAAGAGGAAAGGAGGCAACTGAAGGGCCTTTAGCATGCCCTTATTATGACTGTAACCAAAATACATGTAGAATTTAGAATTAAAGACCAGGTCTGCTTTTACACTTCTCATCTGAATATTACAGTTTCAGAGGGGAGGGATTACTTTGACTCGTCAGTCAATAGAGGAAAGAAATGAGAGGTGGAAAAGTGTCTGACTCACCAGTTAGTACACATCCAAAATTGTCACGTTAGGCTTTTGGCTAATTTTATATATACATGACTGCAATTTCCCCTGTGCTTAATGCATGGAACTCAAGCATTTCAGGAGACCTGGCAAAAGGGATGGGAAGTGTGCTGTGTGCAGGGAGCTGCTGCCACCCCTTGCCTGCACCGTGGCTGATGCCTGCACTGGTTCATCCTCATCCTTCTGGCCACTGCAGCTGGGTGAGGGGCTCTGGAACAAGCTCCAGTGTGGGAGGACCATGTGTGGGCATGGCCTGCTGGGCTGCTCAGCTTTGATGAATTGGCTTTCGAGGCACTTCAAAAGCATGTGTGTGTTTGTGATAGGTAAAGTGGGTGTCATTGATGTAGTTGGTTTGAATATTTTAATGGAGAGATGTTGTCTGTAATTTTTTCAGTGGAGCAACGTGCAGTGCTCTACTCTCATCTCCATCCCTTCTTCCTTCCACAATTTCTTTTTGTTACTTTTCAGAAACTCAGATATTTGGTCCCCTAAATGTTTTGAGACTGCTACTGCTGTGATATGTCAGGAACACAACTGCTGTGGATATTCACTTATCTAGGCCACCTTTCTACAGTTGCAACAAATTGTACATAGCTTGTTAGGAACAGAGCAAAGACTTTCCCTTCTACATTGCCAGCCCTTAAGTGCAGTTAGGTTCATCTCCACTCCTGAGTCTGCACAGCTTAAGAAAGTCTGTTTTTATAAATATAAATAGAGAACATAAAAATGATGCAGGAAAGAATCCACATTTAGTCAGTCTGACACAGTTTCCCCACAATGTGTCACTGTCTTGCAGTCCATGCATTACCAGTAATGTTGCTTTTCAGGATGCTCTGCACAGGACAGTTCTGCAGTGATCAGTGGTCCCAGCTGGGACATCCTGTAACAGAGACACCTCACAGCCACTTCGTCTGGTCTGATTGAATTAAGATTCTTTGGGCAGGGACTATGATCAGGAGTAGTCTGTGGGCAATGTGGAATATAGTTTGAAGAGCAAAGCAGAGAGCCCAACTCAAAAACCAAGAGATAGCTCTTGGAGTGGAATTACTGTCTGGGTTGATACTGCTGGCATTGAATATTCAGTGTTTCAAAGGAGAGATACCAGTTGGATGGGTGTGTATTTTGTGTGTTGTGGTATGCCAAGCTGATATGCAGATCTGATTTGCTACTTGATGTTTGTCTCATGATGGGAGGTGGAGCTTGAAAACAACAGTCATTTAGTCCTCAGTTTCTTCCTCAGTTATTTTCCTTTATTGTGCTTCTGCATTTTATTATAGCTGCATAAGAGTACGTTCCTCTAATAGAATAGAAGATGGTGACATGTATATATATATGCTTATATATATAAAATTGAAGTCCCTATGCAATTACCAGTGTAATAAAAACAAGTGATTCAGTAACTTCCTTTCAAAGCTGTAAACAAACGAAGAAATGAAGGATCTGCTGGAGGTGATCATTTTCCATGAGGAGATTTGATGGTCTTGTGCACACACGCGGAACTGCGGAGCTCCCAAGCCCTGCTTCAGGCCCTGGCAGCGACTGCTCTGGTGGTGAGCGAGTTGCATCACTTCTCCCCGGCTTCCGTGTTAAATAGTTTCCTCTATTAACTGGCCGAATGGTTTGTTTCCTCTGGAGCACTTCATCTCCATCTAGAGCTGCCAAACCTGACATACAGTGGATCCTGTCTTATTCCTTGCCGAGTCTTGCTGAAGCCAGTGGGTGTGCTTGTTAGGCTGTAATTAGACTTTGTTATGAGTAAGCAGCATCAGGCTATAAACTCAATATCCTTCTGGGATGAGTGCTGCTTAAATAATAAGTAGCCTTCTGTTGTGTCTATCCAGTCTAGTTTAAGACCAGTAAGCTTTCAAAATGAAACACTATATTGTATGGTTCTAATAATGTCCTGTAAATAGCAGCTATTTCATACTGCATTTAGAGCTGCCTCACATTTGATGAAAATATGCTGATGTGACCCTTACTTACTAATACACACTTTCTAATACAAATATCTTTCTTTTGCAAAAGCGTTCTTCCTGGACTCTCTTGGCCTCAGCACTAATACTCATCTTCAAATTACTGTTCCTTCTAAAGCAATTATTGCTTACATGATGTGCTGTACTTGCTATAACAAACATTTTCATATGGGATATAACATATAATAGAGCTGGATATTTCAAACTTTGCATTAGCTAGAACTGCTTAGGGAATCCTGGTTTGTTTCTTCTTCAATTCTGTGCTCCTTTTGCTTCTCACGTTTTACCTACAAAAGCTGCAGAGTCCGAACGCCTTTGGAATAATATGACAGGATTAGGAGGTGGGTGATGGTGTTCAGTGACACTTGGGAATGGATGAACTCACAGAGAACACGATGCTGCTGGTAGAAATGCAGCTTGCATTTTTTTAAATTTAGCAAGTGAGCTACAGAAATTCCAGTTGTCAACGCATGACCCTTGAACTCTCAGTGCTATGTAGAGCCATGGGACAGGCATGATGGGGAGAGCACATGTGAAGCTGCCTATATTGCCAAAAAATCATGTAATTGTGGTGGTTTCAAATGTGGTGGCTGTCCTTCCCTTGCTGCCTGCTGTCCCTTCATCTGGCACATCCTTTTCTCTCATGGCCATGTGGCTTCACACGGTGGGCTGGCTGTGCCATTGCAGCTCAGTAAGCTGTGCAGCTCTCCTGTGAGCTGGTGTAAGCTGGCATGGAAAAGGGAAAAAGGGAAAGGATCAGGCTTTTTTCATCAGTGTCACATCCTTGCTGGGTACAGCTAGCAGGGAAAGGGAGGGAGGGATGAAGTGGTGAGGAATGGCAATTGTTCAGCCCAAGTGCTGCTCTCACTCTGAGCGGTGAGGCCGTGGTGTCAGAGCACATCATACAGCTGATTTACTGCTGGCTCAGATGTTCCCATGCAGAGCTTCAGATGCTTTTGCTGCTTTTAACAAAGTGAATGTGATTGATTTAATGTCTGTTCATCATGTAGTTGGGACTGCACAGGGCCATGTGAGGTGGGTGACCAGCTCTCTGCTAACAGGCTACGAGACAGACACCGCTTGCCATGTGCAGTCCCTGAGGAGCCACCATGCCACCTCCTCCTGGGATGGGCTCTTCCTGGCCTAGGTGAACTTCTTTAGGGATGAAAATAGGAAGAAGTATGTCAGGGCAAGTCTTGGTGAAATGGTTTACAAGAAGGGGGAATAAAGCATAAGGAAGGTGGGGACTCCTCCTGAGGCATTCAAGCTGTGCTTGTGGTGTATCAGACCCATCAATGCTCTTCAGCACTGGGGGAGGCTTATGGCAGACCCCAGGACACGCAGGGGAGGTGGATTTTGTGTGGATTTTGACTTTTCCCTCAAGCTATTTCTAAACAGAACAAGAGGAACAAAACCTTTCCCCCCAAATGTTTCTTCATAAAAAGTGTAAAAACAACCACAAACCCCTTTGTGTTATGCAGATAATTCAGAGGGCACCTTAAACACCAAATTCAGTTGTTTGAAGTTGTTTTTTGTTGAAGTTGTATGTGTGCCTCTAAAATTTTTTGGTGATTAGATGTTTGTTTAACAAAAGAGCTGGTTTTCTTTGAGCTAAACTAAATACCCAAGATTTGAAAGGACTTCTTAGGCAAAAGAGCCACCTTCTCATCCCAAGGACTAATTACTGAGGCTTTCTGTTTTCTCAGGAGTCTCATCCTCTTAGAATACATATTGCATTTTCAGAGCACATTTCCTTGCTCAGAGTTTCTCTTGTTGGGATTAGCTATTGTAGAGCTGTCACCTACTCTGCAGGGTTGCTCCTGCTTGGCTGCACGGGGGAGAAAAGGGGGAAATTACTGCAGCTCACAAAGATGCTTTGCCCTAATTATGATTCTTACATTGAGGAGCAATGGTCCACCCCAGTGCTGACCATGGGAAAGCACGCATTTGCCAAGTGTGCACTCCTGGAGATCCAGGACAGCAATGACCTCTATTCAGGAATAAAGAAAATTTCTAATTCAGCTGCTCCAGGTGTGAGTTTGATCAATTTGTTTCTCTTTTTTTTTTTTTTGTGGGTTTTTTTGTTTGGTTGTTTTTTTCTCTTGCAAGTATGTATGTTTTTTAAGGGAGGCAGATGCTATTCCTTACAGCAGAAAAGGACTTAAGTTTCTTTTTATTTGGTTAAGTAAAAATAGGATGTCAGTACATGTCCAGGCTACTTTTGGGGCAGTCAGAACGGCACCCACTACATGGCCTTGATTACCCTAAGGGAACAGAAGGACTCTGGTTTTTAATTTTCATAATTTAAACACAGTAAAATGCTGTCAAAAAAGGTCCATCAAGATCCTGTAAGTTTGATGAGGCCCTTTTCTTCTGTTATTTTTCCTTGCTAAGCTGCTTGGTCTTCCAGTGGCCTCTAAACTTTTGCATGCTGTGAAGTAACGAAGCAGAACATTAAATCTTTTAAATCCAAAGAGTGCCAGCAATCTACTGAGCATTTCACAGTGCTGTTGTCAGTGAAGAATGCTTGTGTGTATTCTCTACATTGTAATCCCCTGAGTGTGAAATTAGATCTGGTACCAGTTTATTTTTCTCTTCTTTAATTCTTTTTCATATCAAATATTAAATGTACTGTAATCTCCCTATCTGTTTCTGGGTATAAAAAGTGAAGGATTACCCTTTTGGTAAGTAGCTTTCCAACTTCTTTTTTTTTTAGTTGCACAGCTTAATAGTACAATTTAAACAGAATAAAAGATTGTGTGAAGAATTACAGGCTTCTTTTCCCCCCTTTATTTTTTGTGTGGGCTCCTTTTGAATGTTTATTAATGTCAGTCTATGCATCTCTTTTTGGATTTTAAAGATCTGTTTTAGTAGAATATGGCCTTTTTGTGATCAAAGTTGGGCTTAAATGAGTGCTTTCAAAACATTACTCTGCTAAACATAATGATAGCATTGTAGTAACTTCAAGTTTTAGTAGTACAGTACTAACAGTGTCTTAAATAGTTCTTATCCTTTACTCTGTTTCTGTTGGTCACAAGTGTTACCTCACAAGTATTTTTCTTTTCTTTTTCCCCCTCAGTTTAATCAAGTCAGTGCATTTTTTTTATATCTGTGTCTTCAGCTGTGAAATGAGACTAATGCTTACCTGGCACATCGTGGAGTAATGTGAAACTAGCTAGTGTCTGAGATTGAGAGGGGCCAGGGAGTAGGGAAAGCATATGAGAGATGGATATTTAGTAGCTGTACAGTTATCTGCAAGGATGAAAATATGCAGGCAACTGAAAAGACACAAGTGAGATTGAATTGGATTACTTTGAACAAAGAAATTCAGTGGTACAGATGACTTTAAGAGCTGAAATTGCACTGTGCTCACCAGCATGATGAAATCCTTTCTTGTGATATGGGAAGCCCCCTGTGTCGTGAAGAATGGAGAAAGTTCAGATTCCTTTTTAGAAAACTGAGCTACTTAGGAGATGTTCCTCCAAGAAGACAGCAGGTAGTGCTTTTTGTAAATGTGGTTTGAGTTTGCAAATCTCTTGTGAGTTAATCTGGAAAGAGTATGGATAGCCAAAGGGAAGCAAGTAGGGCTGTTTCTGGATGCAGGCACTAGTTGGGGAAATAAATAATTTTATTTCTATGTAAAACAGATTTCTAGTCCCTCCTTACTGCAAGTAAATTTAAATAGGGGATGTTATGTTTTGCATTTAGTTGACCAAAGAGAAGAAAGAACTTGCTTTCATGCTTGTAAAAGAACAAGTTGTCCTTGCTGTTGAGAATACTGTTGCTCTTCATCTGAAAATGAAGCTAGTTTAAAAAAAAATTGTCTAACTATGCACATTGCACAAGATCTGCTGCTGTAGAGAAACATGCGTATTCTTTGCTTTAAGTGAATAAATTAATTCACTGATTTATCTTCAGTCAGGACTGCAATGTGATGAAATTGTGAGGGATTTTGTTATAATGAATCCTGGAATGACAGGATTCATTGCCCTACTTAGAACACTCAGGTAAGACTCTGGAAAACTTAAACTTCCTTATACTGATAAGCTCACAGGAGGTGCAGATTAAGACTACCAAAGAATCAAGATTCTCTTTTCTTTAAAGCTGATTTGCAAAAATATTTTCATGCCTTTTAAAATAATAAGTAAGAGCATTGAGTATTCACGGATACCCTTGTTTGAAACCAATCTAAGCTGCTTTTGTGCTTGAAGTCTTCTGTAATTCTGTTCTGTGATTGTGGGTAAGTCAGAAGCAGCATTTGTTGAAGTTGCATACTTTGCCTTCCTGTGGCCTTACACATTTTTAGTGAAAAGTATGAATACTTGAAATGTTGGAATTTCCTTTAAGCATCAGCACTCTAGGCTTCCACTTCCATTTTCTTTAATCAGGGTGAGTATGTCTGAAAAACTGCTGACATGGCATTTGTTGTCCACATGACAAATGTTTATATTGTGCTGCAAAATCAAGCAAAGCTTATGCAAAAATTTCATTGTTTGAGATTTGTCATACCTGTGTGTGTGGTTTCAGGATGCTGTTGCATCCCTTGTTTCCTGGAGAATCCTCTGATATAATAATCGTGGCATTTTTCTCCTGTGTGAAACTTGCTGCTGTTAGCTAGGCTTTTCTGGCTTCTAGAGGTGTTTAATGAAGCCTTCTCTTTGAAACCCCGTGAGAAGTATAGCCAGATCAGAGCGGGGCAGACCCTCCTGTTTATCACTTTCCTTGCAGGGAGAGTCATTCAGCTGCTGTGCTGAATCCTTCCCCGCTGCCTGGTGTGGCTCACAGCAGTTCATTTGCCTGTGACCTTTCCTGTGAGAGCTCTTGTATTCATGTTGCTCAGTGTAGCTCCTGCTCACACTTAGTAAAGGCAGGTCCTTTGGATGCTGTTGGCACAATTCTGTATGCGGAGGCTCTTGGCTGCAATGATTTGGTCACAGTTAAAGCATAATGAAGCCATGCATGTTTGCTCATTTTCTGCCCAAAAGGCTTGGTGAGAACTTGTGTATGCCTTTGTGTTAGGCATATCTCATACCCAGGATATAACTTTTGTTTTAAAATTGAGCAAGGAAGTGTGGTGGAACCCATCTTTCATGATCTTTATGATGATGTGTTTGTTTCAGTGGGACATTATCTATATAGAGAAAAATTCATTATTCAAAAAAACTGCAGGTCAGCCAAGTGCAAAATCTCTGTATGTCTGCCATGGTTTATAATCTAAGCAATATTAATTTAAAACTTGTTCTAAAAGTCTTCAAAAAGCTTTCCTTCCTCCATTTTGAGGTATTTAATTATTTTTTACAGTGAATACAGCAATAAGGTTGTTGACTGGATGAATCTTCCAAATCTCGTTACAATACTATTTTAATTGGAAAATGAAGGAAAAGCTGTTATAACCAGGGGCAAAAGCAAATATGAAAGAAGTGAGAATCCTCAGAGGGGCTCCGTCCCTTGCTGGAGTGGCCTTTGGTATGCGCTTTAGGAACACATTTAAATTATTCATACAAAAAATTTCAATGTAAGCAATAAAGAGCTTTTTCAATAATGTTCTTCTGAAGAACAAGAGCTTCTAAGAACCTGGTAAGTTTTTGAGACCAAGTTTAGAAGATTTTTTAAAAGAAGTATTACTCTTAGATAGATGTAGTCTTGTAGCTAATAATTTTGAGAACTCAGTGGTGCCTTCCAGTGATCACAACTGCTTTATAAACACTTAGTCTAGTCTTGCTTCTGTTGAAAATAATGAGAATTTTGCCATAGGCTTCAGTGGAAGCAGGCTATGTCTCTTTAATTATTTGAGCTTTGCTTCACTGAAGTTTGGTAGTAATTGTGAAGTTAAAGGACAGGCATGGAGTCAGAGACCAGAGAAAAATCCTGGCCCCATGGAAATGTGCTGCCTTCCATTGTGGGTTTCCTCAAAGAGCTTTTTAATAACCTGTTCATCTGAGATAACTGCTGTTGTGTAGTTTTCTTTGTCTGTAAAGTGGACGAAATAATATCATAAATCATAAGGTGGTCGTGGGGCTTCATGTATTAATAATCTCTAATGGAGTGTTGTCTTGGTTGAAGCATGATGTGGGTGTGTAGGTAGATTATTGAGTCTATTGTAAATAATAAAGCTGTCTCCTCCCTATGTACTAATTCTCTAGTGGAAACACAGCAGAAAGAAATCTCATTTATTAAACAAAGGTGTATTTATGCAGGTACCAATTAATTCTTTTAAGGTATCTGTAGCTGGATGGTGATTTCAGACAAGGGCGTCTCCTCCTTGATGATCTTAATGCTGTTTTTCTTTTGTATTTTTTTCCACCTACTGCAGGAAATTAAAGAGTCGTGGCCCTGCCTTCATGGCATGTTCACGTAGTAGTGCATGCTGTGTTTCCTGGTGGAAAATGCCACGGTGTCACACGCAGACGATGAGGGGTGGTGCCGGCCGTGCTGCATCAGGTCTCTCCTGCTGAAGATCAACAAAGATGCTGAGGCACAGCCATGGTTATCCCACCAGGGGTGTGCTGCTGGGAATCTGAGGCTTGGAAGAAGTGGCTGTGTACCCTCCCCTTTGCTGAGCACCTGGCCTGGGAGCTCTGCTGAGCCTCAGTGCCAGTCGTGGGAGTTTGAGTGAGCCTGCAAATGTTGGGCTTCAGTCGGGACTTCCCTCAACCTGCGGTGAGACGCCGCTCCACCCCATGTCTCACCACAGCCTTTCTCTGTGGCTTTGAAGACGGCAATTTGGAGGAAGTCCTGATTGATTTTTGCTTTACAGAGATGGGATTTAGTATGTAAGTTATGAGACCCATTGGAATCATCAGCCAGTCCTTGCATCCCTTTGATGACTTGCTGTGGCAGCATTGTGGAGCAGTGCTGCGGTGAGACCTGTATATTCTACAGTCCCGAAAGACATGAGAAGTATTTCCAACAGCTCTTTAATGTACAGCCTATGACCAAAGGCAAAGTTAAATTAGAAGTATGGGTGATGCAAAGGTTTGTGGCAATGCTGAGTTGTATCTAAAAGACAGTAGGAATTCCTGCAAAATTATTTAATATAAGCTGTAGGTCAGCAGCAGCGTAAGAAAGCCTATGTGTGAACTGAATGGTGTCTCCTCCACTACTGCAGTCCCACTCTCCATTCTTTGCTGAGCCATTTCAGTAAGCAGACAGAAACAAATCCCATGGGATGACACAACAGAAAGAAAGAAAAAGATTATTTTCTGTTGGGTAATGGGCTCAGGAGTAGAGGGCTGGGATGCCGGCAGACAGCAATTAGATTGGCTTACGCTGCACGAAATTGGGGCCTCAGGGCTTCCTTCTGCTTCATCTCTGGCTGTGACAGGCTGGTCTCTGCTGCTCTGCAGCGAGGGTCGCAGCAGCAGCTGCTGGGGCTGGGGGTCAGCACAGCTCCCGGACTGCTGCAGCTGGAGCCACGTCTCTGCAGTCGGTCAGCCTTCAGTATTCTTCTCTTGGTGAGCTTCAGAGGGGAATGAAGAAAGTTTGGGGCCTGTTTTGAGCAAAAGCTTGGCTTGTTGTGCCCTCCTTGCGCTGGCGCACGTGTGTTTGTGACCGCACGGAGTCCGACGGCGGCGGAGAGGATGGCAACTTGCCCAGAGAAGGTTTGATTTGCTTTGCTTGACTTTGCCAGGTTACTCCTCAGCTGGATCAGCTGCTGGGGCCGGGTGTGTGCAGGGGAGCCATGTCCTTCTCCCAGCACAGGGAGGGATGTGGGTGGGCAGCGCTGCCGCCAGAGTCCGGCCACAGCTTCGGTGTGTCCTGCGCTGCTCGAATAGCCAGGGAGTTAGCTTGGGCTTCCCTAGAGAAGGCCATTTGGTATGAAAACTTAAACATAATAACGTTGCTTGACTAATTCCTTCTTCATTAAACCATGTGATGTGCCACAGAGAGCTGTGTGATTCCATTTTCCCCCAAGAATGCTGAATTTCAGTAAGGCCTGCTAACACTACGTCTCTATTCTAGTAGCCTGGACGCAAGCATATTGAAATTGTAAAGATATGCTCATTTCCAGTAAAATTTTCAGCTTTGCACTTTAATTAGAATACTTAAATATTTTAAGGTGCTTTGAACTGATCTTGATGGAACACATCTTTATTATTTTGTTAAAGCTCAGTATCACTCATAAAATGTAAGTTGCTTTAGAAAAGTGAATATTTCCTGTTATTTTAAAAGCAAATGTCTTCATTTAGTTGTAGACAAATGGTAGATTTATTATTTTTAAATATATGTATGAAGCAAAAAAGAGGGATCTAACACACAAGTATGTAGAATTGCTCTGTAGGTGCTTACTACAAATGCATTTATGCCTCAGACATAGTGCAATGCCCTCCTTTTACAAGTGCACTTGTTATTATCTCTTCATGTTGACATAGATGAGTCAAATTAGAGTTCAGTGGTAACTATATTCATTGGAAAAATTGAACAATATTAGTCTTAATGTTTCCCCTTATAATTATGGGAAATACATGATCTTATTTGTGGTACTGGTTGGCTACCCATACATCTAATAACTGTAATTGTTAGAAATAAAACAGAAACATGGGGTTTTCTGATGCTACATAAATTTCTTTGGAGCCTGGTAATGATTGCAATGAACATGCATTTTCGAAGAAGATTAAGTAAACAAACAGAAAAATAGAAAGGTCAGTTGGCAGGCTGACAACTTGCTAGAGTTTCTGCTGACTCCCCTGAGTTTCCACTGTGATCGCCTTCCTTTGAAAACAGGACGAACGGGTTCAAATTTATCTGGCTGTGCTGTCTAAATTGGCCGCTTTTCACTGTCACAGTAAATGAATTTTGATTAAAGAGATGCATTGAGCAGAGGTGGTGACAGATTTATGCTGTGCAAAGCTTTACCTGGTGACCTGAGTGTCTAGACCTGCCACTATTCTATATTTAGAAGGGGACAATTGACTACAGCAGGAGCAATTGAAGGTTTTTATTAAAACTGTGCAGCATTTATAATTATGCACCTAAAGGCCACATTTTGGTTTATGGATGACAATTTTACAATTTATTTTAGTGCATATAAAAGGTCAGAGTCCAAGTGCACAGATTCTAACCTAAGTATTTGTTATTTTGAGTGCACAATACATTTTAAACCAAGCATAAATAACAGCAGAGGATGCTGCTGAGTAAACCTAAATCACTGAACTGCTTTAACAAAGTAAATAATAAAAATGGCAAAGACACTCCTCACTTTTTAAGCAACATGAGTGAACTTTACGTGGAAGATGTCAAATTCAGATTTACAATACAATCAAATGAGTGTAGGTGTTCTAATACTGCCTCACTCCAGATGGGGGAGATTTATAAACTGAAGTATAACTAGGAACGCCTTTTAAAATGGGATTTAATATTTCACATGTTCCAGAAGCAACATATCTTTTTGTATGACCTTTTTGTTAGCTGCTTTGTATTTGGGACTTCAACTATTGGGTAGATTTAAATAGTCTGCAATATTTAAAATGAATGAAAAGTGTATATATACTGTATCTGTGTATATGTATAAATTGATATAAGCAGATGTCTGATTTGGAGTCATTTCCCGCAGAGAGAAGATGCTGACTGAATGCACTCCATTCTTGTACTTGAATTTCTTTCTGTGTGTGTGTGTGCTTTTATGTATTTTATGGAACATCAAAAGCCTTTAATGAAGTTACCTGTCTATTGATAGCTTTCATATAAATTTAAAATGTTAAGGAACTTACCATGAATGATGAGAATGGTAAGGTGACCATAGTATTTTCTTTCTCAGTGTCAGTTAAAGCAGTTTAATTTATATTAGTAAAATTGTTCAATTTAAAGTTCCTTATCTGTGCTAGTCACTGTTTCACTTGATGTTTTTGCTTGGTGTAAATCTGAGTTTTGGGGTTTACTTTAGGGTCTCAGAATGAAATACTTCTCTCAGTTTTCTACCAGGAGGTTTTCAGGCACTACTAGACTGTGGATTTTAGCTGGCTTAGGTCACGTTAATGCAAAGACTATTTTAAAGTAGGAAATTGATACATTTGGGAATTTAAAAAATTTCTGTTCCTTTCAGGACTAGTACAACACTCATGAAAGTTTGGATGAATGTGTGGGTAGAGAGAATTGTTGTGCAGTTCATCCAGGTACTGTATGCATTTGCTGCCTTGGTAACACTGATATCAAAGCAGGTAAGGGCCAGAAGAGATGACAGGGATGGAAAGAAGTGCCTGCAGTGACTCTGGCTGGAGAGGCAGCCAAGTGGACCATCCTGTGGGGAGGCTGGCCTCCACAGCTCTAGGAGAGGTGCTTGCTTCCCATTCAGAGTCCACAAGCAGATCCTGTGTTTCTATTACAGTCTGTCCAGATTTAAAATCCCTGGAGTTCCTCAAGCCCATTATTTGGTAAGAAGACAGACTATTTTTACATGCAGTGTGTCAGGCCAATATTATACAGTCCAAGAGTATTACAAGAAAGTGTTGGTATGTGTAAAAAATAAAACCAAAACCCCAAAACATATGATCGAGTTTATATTAATGTCTTTATGTGAAAAGTTGTTTTTGAAAAAGCATTCATATTGCATCAAATCCAGGTTTAAATAATGAAGTCCAAGATTCTCCAGTTACTGATGAGTTTTGTACATGGTGCTATTGTAATTTTTGGAAGAGACACAGGAGTGACTTCATTTGAATCAAGGGGTATGGCTTTTTTCCACCATCTCCTGGAACTGGTCTGAGAGAAACACATGTACTCTATCCTTCCACAGAATTACTGAGGGTCCACATTTACAAAGCCCTCATTAAAATGTGCTAGTCCTTCTCAAATCAGTAAAAACAAGAAATGAATTGCCAAGTTTATAAAACTATATGCTCTGCTCAACAACACTGTCTTTCTCTTTAGCATGGTATATTTAAAAAAAAAAAAGCAGCCAGTCTGGTTGACAGTTTCTAGGAATATTCCAGGCCCTAGTACCAGAAATCTGTTCATTTTATTTGCATTAGCTTCCCCCAAAGGGGAAGAAACATGCAGCACTGGGCTGTGTTAGCCTAGCCATGGTTTCTAGTGCTTCTGCAGGTTGCAGCAGTAATTCTCCTGCTTATGGTCTCTGTAGAAAATGTGTTGATAACATGAGTGATGATCTTCAGGAGAAGTAACAGATGACAGGGAACGGTGGTGGGAGAACAGAGGGAATGGCTGGTTTCAAGAAACAGCTGGCAGGTGGTAAAATGGACACTTGTTTGGAAGAATTTTTGAACCAGGAGGCTGGTGCAAGTGAAGTTTGAGGGGGACAGGCTGAAGGATGAAGGCTGATGGACAGAGTGCTGTTGGCTTGGGAAAGTAATGATGGGTTTGGCCTCCAATATTTTCTCTTGCATATGTTTTTCCCTCCTTGCTGCATCAAGTGGGCTCAAGACACGTCAGCCTCGGGGACAATAGATGTCTGAGAATTTCAGCTTTGGTTGCAATGGCTCTCTGCTGGAGAGTGGAATTTATTTCCACGAGAAACTTGATTTTAGCATCGTGTTTGCATTGCTTTGCGTGGACATGAGCACTTCTGCTGGAGCCCAGCTGTTTTCGGGGAGCAGGCTGCTGGATGCACTGGTGGCACAAGGGGAATGCTGACAAAATCTGTATCACTTCAGGTTCATTTATAGGCAAGGGCTACTTGGCAGCTGTGGTGGGTAAATTAAACTGTGCAGCATCTTCCTTGGCTCGTGACAGGGAGCCCTTGGATCATGGGGCACTGCAAGTGTCTTTCACTGTAAATGTGCCCCGAGTGCTGGCAAAGCAACATTGGGCTGCTTCTGAGAGACAGAGGTAGGGCCATATTGCTGAGAAATTTAACAAATGGAATATAATAAAAACCAGGCTGGAATGACATCATTCTTTTCTGTTTCACAAGCACGCGCTGCATGTGTGGACAGTGCACAGATGTTTTGCTTTGATGACTTGCTGTGTAGGTTTACGGGCTTGGAATGCCAATAACTAAAGAGGTTGGTTTTATTTTGAACTGCATTAAATTCTGTGGAAGCATGTATCGAACTTTAAGTTACATGCCTGCAATTTTTAAGATGTTTTAGTCATAAAAATGGAATACATTACTACTTAGTGTTTTAAGGGTTTTTCTTTAAATTTTTATTACTCTTCCTTTTCCATTTTTCAGTTGCAAATTGTTTCCAGACAATTTGTCATTATGATGAAGACCTCTGTCAATGTTTTTCTTTTATTTAATTTCTTTCCTTCTTTATTTCCTTTATTTAAAGTACAGAGTGTAGGGGAGGTATTTTGATTCCATCCTCTGTTAAAAAGTCAGAGCTTTGAACTCATGGTGTTTCTTGCCATCAGGATTTCCTGCCACTGGTATCTGGGGAAAAAAACAAAAAAAATCCCTGGAGAATTTTGTAATGGTTTGTCTTACTTTATGCTTGTATTTCAGCCTAGACTCTATTGTGTCTAAGAGCAGGATTGATATAGGCTGCCTGAAACTGCTGATTGCTGAGGAACAGCTTTGCTAGATGAAAATAAAACATTCCATAGGTTTCTCCCTTTTATGGTCTCTGTTACAAATATTTTTTTCTAGCTTCAGTATATTTTAGTGAAGTATTCTGCTTTTAAATAGACATTCAACATATGTGTGTCTGCTTCAACAAAGGGCCAGCAAGCTATACATCAGATCAAAAAATCATTTTTCAGTTTGACTTTATAATCCTACTAAATGGAGATTATTTTTCCTTGTATGTCTTTTCTCTTGTTGCCAAAGTTCCTGTTCCTTAATATTACCCCTAGATTTCCTGAGAACTTCCCAATTCCCAAGACCAGGACCCTATTTTTGGTCTTTTGTGTTGATGATTCAGAAATGCCATAAGTGGAGAAGAGGAAATTAAGCAGTAGCATAGACACAGTGGATATGGTAGCAGACTGCTTCAGCTGTGGACCATCAGGTTGACAGTAGAGCATAGCTGGTGTTTCTTTAGCCATGATTTGTGTTTCAGAGCACTCAAAGTGATCAATAAAATGGAAGAAGCTTTCGTTTTATGTCATATGAAGGCTGTGCTGAGTTCTCAAAAACCCCTTATCAATAACAAAACAAACAAACAAAAAACCCTACCCAAAACAGAAAAAAAAACCCAAACTAAAAAAAAAATCACAAAACAAAACCAACCCATCTTCAAATGCCCCACACTTGTAATGAAGCTTTAGGCCAGTAGCCTTACAAGGGTGAAGAAAATACTTCTCTCTTCTGTCCCCAAATTGTGTCGTCTTTCCTGCAGATCATCTTCATCCTTCTGCTGGAAACAGCAGCTCTTGTTCTGCTGATTATCTTTCTCTTTAAAATCTTTATTAGCAAGCTCTTATGTTGTCCAGCACTCTCGTTATTGTCTTCCTTTGCATGGCATAAGGATGTGATTTTTTTGGTAAATGTTCTAAACTGTTGTTGAGTTCTAATTCCAAAGCACTTTTTTGGTTTAAAGGAATTGTGATTTGTTTTGAGTAACTGACTCTTCTGCAATACTTATCTCTTGCCAGCTGTCTGTTAATTTGATCACAACAGACAAGTTATCTGGGCTATATCTCTTGTTTTCAAGGCAAACGTATCAATTAATGGCTTAGTTTATTAAATGTCAATTAAAATCTTTTCAGTATACCATGATTTATATAGTCAGTCATTAATGCTGCATCTTTCTCACCCCTCAATATATTGGCTTAATTTTCTCTAAGAAAGGACAAAAGAAAATGTCGGTGTATAGCAAACAAAGCTCATTTGACTACATTTTGTAGGCATATTTCATCTTTAGATACAAAGTGTTAAATGTTGAATTTAGTCCCTTCTTGGTTTTTCTGAGAACAAAGTAGCTTTTTTTGGAAGCTGATCTGTGAACTCAATAGTAACCTGTCTCTTAGAAGAAAAGTAGGAATAAGAAATAATAATTTTTTTAATAGAACCTTATAGTTTAATCTTTCATATCATGCAATATAAAAAATTGGTAAGCTCATTTATTGGTGAATTGGCTTGAGTAGGTGCCAGTGATAAAATTTTTAGTGTTGTGTTTTTGTCCTAAATTCATTGCTGATGCAAGATAAATGAAATGGGAGAGGCAGAAATCAGATGAAGTGCAAATCTTGTGACAGTAATTGATAGCTAGGTGGAGGCATCCATCCAGAGCTGCCTGCCTGCCTTTATACACACCCAGTTCAGTGTGACTAAGAAAGAGATTTTACACAGAGCAGCTAAAGAAAGGGAGGAAGGTGGACTTGCTACTAATGACAGTCCCACTATGGTCATCTCAGATGTTGCTTACTTTGTACTTAAAAAAAACAACTGTGGAATTACTCTTTTCAAAATGAGAACTTTTTAAAGTTTGGGGGGTTTTTTTTAAGTCTGAATAAAATCTGAGTGTACTCAATGATCAAACATTTTAAAAATTGAGATCAGATTTTCAGTAAACTCTCTGAGGAAAATAAGCATTGTAGGATAAGATTTTAAGTTTCATTAATTATTGAGCAAAATAATTTTAACCACTTGTGCTAATTTTTGGCTGTGCTTTTTGGGAAGAGTGTGTGTTATTGGTTTGTACTGGCTAAAGCCTTTACAGCCATATGGAAAGATTTCTTACTTCCATATAGCTGCTGCTTCAATTCTTGCTTCTCCTCTAACCCTTAGGATCTTGCGGTGTTTTTGTTAGTGGCCTTGTTCTCACTGCTTGGAGATGAGTTAACTTCTTAACAAACTACTTTCACTACTAAGGGTGTGCATCCAATTATCCAATAAGGAAAAGCCTGTATTTTTTCTTGCTTCCACCCTGATGGGGCATTACCTTGACAGGAGTTAAAATTATTGTGTGCAAGGATTCAGCACCCACCCCAGAAAAGCATCCCTTATCCTGCTCTAGCTGCATTCCTGCAGTCTAACTCCTTCCATTGCAGAGAATCTGGCTAAGATTTTCCCACCTGTAGAAGTGGATTTAAACAAAGCACTCAAGCTTACCCCCCAAAAAATCATGAAATATGGAAACAAAAAGCATCTTTAATACCTCTTTAATACTTCTTGGGATTTGAACTTTTACGATGTTTATGTTGTGTGAATTTCTGCATCCCTCAAATTAAATTTAGAAATTTTCACTTTCCTTTGAAGATAAAAGACATGACTCTTTCCCAGATACGTGACTCCCTAAAACTGGGATGTGGGAAGAAGCAGCACAAATATGATTCACCCTGAATTTTGCAGAAGTTGGCAGTGCTGTGAAAGGCGTTGAGGGAATGGTGCACATGGATGCTGCTGCCCCCCACACCCTGCATGCAGAGTGGCTCTGTGGTTGCTCTGTGCTATCTTGCCTTCCTTGGCTTAGTTTCCCACTTGCGCTATCCTGGGAAGCTGTGTAAGGAGAGGGAGTGATACTGGAGAGAACGTTTGATGAAGTTAAAGATATTTTCTCATGTGTCAGTTTGTGGTTCTGACTAACAGTGTCCATGACTGGAGAAGAAAGCAGTCATTAGGGAGAAGCTGTGGGATGAGAAGGGAAGGTAGGAGGAGGCCAGCCTCCCTGGGCAGAGCCAGTTTTACAGGCAGAACCTGTAGGACAGCTGCAGATGAACCTTCAGTGAAGACATGCAAAGGCAACAGCCCTCTCTAAGCTTAAAACTAGCAGGTAGTGCCTAAAGGATGAGTGTCTGCCCAGTGACCCTGCTGCTGAAGGCAGGGAGGGTATTTTAGGATGCATCTTGAGCTATTTTCCAGAAGGGGCATGTGCATGTTCTGTGTTTTAGCTGAGAAATGAGCTTGTGTGCACACACCTCAGCTGCAAGGCAGAGACATCTCTTTTCCATCAAGGCTGGAATGCCAGGGATGCCTGTGCTACCCTCACTCACATGACTGACTTGTCTTGGTTTTTTCACTCTGTGCTTGTTGCTCTAGCACAAAAATGTATTTCTGCCCTGTCTTGTATTGGCTTTCTGCAGTACAGTCTGAAGATAAATGTTTCCATGAAAAATCAAAAGTGTTGAAAGCCAAGTAGCAGGCAACAGCATTGTCAAGGAGGCCTGGAGTTAAAAAAATTGTTAGGGAAACAAGTTTCTCTGGAATTAAGGTGGAAATACACTTCCAGTTCATTTCAACGGGCTAACAAATTGTAATGTTTATAGTTGGCTGACAATATAGAAATAAGTCATGAACCAAAGGAAAAGTTTGCTTCAGAAGACAGTTCTCAAATTATTTACCTTGGCTTCATCCTTCCCTGAACTGGGGAGAACATAATAATGTTTCCCTCTCTTGATCTCTGTCTTGGCTGGTTGCTGAGATGTTTTTGGGTATAATTCTTAGTATAGGAGGGAACTTCCAACATTAGCAAAACTGATTGCCAAACCTAAAAAAAAAGAAAGTCTGCATCCAGTAATGACGTTCTGGACATCCTGGATGCCATATTCCTTTTCTGCCATCTCAATTAATTTTCCACACATTTTTATGAAGTGTTTTGAGTCTATTTTGGTGATATAATTCACATGAATGTTTTGAGTGCTCTCTTTGCTCAACCTTGACCTCTCCCCTATGGAGATTTTTTTTATTTTTTCCTGTGTTGAAAACTGCCAGAGACTTCAGGCATCATTTTCCCACGCACAGTGGAAATAAAGCACTTTAAAAAAAAAAACAACCCACACCCAAGAAACACCACTCCAAACAGATTTTCCCCCAGGAGAAGAGTTCTGTTTGAAAATTGTAGTGGTTGTTTGGTTTGGTTTTTTGTTTTACTTTGAAGTACAAGCTGAATAGACATCCAGGGAAGTACTGTGCTCTGACCTTCTTTTCCTTATCAATACCTGAATTAGCTCACCAGAGAACTGGAGAGTTTGCAGAACTCCTGGACAGTTGTAGCCTTGGGGGTACAGCAGCTTAACCTGCCGCACCCTGCTCCAGGAGTTCCTGTCCTTTCAGTGCTCATGTCCACCCTTCTCCTTCAGCTGACAGTGTCCTCGGCTGTGCTGACACAGCTGCTCTGGGGACATGAGTTGGCTCGCTGCAGTGATTTAGATGAAATCCCAGCATTTCTGGGAGGCCAGGGTTGCAGTGTTACAGTATGTGGGACAATGCCTGAAGCAGCGGGGCTTGCGCAGGATGAGCCCCAGAGGGCTGGGAAGGACAGGAGCTTGATATCCTGGTTTCACTTGAGAGCAAGAGAAAAGGTCCTTCCTAATGCCCTCACCTCAGGGTAGATCCCATTGACTACCCAGGAGGATGGGCTGCAAGCTCTCTCCTGGTGAATGTTGTAAGGGGTATTTTTTTTGAGATGTGACCTCTAGAGCACCCAGAATTTGGGAGCCATAAAGGAACTGCATTGTCATTTAGTTTCTTTATAATGTGTCTAAAAAGTGGCACATTTTTTTTTTCCCCCCCTTTAAGACAAATCACATAGGATACTAAGTTGGCAATCAAACTGGAATTTAAGATGTCTTTTAAACATTGCTGAAGGATGCTGGCAGGTACCAAATATTTTAGCCAGTAAGTGATATTATTTATTTATTGATTCCCCTCCTGAGTGATGTTTAGAGCTGTCTATCTGCAGCATTTTGCTGGCCCTAATGTAAGCAGAATAACTTAGGATCTTGTAACCAGAGAAGCCCTTGATAAATTAAGGTCAGTTGGGTGCAGTGCTGTAACAACAGCCTGTAGAAATAGCCTCAGACCAAGGCATCTTTTGTTAACCAGAGGAATATTAACTACACTGGGAGTTCCTGAAAGTGGGTGGTTTCTACTGCCAAGCTCAGCAACACTTTGTCATAATGAAAAAACAATACTGTCTGCAAGTAGGGATTGAAAGCGTCTCCTCACATCTGTTTGTCTAAGCCTGGGAAAAGGTGCCATTGGATGAGAGTAGCAAATCCTGCTGTGACTGTGCTTGTGCTTGAAGGGAAAGCCTTAAATGCCAGCAAATGGCCAGGCATCTTTCATGAAGCTAGTTTTAATTTATTTTTAGACTTGATTAATAGTTACTGCAATATTTGCCTTGCACATTTTTTAATGGAATGCTTAAAAAAAAACTTGTTTAATATGCGATCCCTTCTGTGTAATTGTGCTCTCATACAATGCCTTTGGTGAGAATGAACTAGCAGAGTTTTACTCAGAATTGTTTGGAAGATACCAGTGTGGAAAGCAGAGATGACTCACAGTGCCTTGGAGGAAGAAGAGCTAGCAGTTAACCACAGAGCATGGCATTATCTCTATGCCAAAGCTGGCTGAGAGAGACAGCATATTTTCCACTTCACTATGTCAGGGGGGAAAAAGTACTCCAGAGAAATATTGGCTCTCTAAGCAATCTTGATAATCTCGTCAACTTGATGAGTTTAGAACAGGTGTAACATGGGAGGCATGTGAATCAAAAGAAGGTGGTAGTTCCCATCTAGAAACCATTGTTATTTTTATTTGATGAATAAATACATATGAAGCATTCTCATTTCTGGTGGATTCCACTGGGTGAATAAACTTGGTTGCACAACAAGAATGTGATGGATAGAGCACATGATTAGATAATAAGTATTTCTGCATAAATTTATTTTGTATCTAATCCCATGGGTCTGTATTCTTATTTCTTTAGGAATATCTACATGGCATCTCTTTCTACTGCAGGCAATTTGCCAGATGCCTGTAAATAAGGAATGTCTACTGCAAGTGAAATAATAAGTATCTCTTAGTTCTCAATGTAATTTGTTTGCCATTTGCATTTAGTGATGTAGTGTTCTTGTTAGGGAAGGTGGCTTGACTTTACAGGCAGAATTACACGGAAAACACAGCAGTTAAATCTTTGTTTTGATTTCATTACAATAAAAATCATTTTTTTACAGTATAGAGTTGAATATTTTCTTTTGGGGGAGGCATTTCATTTAAATTAATTTGACATATCCTGTTATGTCTAGTGGCCTTTATACAGAAAATACAGTAAGAAAGAAGTTGGGTTCCATATTGCATCTTTCTTTTTCTCACCAATCACCTTCTGAAAGATGTAAAGACATGTTATTGCTGTGGTGCTGTGCTGCCCTGGGACCTCGGCATGTTCTCCTGCACACCTAATGCTCCACTTCTTTTTGTGTAAGTGTGGAAGCTTGGGTATCCAGCTCTAGCCACTTCCTTGTTCCTGCCAAGGAGAAGGTAAAAGACCTCATAAAATACTGGATTTACCATGTGGGCTGCCAGTTGTGCCAAAGGAAGAAAAAAACAATGGTGTAGATTGGAGCAACATTTTGGCATTGGCATTAGGAGAAATCAAGCTGAAGGATACATCAGGACTGATACTTGGTTTCCAAGCATCTGAAAAGGAAGGTGTTGAAGAACCTGGGGGACCAGTACCTTAGAGCTGCTTTCAGGCTGGCAGTGTAATCCAAGTAGATTATCTTGTGGGCAGGCAAAAGCTCTTGGTGAAGACTAAACCTGTAATTTAGTCCCCTGGTTAATAGTGAAATGGCTGGATGACTTAATTTAACAATGACTATCAAGGTGTGAATCTTTTTTGCCCTGATGAAACCACCTGGAATAGTGATTGCTGGTTGGCATTGGCTGTGAGAAGGCAGTGAGTATGCTTTCTAAACTCTCCTGCTTGGGAGAAGTGGGTTTGGGGTGTTACTATTGTGGGAGACATTCACTGGGCTCTCAACAGATTAGTATCTGATGAACAAACATTTTTTACACCTGTAATTTCACTAGTATGTGACTTCTCTTTCACTTTCTACCCCTCCACCCCATATTTCAGTGAGTGCCAGAAGATGAGCTTTCTTCAGATACATAAACAAGATGATGTGGTGCAAATTACAGAAGATTGCAAAGCCTTGATTTAGTTTCTCTGTGCTGTGATTTAAGAATTGATAGCCTTGAGTTTTTAACAGTGACTAAGCAACTGTTTTGTTGAGGCTTATTATTTCACATGCCAGTGGTTGAGAGGTAGCATCAGATTATTCCTGCTGCTAGTGTGAATGTCCTTATTTATCCTATCTTCTCTTCTACTGAGGATAACTTGGACTTTAATTTTACCTTCTAATCTCACTTTATTTTTGCAACTGATGAATGTGAACACTTCCTGTATCTCAAATGTTTTATTTAGGGGGAAGCACAGGCTCTGTAGGACTGACCCTGCATATTATTCTTTTGTATTCTCAAGGTTTTTTTCACCTAGAAATTTTCTACTGGTAGGGAAAAATACCACTTCAGATTGGGGAAAAAAAATCAAGGTTGATTTCAGATCTGTATGTAGCAGAAGGAAAGATTGCAGGGAGGGAGAAAATTTTTCTTGTTGGTCACGGTCTCCTGCTGAATATGTGGATGTGTACATATGGAATGAGCACATGCACAGGCACTCCATACAGAGAGAGCACACACATAGGCCATATGTTCATTATTTTAGAAGTTTTGTTTTCTCTTGCATTTTCATCAAGCTTTTAACAGAGCTATTTTAATTGGGATTAGATATAACTATGTAGGACAGTAACTAAGACACAAATTCAGTGTTTTCCTCCTCACCCTCTGTGTGTCAGCAACATTCCTTGTGCTCATCCTCCGCCTAGAAATGAGTTTCTTTTAACCTAGGGCCTGTTGTCAGGAAGAGAGGAGATTGCAGCATTCTTCCAGGCGTGGTGGGGCTGAGTTTCATTTACAAATTTCGTCCAGAGTTGCAACACACTCCTCTGTACTTACCATGTGCCTTACTTGTACTTACCATTAGTTGGCATGTAAACATAGCAGTAAACTGGAAAAGCACTGCTGCAGTCCTATACCTGTGCACATACATGCAAATGCAAACCCTGTGTCTGTCTGCTGAAGTTCTGTATTTATGAATGGTTTACAAAAAACAGCACATGCTTAGATTGGTTCCTAGGAGAGACTTACATACAGTTTCAGTAAGGTAAATAATTTTGCTAGTTTGGCTGTGAGATAATTTTGAAATGTGTTTTAAAAATACAGGACTTAGGACAAAAAGATGTGCACAAACAGCATTTGTATCTACAGGAAGAAATAGTTTTCTGTGGTTTATATATCAAACAGTGAGACCTGTTTAGAATACTCACATGAACTGTGTTTTCAGTGTTTGAATGGTCAAGTCTGCCCAAGTGTCTCACAAGGTTCCAAAGTTCCTTCTTAGCATTTTCTTACTGCAAATACCTAGTAAGGTTTATTAAATTGCATATTTTGTAATTCAAGAAGTATGTAAATACAAACAGGAAAAAAGTAAAGAAGATGAAAAATAAGGATTTCTGAGATGCTGATGGTTCTTCCCTGCTTCTTCTTTAGCTACTGTCTCCTTTCTTGTTCTTTGTGGTTCTCTTATCTACAAAAACATTTAGATTAGTGTGCTAATTAGTTTATGTTAACCAGCAGAGGGCTTCCACCTCAAAGCAAACAGCCTTATCCCTTCTGCAGTTTCCCTGATATCCTCTTAATCAGAGAAGTGGGAAATAGACATTTATTTAGTTGTCTTAGGGTACTTCCCTGCTGGCAGAATGGTCTTCAATTACATGTTAACTAATTTTTTTTAATATGGTTTGTTTTTAACTGGCTTTCAGTTATTTCCAATACAGCCATCAGCATTTCCACAGGAAACTTGGATAATTCAGTAGAAGTTTCTTGTGCTTCACCAAAGCCTCCTGTTTCTAAATTTCTAATGTAACCGGTGTGTTGCAGAGTTTTTTGTGCAGTCAAGTATTAAAGGTGTTTTAAGCCCCTTCTTAGTATGAACACAGCACATGCTGAGTTAAGTAGTAGGAGAGACTAAACTGTCCTTACAATTTAGATTAAAGCAGTGCAAGTTGAGTTTATAAACTCACGTTCATGGTAGTGTTCTGGAACAAAGAGTACCTGTGGGTACGGGATACTACAAAAGCACACAGCTTTTCTGGGAGGCTGGAGCTGCCCTGTGGGACACGGGGTGGCTTCACTGGGAGCATCCTTCGTGCCGGCGGCTTGGAGCAGGTGGGCGCTGCTGGAGTGAGGCTCAGTGCGGTGAGGCAGAGCAGTGCCCGGGTGCTGATTGCTGCTGGAGCGCCTCTCCAGTTTCACTCCCAGACTTGTGAGTGACTTCCGTGGTCATCAGAACTGATGTCGATTACTTCTGGTGATTCAGCGAACAGATGAGTGCCTGAGGGGAAAAGAAACACAGTCTTCTCTTCAGACACAAAACTTCCTCTGTCCGCAAAAATCCCATACTTAGATAGTTAATCTTCCCGGTCTATCAGCACTTGGGAAGTGCTGGCTAATAGTTGTGAACAGAGTACCTCCCTGGCCAAGCTTCAGCTTTGGAGAGGTGACCCTATGGTTAAGGGATTTTAAAAACCATTTTGTGTTATGAAGGTAAGAGCCCCACAGCCTAGGAGAATGCATGTAGGAATCGAGGTGGTGACTGCAGTTAGAGAGAGCTTTTAGCAGAGCTGTCTTAATTAGTGAGGTGTCATGCCCGAGTGAAAAACCACTAAAATTGTTAATTACGTCTCAAGCCTAGATAATAACAGCTTACTACAGGCAAACAAACTGCTGAAAGATCAGTCCCTCCCATGGGTCCCCAAAGGTGTGTCGCTGCTGTGGTCCCTCGGGCGGTGGGAGTGCGGATCGCGGCTGGACCCCGGCTGCATCCCGGCGGGACCCCGGCTGGATCCCGGCTGGATCCCGGCTGGATCCCGGCTGGATCCCGGCTGGATCGCGGCTGGACCCCGGCTGGACCCCGGCTGCATCCCGGCTGCACCCCGGCTGGATCCCGGCTGGATCCCGGCTGGATCCCGGCTGCATCCCGGCTGCATCCCGGCTGCATCCCGGCTGGATCCCGGCTGCATCCCGGCTGCATCCCGGCTGGATCCCGGCTGCATGCCGGCTGCATGCCGGCTGCATCCCGGCTGCACCCCGGCTGCATCCCGGCTGGACCCCGGCTGGACCCCGGCTGGACCCCGGCTGGATCCCGGCTGGATCCCGGCTGCATCCCGGCTGCACCCCGGCTGCATCCCGGCTGGACCCCGGCTGGACCCCGGCTGCATCCCGGCGGGATCCCGGCTGCATCCCGGCGGGATCCCGGCGGGATCCCGGCTGCATCCCGGCGGGATCCCGGCTGCATCCCGGCTGCATCCCGGCTGCATCCCGGCTGGACCCCGGCTGGACCCCGGCTGGATCCCGGCGGGACCCCGGCTGCATCCCGGCTGCATCCCGGCTGCATCCCGGCTGGACCCCGGCTGCATCCCGGCTGGACCCCGGCTGCATCCCGGCTGCATCCCGGCTGGATCCCGGCTGGATCCCGGCTGCATCCCGGCTGGACCCCGGCGGGATCCCGGCTGCCCCCTGCCGGCACGCTCTGCTCGCCTCCCCGTGGGCTGTGCTGCTCCTCGGGAGGGCTGCCCGTGAAGCACTCAAGTGTTTGCACATCGCCCCAAGTCACCAATGCCCCGATACTCGTCCCCTTACGTTGTATGATAACATCAAACCTCACGAAGGCAAAAACCTCTCGTCCGTGTGTAGGCAAGGCTGAAACTTAAGGTAGTTCAAGCCCTTTCCTCCTGCATCCCTCGGAATATCATAGAATCATTTAAGTTGGAAAGGACCGCTAAGATCATTGAGTTCAACTGTTAGCCCAGCACTGCCACATCCAGCACTGAACCTTGTCCCCAGGTGTCACACTTTAAATGGCTCTTTTAAATGCCTTAAGGGTATCCATCACACTCTGACCTAGCAAAGCTCAGAACTTCAAACTGCTCCTGCCATCAATAATTGCCCTACTCCTTGCACACTTGCAAGCACATTTTCTATGAAATGTGAGGTTTGCATTCGTTCTGGAATTATGCTGATGAAGAAAGCCAAAAGCTCGTGAGTGTTTCTATGCACAGTTAACTTGCCTGCTCTTTTGGCACCAATGTATTTTAGAGAAAAACAGTATTTTTTTTTCTGGGCAGTTTTGGCGTTGGTTCTGCCCCTCTTACAAATATCTTTTTGGCTAACAACCACCTTGTACTGTTTGTGCTCCTTGCCCAATTTCTCTCTCTCAGTAAGAGCCATCATTATCCCTACATACAGCTGCTGTTGGGAGGACTAACTCCAGGTTAGCCTAGCACTTTATAGAAACTCTACCCCTGTTTTTACAGAATTTCCCTATCAAAGCAAGTGCAGCCATTGAGTCAGAGAAAACACTGATCTGATGCAGTGAATCCTTCTGGGACACAGAAGCTGAAAGGAGGAAGAGAGACTGTGGCAGGTGCATCATACAGACCTGTCCAAAAGCTGGTTTATCCTCTGCAGCATAAAATAGTTGTCTGCAGATATTTTTTTTTTTCCTTCTGGACCTAATGAAGTTGGAAATACGGATGAGCTGTCCTACAGGACGTACAGGATGTACAGTCCTGAAGTATAAAACTCCCTCCTCCTTTAGCTTTGGTGTGATGTATTTTTAAATTGGAAAAAAAAAAAAACCCACAAACAAAAAACAAAACCAAAAAGGGTAAAAAGAGAAAGGAAGTTTTTCTTTGTAATTAGGGCATTCAAAGGCTCTGTAAGGGTTGTGATAGAAACAATCAATAGGCATTGCTTTTGTGTGAAACAGGGCCTACTTAAGTAGGTCGCAAGGCTGGTAGCCAAGAGACCTACTCTCTTTTCTTAGCTTTGCTGCTTACCCTTTCTGTGATCTTGGACAAGTAACTTCATTTTTGTTCCTTTATTTCTTTACTATTTTTTTCCCCTTGCCAGTCCATTCACACTGGGAGGGAAAGAGTTTCTCACTTATGTGCCCTGCACATAAAAAGGGACACAACCTTAACTGGAAGTTTGAGGCCCTCTTATGCCAAGATGCTCTCCGTGGCTGCTTTGCTGTAAATAACCTTGCAGAAATATGGATTACTTTGTGGGTTTGCTTTGTGAGCATTTCATGGGGTACCTGTAAAAGAACAGGCACAGTGTAGATAAAGACCTCCGATGGAGATCAGGTTGACAAGGTTTCAAAAGTGACCGAAATTCCCACACATCTGCCTGGAGATGATGAGTACACTGGAGAGGTGACCATATGAAGCTCATCTGGTGGTGTTGGGGCACTTTCTGGGATGGAGGGGTTCTCATGGCTGCTGGAGCACCCCTCTCCTTTCGCTGGCTGCAGCAAGAGCTTTGTAAAGACGGGATGAGACTGCAGGGAAAGTGTTTTCCATGGGCTTTTGCCAGTGCTTAATCCAAATGGCTTTATGACTGGCTGGTGATGAGTTGTTACCACCTGAAGCAAAACACCCAGGAAGCCTGAGAGAGACAGTGTCCTCTCAGCTGTTGGAGCATGAGCTATCCCAGCAATTGTGTAATTGAAATTGTGAATCATCCATGTGACTGTCTCGTTGAGTCATGAGAAATGGTAGACTAGGAAATGCAGGAATTAAATTCACATGCGGATTGTGCCAAAAGCCAAAAACGGAGCACATCTGTGGCATTTTGGGGCTTTTGTCTTTCTGATTTGTTGATTGACACTGACCCAAAACCTTTTCTGTTAAACTTTTTTTTGCTGTTTTTTCTGGCCTTAGGAGAACATAGTGGCTGTGAACCATGTATGAGTGCTTAACAACTTTTAGACAATTCTTTAGACAATCAGGTTGTGATGCATGGTAAAAATCCTGATGCTATGTGAGACTATGCTTATCTGGTCTTATTCAACTCTAAAAATAAATAAATAAAAACCAGCAGGGGAAGGAACCTGTTTAGCTTTCTACTTCAAGCTCTGTGTTTCTTCTTCTGTGACTCCTTCATGTTTTTTACTGAGATAGATTTGTATTTTAAAAAATGTAGCAGAAATAATGCCTTAATCTTTAGATACATATTTTGGAAAATATGAAGCCTATATACTTGTATGATGTCTTCATAAGGGAGAAATTAGTCAAGTTGGAAAACTAGCTTAGCTTATTAGAAGTGTACTTTGTTTATTTTATATGGCTTTGTAGAGTGTTTTACATTATTAAATCTAAGCCTCTCTAGTGTTTCAGATGCTAAAATTTCCAACTCCGTGGCCTTGTATTTGGCTGGTGATTAAAGAGTGGCTTAACTTGAAACAGTTACTCAACATGTATTGTTTTTCAAATGGTAACTGCTGTTTTCTCTTGATCTTGGGAAATTTATTTTTGATCCACATGTATACTGATATATGCTGATATTAAGCTTGTCCCCTAGAAATAAGAAGCATTCTGTGGTAGTGACAATGTTGACGTGTATAACAATGGATCTTTTCCTGCAATGAGATCGAATGATACCAAACTCTGAGCAAAGCATTGCACGACTCTGTTTACAGTAACAATGGAAATGTTATGGTCAGTCAGGTGCTTTTGCCCTTGCCATCACCAAGTTGTGACTCAGCACCATGTTAAAAAGGCGGAGGTACAGACAGGTCAGGAAAATTCCTGAAATTAAATTGCTGCCTAGACTCTGGGCAGACCTCTGGGATCTACCCTGGTATTTTGGGTTAACCTGAAATGTTTTCCTTCTTGTAGGTTACTCTGATCTTCTGTTTCTAAGTAGTACAGTGGAGAGGAGATGGCTGTGATTCTGCAGTTCCTACCAGGTTTTTTATACATCTGGCTCTGTATAATTTAGCCTGTAATAGCTGTGGTAGTTTACAGTTCCCTGTACTTTCCACTACTGGCAATTCCAAATGTTTCCTATTTGTCAAAAGAACTAAATTGACTTTAAGCATGGTCTTTGATTTTTTAATCTTAAATCCTGCCTATTTGTACATGAACTGCTCCAAAATGGATATTTCAGTGCTTGGGTCTCTAGGAGTACCTCACTCCACATTCTCAAGTCTTCTTGGAAGCAAAAGGAAGGAAAACACAGAAAACCTCCCAAACCTACACAGGTCTCATCAGGGACGGGGGAGTGGTGTCTGTTAACAAAGACAAAAACCCCCAAACTAGAAGGACTTGATGACAGAGTGAGAAGAGAGTGTTAGCAGTGTGTTAGCTCCCACTCCCACTCACTTAGCACACACTCAGCGTGCACCCCTGCAGCCCCCTCCCTCCACAGCCCCACTGGCTTTGGGAAGTGCTGGGAGACCTGTGTATGTACATATGCATTGCCTCGTTGCAGTGAGGTCCATTTAAATGCAGCCTATTAAATAATTTACAGAAGACAGTTGGCCAACCCATTGTGCTGTGTTAGCGGGAGCCAAAGGTCACTTTGGTGTGCCTGGTTGATTCATAGCGTAATCTGATACAGTACTTAGCTCTTCGACTCCCAGTCAGTGGGTTAAACCTTATCCTCTTATTATGAGTCAGAGATCCGTAAGTTTCAGAAAAAGCCAGAGCCTTTGTTTTTAATGGTTTTGAAGAGGCTGTGCAGCAGAGTCCAGAGAGCTGCGGTAGCATCTGCCAAGGGCTTGGGGCGTGTTCTGCAATGGGGTAAATCTGACTGGCAGCTTGGGAGACGGAACACTGCACCCTTGTTTTCTTAGGATCCTCGTCCTTTTGATAACATCATCTGCAGGCGTTAGGATGTTAAGACATTAGTGTTTGTTCTTCAGAAAAGGGCTATGTTTTTGTATTGTCCTTCCCCCCACCCTGGATTCCTCGCCACCACCACCTCCTTGAGGATTCACCAAGCTGTTCTTACTGGCTGTGTCCCACATTCAAGTCTATTTTTTTTGCTGCAAGATAGAAACTTGTGGGTGTTTTTTGGTCAGCTTTTATCTTGGAGACCAGTTCCAGCAAAACCCATGGATATTGGGGCGCCTTGGTAGAACCAGCTCCTGTCTGCTTTAAAATGCTCCCTTTGCCTCTCCATCTTGCAGTTTTATTCCCTGCAAGGAGCAGCATTGGTATTGACATGCAGGGGAAGCACTGCAGCTTTCAGTAGCGCCTGACTTTTTAAAACTTTCACACTGTGGAGTGCTTTTCCTAACTGCTGGTTTAAAGAGAAAGCAGCAGAATGTAACAGCTGGGAGTGAAACCTGTTTTATGAGCTGTAGTGACCCCAGAGAGAGCCTGATCACTAAATATCTGCTCAGATTTTGTTTATGTCTGTGCACTTTTATTGAGTTTCTTTTCACGTGTACCACCAGTTATGGGGGCACAGAGCTTTTCAGCACACTGTTCGGGATGATTTTGGTGTGGAAAAGCTCCAGGATTTTATTTTCCCCCTCTCCAAGTCCGCAGAGGTGCCCAAGTGATTTCCTATTTCTGCACGCAGAGTTCAGAAGTTTGTGCTGCCATGAGCTGGCTGAGGAAAGGAGGAGTTTTGCTTTTAGGAGAGCGAGCCTATCATATTTCACTCTAATCCTAAGCGATAGCCACGCAGTCGGTTTTATTGTTAGAAGAGCCTTCCTGGAGCTCCTTCACCAGGCTTTTCTCTAAGGGAGAGCAGAGAAGCCAGAATGAAGTGTAGTAGTCGCTTTATTGTCCCCCATGAGCTGAGCCATGCCAGGGAGTGATCTCTGCCGGCTCTTCCCTCCTCGTGGGCTGCTCTGGATGAGCCAGAAGAGAGGACTGACCTGCCTGCACGCTCCTGGGCAGCGATGCCAGGGAGAAGAGCGGAGCTGCAGTTTTTGCTGTTGAGTGGAGAATGGGGAAAACACTTGTCTCAGTGCTATCCTCTGCTCAGCCCTTACATGCTCCGCTGAGCTGCTGCAAGGTGCCACTTTCTGCTGCTTTTCTCCCCTTTGTTTTCTTTGGCAGCTCCCTAAGTGCTGTATCAAAACAGCTTCAGGGGAGCTGCGCTGGCACAGCCACCTATCTCCATACTGGTGCTGGTTTAAAGGCAGCGAGAAGAAACCTGAAGTGGGATTGAGTTTGTTCAGCCTCCCACGAAAACCGCTGAGAAAGGGGACGGGAACAATTTCAGAGAGGTCTCTTCGGAACCGACGCCAGTGGCTGGCTTGAAAGAAAATGAAAAAGGAGTGTGTTTCGAGATCTTTCAAACTCAAACAAAACCCAGGCTCCCTCTCGCGTGCTGTCAGCTGGATAAATTTCTCGTCCTTGTCAAGGCAGACAAAGAGATTGTTCCGCAGCGATGGGGAGCTCTCCTCCATGTGCGTGCAGCAGGTAGAGGAGGATGACGAGAACTGGACCTACCGGAGCCAGCAGAGAAAAGGTGATTTACCTTCTCTTTAACCCTTGCGATTGCTGCTGAAGTGTCAGCCCTGCTCCGTGCTGCTCTGTCCAGCTCCTCGGGTCCCACCGGGGGCCAGGAGCCGCAGGTGGGGGGGAGGAGGAGGAGGAGGAGGAGGAGGAGGAGGAAGAAAGCAGCACAAAAGCCGAGGTGCAGCACTGCCTTGCCAAGTTTTCTGGGGGGATTAAAACTGTGATAGCTTGTAGTAATTAACAGGGAAAAAACCTCTAATTTCCCATCTGGGTACTGATTGTGTGGGATATAGGTAAGTTGTGTTTGTGCTTCTTGTAGCCAGTAGTCATTGGTGCCAGAGTCTTCGGGCAGGTGCCGCAAGAATCTCTCTGCAAAATGTGGAGCCAAAAGCCATTTAAGACTCCACTTCTAAATGACTGGGTGGCTTTTCTTGGATGACTGCCTCATGGTCCTGCTGGGAAAAATTTAAGTGTATTTTGTTTTATGAGGGCAGACTGAGAAGAGGTCCCAGATGGAAAATAAAAGAGATGATGAGAAAGTGATGGGAATTGCTCCACAGAGAGGAGGGACATCTAGGATATGAGACAAGCAGCTCTGACTGAACCCTTGAGATGTTCCGACCTGGAGTATATTTTACATGAGATTTCTTAAAAGTACTTTTGTTTTACATGTTCCGTTTTTGAATGAAGTTTGTCAGGTCACTAAATAAGCAATTACGTCGTATTTGCCATAAATCAGAACAAGTTTCAGAAGTTTGCTCATGTGAGTCGGCGAGCTGCAGTTACAGGAGCTGGCTGGCGGGCAGCGGGATGTGTGTGCAGGCATGGTTGAAAATACTCAGTAAAATGAGTGATTTGGTTCTAATTTCTCTAGTGCTGCCAGAGCAGTAGAAGAGTAGAGCAGTTTGTTAATAGAAAGTGCAAAGTTGACTCAGTTGTGCTGTAAGGTCACTTTTAAAAGAGCAGGCAGGCTCTCCAAGGGCATTTGATCTTCAAAGGGCCTTTTATTTCGTTTCATTTCTGGGAGCAGTTAATAGCTATTTGACCACAATTTCACTTCCGTGTCAGAACAGATTGTGGTTTTAGTAAATGGTTTGTATGCAGGAACACTAACACAGGATGTATATGCTTGTGCTTTTTGCTCCCTGCACGCTAGGACACAACTTCAATCTGCTCTGAAGATTGTTTTTTAACCTACTTTGCTGCTGAAAAACTTCTAAAAGGGAGTTTGCGTTTGCAACCAGTAATTTTTACTTTTGACTACGGGTATATTGATACTGTACAGCGATGCCAGATTAGCTTCTGATGCCTGTGGGATGGGATCTTGCACAGATCAGAACAACCATGGAGCCCTGCTGCTGGATTCTATGTAACTTCCATAAAGTTTCTCGTGCTGGCTTCCTTAGCCTGTGCACACGCTGCAGCGCAGAGATGGGAAAGGAAGCTTTACTGATGGATTAATGGCGTATTAATTTTTCTGAGTGATTTACATAAAGAACCCATTGTACAGGCTGGAGGGGGAGGGCAGAATTCCTCCTGTAATTGGGCAGCAAGCTATGAAAGCCTCCCTGCCTGCCTATAGAGGACATGACAATATGTCATTTTTGAAGGGAAGGTGTGGGGAGGTGTAGATTATGCAGGGCTTATTTCCTCTTTGCAGGGAACAATTTGACTCAACTTGTAAAATCTGCCTGGATCATAAATCTTACTGTGCATTGCTATCTGACCAGGATCCTCTGCCAGACTGACAGGTATTGCCGGGGCTGAAGGGAGTGTGGGGTTATGTATTTGGGCAGGAGAAACTTGTCACAGCTGCAAGTCTTTTACCCTGGCCTGCGAGTCAGGCTTGCACGGTGTTGGAAGACTTTGAGAATCCATACCTGGCAGAGTGGTCGTTTTAGGTTTGTGTTCAAAGGCAAAGCGTGTGTGATAAATGGCCACTTGTGTTATCGAATTAATTTGCTCCACTGGTCTGTTGCATTACTGCTTGCCAGCCTTTGTAAAACTGAGGGCTCAAAACAGTATTGTCTTTGGTGCACAAATTTATCACATCACTAAATCAACACAAGCTAGAAAGAAGTGAGAAGCACAACAGACGTAGCAAGTGTTATATATAGAAAAACAGACTATTTTAAGCTAGATGAAATCTTAATAGTTTTTCAGCTATCAGAATAGTTTTCCCTCCAGCTCTTGCTCAGGTAAATTGGTAAAAAAGGTAAGTCTCACAAAGCACAGGCTTTCCTTCTCCAAACTGTACATGTAAAGGCAGGAGTGTTAATAACAGGAGCTGGAAATGCAGGAATTGTTGTTCTTTCTGAGCTGTTTCTCTTCCTGTCTTTTTAAACCTCTTCTTTTGCCGCTCGATTGCTCCTCCAGGCTCAGATTGCATTCCCACGAGGCTGCTGGGTGACAGGCACAAGGCAGCATGTGTTGCGTGGTATTTCACCAGCAAAGTGGCTAATCTGCCTTGGCTGCAAACAGGAGCTTGCACACAGTAGCGAGCACAGAGATCGCTTGGATTCGTCAGTTTGAAATGGGCAAGAAGAACAAAAGTAAACAGTAACAGCGAACCTGGGGCACACCTCAATGTCCTGTGTGGCTGATCCCTGCCTATGTGGAAGTCAGGGGCTGCTGCTTCTTTCTTCTTGTTAAAATGTACACAGTAGTGTTTTGGAGCTGGTAGCACAAATCAGACTTCACATTTGATAAAGCTCTTAGTAGAAGAGATGGTAAAAATTGACAGTAAAATAAAGGTTTGTTTTTTGAAACATTTCTTGCTCAGCCCTCTTCCTCCACAGTCAGCTGGAGGCCCTTTGAAATGAGGGCATACTGTAACTCTCATGTTTCTTCTTCTTTAAACAACTTTTTAGTTCAGATGTTTTGCTTTCTGGAGTAGCATGTATTTTCAGATTGAAGCTCAGAACATTTTGTTTTCCTTTAAAAACCACTTTATTGGAAAAAGACTGAGAGGAGTATTCTTTGAAACAAAAATGCTTGGGTGTGTTGCAAAGGGTTTCTGCCTGGTGGAAGAATGGGACAGTGCTTCGTGTGTGCCTGCGCTGTTTATCACAAGTACAACATAGCAAGTAACTCTGAATAGAGATAACACAGGAGTTAGTTCATGGCACAGGTTTCACCATATTTACTTTATTTTTTTTCAAAAAGGAAATTAGTCACATGGCAGCATCAGAACATCATAACTGAGTTTTTCTGGCCAGGTGCTGGGGAAGCACAACTAGCAGATAGCTCTGGCCACAGATGACAATGCGTCAGCAGAAGCTCTTAGACAATGAATGAGGTTTTCCAAGCTCTCCCCTAGCTCCTGTCCCTGTTTATTGCTCTGATGTTTTACCCACTCCCTCCATTTCACTTGGTTGCTCTCCAATCTTTCTGCATCACAAAAATTAAAAGTCTTCGCTGCTTTTTACTGCAGATTATATTACCTGGAAAATTTATTTAGAGCCATTAAAGAAACCTTGTTTCTCAGGTAACTCCTGAGTTTTAATGACAAATCAAACCCAGTTCAGAAGGTGGCAACCACTGGCTTTCTGCTGTTTGCTGGCCAAGTCTCAGTCTTTAATACCAAAGCATGTGAAATGTCCAGGTTTTTTTCCTTGCAAAACCAGTCTAAATGTGAGAATTTGTTTTAATGTTAAAATAAATTTAAATTCATAACTCCTTGTGGGCTGAGCTGTTTGTGTCCTTGCAGTGTGTCTGATGGAAGCAATCCTAACATCCTGATGACAACTCAGACCAAAGCTGTCAGTTGACTTCCTAATGACTTATTATGGTCTGAGAACATCACACTTGCCAAGGGGTCAGATTTCCATAAATGGAACAATTGTCACAGAAGCAGTATCAGTGCTGCCTTATTGTGTCAGTAAAAATTATGCCCTTTAGTTATGCCTATACTGCCTGTGGTTGGTTAAATATGCATCATGTAAGTTTAATACTATCAGATTAATTTTTCTTCATGTTCCAGAGGCAGAAGACCTCAAGACCTTTTGGTTTTTGGAGCTTGTATTTTCAGTGTTTTCTGTAGAAACTCAGGGTAGAGATAGGCAGCTCCGATCTCACCTAACTTTAGCATCACCCCAGTCTTTAGTCCAAATAATTATTAAATTATAGGTTTTTAAATTGTGAATATAGTTTACAACAGGGTTTCGGGAACAGACAAATAATCACATTCTTTTAGTAATGATATGTAAGAGTACCAATAACTATTAAGTTATTATATTGCTTATGGAAATAAGCAAGATTACCAAATCCAGACTTCTTGTTGCTATTCCTGTATAAAATAATTTTATTGGTCTTTTTTTCCTGTATGTTTTTGCACAAGATCTTGTTTTCAAAGGGGGGAAAAAAGCCATGTCAGTTCCTACATAGATAAAGGCCCATAAACCCAAAGGGAGCTGTTAGCATTTGTAGAAGCCATAACATGTGATGGATTGTAGTATTGGGGTGTCTGTGTCTGTGAAAAGGATTCCTGAAGCTTTGGGAAAGTCCATAAATAATCATTTATGGAAACCTCAAAAAGCATTTGTATAAGAGACTGGAATAAATCCAAAACAAGTATTACATGCTTTATATACCTTGTTGTGAAATACTTTTTTGTTTGTTTGTTTGTTTGGGTTGTGGTGTTTTTGTTTTTATTTTGTATGCTTTCTGGGGGGATTTTTTTGGGTTCTTTAAAAATAAATTAATGTTTATTTAGTAAGTATAAGCATACATAGGCAAATCTGAACGTTTGAAAGGAAAAAAATAATGAGAGATTTGATACAAAAGCCAATTTTTTCTTCTACCTTTTGCATATTACAGGTTCTGTGTGCAAAGGTAAAATTGGATTTAGTTCTATGCATTTGTAACAATTGGTCAAGTTTATATCAGATTTTTGTTGTTGGACTGTTGGATGTTGTGCTTTTATGGAAGCACAGCTGGGAGCAGAGGTACTACTTCAATTCCTGATGTATGTATTATTTGTCTTAGCATATTTTTATCATGGCACAGCAGAGGGTTCTGTAAAACTTCTGTGATATACAGTGGCAAACAAAAGTTTGCATGCTGGTAAAACAGCAGGTGACAGTCACAAGTCCTGCATTTAACTATTATTTAAGTACCAACTTTTGTGTGCTTGTACATAAAGACAAATTTAATCAAAACTTTGATGTCTCTCCTATGTCTTTTGGCAAACATTGCCAGAGATGGGAATCTGAAAATGGGTTTACTAAGCAAAAATTCGTAACCTACAGAAACAAGTTGAAATAGGAAATGTTGGCATCACAGAATATCTGTGTTGGTATCACAGAACCATTTGTTTAAACCCACATCTCTACTTCTGCTTTACAAAAAAACATAGATCCAGTTATCATGGGTATTTGTTCTATGAAAAGCTTGCAAAATTCCAATTCTTTGCTATTTTGAAAGTGCAAATACCTTTTATTTAAAGAACAATAATTTTTTCATCTGATCAAAAGTGCTCCAGGTAAAACCAGAAATAATAATAATAAAAAAATCTGTAATTTTAAAAACTTGCTGCAGTCCATCCTTTTTTCCTGCCTGGTATCCCAGCATGTCTGTGCCTCTCCTGGAAATAGTGACTGGAGAACATCAGTCTGCGCTAAAGGACATTTCCCAGTAGATTTTTTTTTTATGAAGAGTTGTGGCTGGTTTCACTGCCTACTCCAAGAGCCATGACTAATGTAAGTTAACTGTGCTGAAGAGTCTTAATCTCTCAGGGGATTGTGGAATGTTTTTTGTTAGGATGGAGGAGCTGAAGGGAAGAACAGGCTTGTGTGGTGTTGCTGAATCGGTGAGTTAGAGCCGCTGTCTCAGAAGTGTGCATTTCTTAGGGAGAGGGGAAGTTAACCCCTGGTGTTTGAGAACTCCTGGGGCAGATTCCAGTTCCTTCTGGGCAGCTCTGTGCTGCTGTCAGGTGAGACCCTGACTGTCCTTGCCTTCAGCTGGACACCTTGAATTTCAGGTGCAGAGCAGCTCCAGCCAGAGTTCTCTTGGCTGGTTGCACTGTAGAAGGCCATAGTGGTGGGAAACACAAACAAATTGAGTAGCACCTGACTTAACCCTGTGTTTCCAAAGTTACAGGGACACTGCAACCCAATTTGTCTTGCAGTTTCTGTGCTGTTTGGATTAGCAGGGCTGCTGGTGCAGCACTCTCCTGCTTGCTTCTTTGCAGCCATGAAGAAACACACGAGGTGCTGTGCTTTTCCCTCTAAGAGTATATTGTTTTGGAAGGTTTCCAGTTTTACTTCATGATCTATAAACTTCTCTGTACTTTAATATGCTTTATACACCTTTTCTTGTTCCCAGGGTACCCTCTAATGTCCAGCTTATCCTTAGGCTGAAAACTTGGGGCAAATGTTTCCCCCTCACTAGGGGTCAAAACGGATGCCTCCTGACCTTTGTATTTTACTCTTAAGTGGCTATATTTAATACAGCAGACTAGATGCTTTCCAGTGATTGGATGCACTGTTTGAGCTGAAACAACGTGCTGTATGTGCTTTCCCGTGCACTGCTCATTGAGTAATGGAGTACATGAAAAATTCTATTTCTATGCAGTTGTTAGCCTACTGTTTCATGAATTGTCCTCTAAAACTGAGGGGACCTTTGTCTCCAGCATGGTCATAGCTCACCATTCTGGCAGAACATTCCAAATATAACAACTTCTTGTTTTTCCTCCAATCTGTTACAAATGAAAGTGAAGCTGAAGGTTAAGAATGTGGTTAAATAACTAAACTTGATGAATTCTGAAAGAGCGCATTTAGCTTCTATTATAATATTTGGAGCAATTAAATAGGGTGGATTTGGCAGTTTGTGATTTAAACAGTGAAATTTTCTTCTTGCCTTTTAGCTGCAGAATGTCAATAAAAATAAAAGATTAAACTCTAGGTTTACCATCCACCTCGTTTGTTGGAGGTTGGTTTGGGTGTTTGTTTGGTTTTGCTTGTATTTGTCTATTAATATAATTTATGTACCAGCCTCTCCCATTTGTTAGTGGAAGCCTCTGTGTTTTTTTTTCTTTTTTTCTTTTTTTTTTCCCTGGAGAATTGAAGTGTAAATGCTGTTACAACTTGTTGTTCCAAAGCCTGAGCTGAAGTGGGTAAAATGTAAGGCTTAGGTGCTTTTAATACTTAAGCATTAATTAATAATTATTATATAATTATATAATTAATACTTAATTTTCAACATGTGAGCATGCATGTTGGACACTTAAGAGAATGGCACATTTTCCATCCCAAGGAAAGGTAATTAATAAGTACACCCTCTGCTCCTTGTAGAGTTTCCTTTACATACGGCATGGCAGCTTCTGCCTGGCGTTTTATCTCCCTGAAGCAGATGGGTTCGCTGGACATTGAGTTGTGGTGAACTTGTAGTGTTTGGAAAGCAATTATGGGCTGTGAATTAGGTGCTTTGCAACTGGTGCATCACTTCCTCATTCAAAAATACGAGATCTGAGAGGTTTTCATATAAAGCTGCTTAGAAGTTGTCAGATCAAACACCTAAGCAGAGGGAGTAGTGACAGGGCTGCATTTTGCTTGAGAGTAGCACGTGGTGGGGATGTTAAATAGAAGTTATCCCTGGTCACACTTTCTCCAAGGTAACACAGGTCCACAGTAACAGTGCACCAGTGAATATTGTGGATATTGGAGGGGATGGGGGAGGTTTTTGCCCACACCTCACTTCTTGCTTGACCTGGGGCCCTTGTCCATGAATCATGGTACAAGAAGCTGTGCTTGCCAGTTAGCAGGTCAGGTTTGCTAGGAGCTGTTCTTGGAGCAAGGCACAGCTTCACCTCCTGGCTGATTTGGGGGGGCACCTGCCCTCCACGCACTCTGGGACTTGGTTCGTGCAGCATGTCCCTATCAGTCACCTCCCATCACACCTGCTCCTGTCACCTGCTGCCTCTCTTTCCTTTTGCTTGTTTGCATGTCTGAATTTAATTTTTTTTTCTTCCCCATGGCTTTGTTTTGCATATGCAGGTGGTTGCTCCCTAATGCAGTGGGGATGCTCACAGTTTATGTATTAGGCTTAATGCTCTGAATCACACTCTTGCAGGCACCTTGCTAATGACTACATTAATTAAAGAGGAACCTTTGGAAGAAACAGGCTCTTAATTTTGATTCTGTCACTCATGTCTAATTTAAATGTCTGAAATAGGGACAGAAACTAATGAATAGTGGAGGCTGTTGCCTTTTAGAAACTGAAATTTGTTTGTACTTGCTTGTCATTTCCATAGAGTCTTTTGTATCTTTTTTCCCCTTGTAATCCAGACTGCCAAAGAGGTGATGAGTAAGGGTGACTGATTACTGCCTACTGTATGCTTACATGGAAACTCTCATCCAGGAGTTACTAACTCAATTTTATTAACCTTGAGTAGTACATGTAATCCCATATATGGTAAATACAGCATTTTCGTTTCAGAATGGAATGAGGTATTGTGACATGCAGTTCCAGAATCAGGTATTAAATTCTGCGTTTGACTTGTAACCAGCTTGACCTGGTTTTGCAAAGGGAGAAGGTGCCCTGCACTCAGCACCACAACTCCTTTCCCAGTGGGGTGCTGGCTGGCTCTGCCAGTGGAGCTGTCAATAGCAAGGGGGCTGTAGCTCTTCCATGGTCTCTGTCAGATTGTCATTCAGCTGGGACTGTGAGGACTGCAAATCTATTAAATTAATCAGGTCAAATACGGAATAACCCATTTTGTTCTGACTGCTCTGTGCTGACACTTCTCACATGCCAGGATCTCAGTGAAGAGGCAGTTGTGTTTCTGCCCCAGGGACAATGACAAAAAACACCTCGGGGCTCAGGTTCGTAGCAAGGAAGGAATCAGAGCAGGTGGTAATGCAGAAACAGTTCCCATTGCACTACTCATGTGAAGCTGCAACAGCCTACAAATGGCTCTGTCACTCTGCCCTAGCATGGGTACCGATAAGAATGCTGGCTCCATTTGCTGCCCAAGGACAGCTCATGCTCAAGTGCCAATTCTTGTAATTCTCTGTCAAGGACTTGAGTGTATTTTGGCCGATTACTTTAAATCAGAAGAGAACTGCTTAAAGTGCTGCTGGTTTTACCTCAGTTTTTCAGCGAACTATTTCTTGCTAGGTAAGCATTGTGACGGTGTGAGTGAATACAGCTCCCCAGGTAGTACGGATGGTGTCTGCACACTGCTACACCTTGGGGGGAAGAGAAACTGAGTTTTCTCTTTGCTGCTTTGTGTTGGTCTGGCATTTGTTTTAGCCTTGAAGAGTTTTGTTGGTTTTTTTTTTTAATTTGTTTTTTAATAAAAGACCATTGCTCTGTTTGGTTACAACATGCCGTAATTGTGTGTATTTCAGGAAACAACCTGTTCTTTTCTCCTCATCCTTGTAGGATGGTGCAGCTGTCTTTGAATTCTAGGATGATAGCAGGGGAAAGTGTTCTTCATGCTGCCTGTGGTTTTGGTATTCCTGATTACCCAAAGGTGGCCTCAGAGCAATCCCCAGTGGCTTGCTGTTACCAGGGTTAGTGAAACACTGACACATCAATCTGAGGGAACAAGCCCTTGCCAACCTGTAGCAATTTTCTGGAGCAATGCAGATAATTGGGTAAATGAAAGTGCCCACGAGGGGCATTTTTGTTTTGTTTTAATAGTAAACATTATTGATAAAGCCCTGTTGCATCCATTAATCAAAGCTAATTTGGCACACAACACTTGCAAAACAATGAATTTTTTCTTTTTTTTTTTTTATTGAGGAGCAGGTCTTTTAGCAGGAGATTGAATTACTGGATTGCCTGTTGTTTTCCCAGGCGTTTTCTTCAGAATTTCTGTTCTAGCCTGTCTTTAAATTTAGGACCATCAGCCACTGTTTCCGTGTAATTAGTGTTCTTCTGGTCATGTGTTAAGGCTCTGTACACTCTGGTCCTACCCGTACAACCAGGAATGCCCTCTTTGTTCAAATTCTGTGGCAAAGAAATTCTTGAATGAATTTGGAGAAGTTGGTTACAGATTCCTTTCTTGACCTACAGCAGCTTTTTAAAAGATTTTGCCCTTTCTGTGCCCTTTGTCTGAAGAGTAAGGCAAACAAAAGATAAGGCGAACTAATTAATGACTTCATTGTGTTTGTTTTCTTCCTCACTTAAGGCAGAAGGCAGCCCATTCCTGAAACCATTTATTTTATTAATTTTGAGGCCAAGCACTTTGTGTCTGCACCTGCAAACACTGCTGGGTTTATTACAGAGGAACTTTTTGTTTGTAATAATCAGAAACCACAACAGGATTTCAGAAATCCTTTCTGCAGTATCTAATTGAAAACTCCACCAGTATAGCTGTAGCTAGGGTAGGAATAAAAATTAAGTTTTTTCATTGAAAATTATCTTTTGATGAAAAAAAGACACATAGATAAAGGATTTTACTTTGGCTTCCGAGTTTACAAAGGATCAAAGGGGAACCGTGTCCCTCCTTCAAAGTAAAAGGTCATTGTTTTAGATATAATTCTCTAGGGAAACAATTTCAAATAGTGTCAGAGGTTTTATTGGAAGAAAGTTGTTCTGAATTATGGGTATATATTTTTTCCCCCAAATGTTTATATTGGTTCTGTTCATTCCTGCTCCTTTTAAAGGTATGAAAAACTCCCATGTTTTCTTCTACGTTTGACAGTTTGGAAAATTCTGTTTCTCATGCCAGTCTTGAAGGGTGCAACAAGGCCCTATAGCTGCAAATCTGGAGCGTGAGAGTAGCTCTATACTAGTTGTTTCACTGATAATTTTAGAAAGATCCATTCATCACAAGTCACCTGCCTGCATGACTTTTTGCAGGACAGGATACATCTTTTTGGCTCCTGCTATGGTGAATTGAGTTACATTGAGTTACTGCTTTAAATTACATACTTTCTGCCTAATCATTTGAGTAAGTTACTTGTTTCATTTTGTTTGCTGTGACTTTCCCCAAACGATTTTCTTAATCTTAAATAATTTTTGAAATATTTCTTTCCTTCCTCACTGTATGAGGAAACTCCACCCTCAGTCCTCAAGTAGAATAGGTAATATAATATGTGCTATCAACTGCAAGAGATAATAGCAAAATATTTTTCTCTTGCTTTGGAGTTGTAAGAATATATGGTTTTACTTTTTAAAATAAAGGTTAATTTATTTTTTTCCAGTGCTTGGTTTCCGAGTCAGTGCTGACTCTTTAAAGATATGCTGGGGCTGACCTAACCTCTCTTTATCTCCTGTCTCTTATCACCAGTGGGAGCACAGGGCCTGGTAGGTTCTGGGTCTGGCTTTCCTTAGTGCTTGAGCTGCCTGCAGACTAGATAGTGAGGCTTGTGTCAACTCTCTAATTGAAAATTATATTTTTACTCCAGCTGTTTATTTTGGATAGCTTTTCAGGGCAGTTTTTTTGTTTATTTGTTTGTGGGTTTTTTTTGTTTTGTTCTGTTGCTTTTGGTTTTGTGCTACGTACAGCTTGAAAGACAAACATGTAAGAAGAATTCAAGCTTTAGAAAAATTATAGTTGGCACCCATTCAGGGTATTAGAAATGGACATCTCCAAGGATTGTTTTTTTCTGAAAGGAAACAGGGCTTAATTAGATGTCCCAACAGCCCTGCTAGCTGGCAGTCAAATTGGGATGCACCTTGATGTGCAGCAACATGTGAAGCAGGACAGAAAGAGCCTAAACCCTCATCAGTTTTTACTGTGAGTTGGGCAGATCTGAGCTAGATTTTCTTTGATGGTACAATCTTTAGTATCCAAAAAGTGGTGCAAGAATGTACATATTTTTATTGAATTTATTTCCCTTCCATCCCATTGCATTTTCAGATTAGGGCAGCTAAGAGAAATGGCACTAGCAATGTTACGTTTCAACAAGGGAAGAATGACACTGAAGTTTTTCTTCTAGTGGTGCTCAGAGAGCTGATAGACATTTTACTGAGTTGAGGGTAAGGGAGAGGATGAAAAATGTGATTTGGTTTTTCAAAATTCCTGACTTCATGTGGTTAAAACATTTCTATTTAAAAAATGATGATGATTCGCTTTTAAACATGGATATATGCACAGCTCTCCATGTCAGTTGTGGTCTCCACTATGGACCCAGTCTATTTAGCATCCATTTGGTGGGAGCGGTGCCCCCCTGAGAGGTGGCAATGGCAGATGGCATTGTGGCAGCTGGGAGAGGTGTTTCTCCTGTCATGGGATAGATGTGGTGAGATATGTTCTTTCACATTTATAGCTGTCTTTTGGTATCCAGCACAACATGTAATGCTTTGCAGAGACAGCATACTTTGTAATATGGCTGTTGGAAAATATTTCCATGTTATTTCCACAGAGTTCACCCAGGTATGATAGGGAAATGTGGTTCCCTAGAGTCACAGACTGCAAAGTAAGATGCAGGGTGTAGGAGAACTGGTTCCCAGTGCAAAATTTGATTTCATACTGTAAATGGCCAGACAAAAGGAGAGCTGGGGCAAGGAGCTACCAGCTGCCTAGATGGCAAGGTCCACTACCTTTGAGGAAGTCAGGGCAATATCAGGCCTCCTTGGTTTTGCTGCTGTAAAGCTGCACGTGTGTCCTTGGATCACTCATAAGAGTCCTGACACACTAAAAATATAAAATAGATGCTGAACTGCTTTAGGCCTGTCTGGGGGTTGATAATTCTGCTCTCTTCCAAAAGATGTGAATTTTTATTTCACTTATTTTTTGTTTTATGCATTCCCTTTTTCTGAATGGACATTAGGAAAGTTGGGATCCCTTTCACACTTCTTTGCTCTGCTCCTGGTCAGGATGGGAGGGGAAGCTGGTGAACAGGACAGAATATATCCCCTGGGGAAGATACGCTTCCCCAAGGGCCCAAACCTTCCCAGAGGAGTGTTTGCCACTGGTGTTACGGCCCAGAGCAAATCAGACTTTTCAGCAATTGTCTCTAAGTTGTGTCTAATTTTTCAGACACTATTATTGTTCCATGGTTGGCTTCCTTTTCCTTGTTTTCTCAGTTGCCTATGTGCAACAGACTGCTGGGTTTTGTGGGTTTTTTTCATTTTTGTTACTTGTTTGTTTGTTTGGTTTGGGTTTTTTGTCTTTTTTTGTTTGTGGGGTTTTTTTGGGGGTGTGGGGTTGGGGGGATATTTTCTGCTTATGTTTGTGATTCCCCTAGAATCTTCTATGTCCTTTCTTAGTCCACAGTGGAGTGCTGGCAGCTGCTCTCAGTCCCTGGTGATTATCAGTGATGCGCTTCTTACTTCCCCTTCCAGGTAATTAATGAGTAGATTTAACAAGATTGGACCTTAAAATCCTCTGGTATCCAAGTAACCTTCCTCCAGCTGCAGTATGTTTTTGTTTATTTTGCTTCCATAAACTGCTTATTCCCAGAGCCCTTTGAAAAGTTACGGTAGGAAAGAACACATGCACTCCTGGAGTAGCAAAAAATGGAATTAAGGGGAAAGGGCCCCTTTGCTTCTCAGAGCATAAGGAAATCTTGACATTAGTCTGTACCCCTTCTAGCAGGATTTGAAAGAGAAAAGGCAGGCTAAGCTATATAAATGTTCTTTCTTGATTTTGAATTATTCCAGTGTAATGTCTCCACTTTTATGCCACCACAAGCCGGCTCAAAGTCCACTCTAAAGTGAAGTAACTTTCCTTGCATGAGGATAGATACTTAATGTTATTCTTTAATATCGAAGCCCAGCTTTGGATGGTACTCAACATCTCACGAACACTGCTTCACCTGGGGTCTGAATTTCTCTTTTCAAAGTATTTGGGCCAGGGTTTTTTTCTGGAGCTCCACTTAAAGATAACATGTGTTTGCATGTGTACTTTATTTTCATTTGGCTTTACATGGAGGATCTTAGGACTTGTGTTTTCAGAGACAGTTGCAATTCTTGTTTGTTCAGCAAGATAGGCTACCCTGACCCTTACCTTCTTCCCTTGTTCTCGTATTTCTTTGCTGTACAAGGCCAAGCCCTATAAAAGTTAGTCAACACAGCTTCATTTAGACCCAAATACCATGGCTAAGCACAGTGCTGGTGGCAGCTCTTTGTGACCCTTATAAAATAAAATGCTTACAAGGTCGTGTCCTTCTATTACTGAAGGTTTCCTCTGCAGAAACAGGGAATAATATAAGAAATCTTTTTAGCCACAACATCTTTGGTGCTGAGCAGAGGAATCATAGAATGGCTTGGGCTGGAAGGGACCTTAGAGACCATGTAGTTCCAGCCCCCCTGCTCTGGCCAGGAGTATGTTCCAGTAGACCATGGGCTGCTCAAAACCCATCCAGCCGTGCCTTTGAACGCTTCCAGAGAGGGGGCATCCATCCGCCAGCACACAGGCAGACACAGTATTACAAAAATAAACATTTTTTCTAGCTTGACTGTTCAGATACACTAAGAAGATTTTGGGTTATGAATGCACCCTGTATTTATAGAAGAAGTAGAAAACGGCTCGAAGCACTTTCTGGAGAGAGACCAGACGCGGGGGGGGGGGGCGGATCACAAAGAGCACAGTCAGTGATCTGTAAGGAACAGGCGAGCTGGATTACAGTGCCTTCCTTCCCTAGCGCTGACCCCTGTCTGCCCACGAGCTGCAGGAGGGCAGTGACAAACGCTGACAGATGCTGCGGCCTGACCCTCCCCGGGAGCTGGGGCCCGTCCCGTGAGTGGCCGCGCCGCTTCGCCGGCGTTTCCCCGCGGGCCGGGCGGGCGGTGCGGGAGGAGGGAGGGAGGGAGGCCGGGCCCCGCCTCGCCGCTGCCCGCCGGGCCGCAGGATGTTCTGCCTGAAAGGTGAGGGTGCTGCGCGGGCGGGGAGCGGCCCCGGCCTGCCCAGCGGTGCCGCCCGGCCCGGGGCACAGCGCGGGGATTTGTGGCTGCTTTTGTTGCAAGCCGTGCGGCCGCTGCCGGGCGCGGGGCTGCGGGAAGGTGCCGGGCAGCCCGGCAGACAAAAGGCGGGCGCGGTGTGAGGGCAGGGAGCCGCCGCAAGGCTTCGCGTGTGGGGGCGTCGATCCTGGTGGCACCTTGCCTTCGTTTGGTTTTCCCAAACGAAGTGAGATGTCATGGAGCACCCGGAGAAAAGCAGAGGAGGTAGCTGGTAGTGCTGTGTTACTGCAGGTGCTTGGTAGAAACTCTCCTGCTCTGCTGGGTGACGCTTCCTCTCATTCAGAGACGGTGCAGACCGTCTGAACAGCAGGAGTTTTTACGTCCAATGAGATAGTCTTATTTTATCTTTTTAATTGAACTTCTTAAGCACGGTTGTCAAACTAAAAGACCGGGAAAAGCTTACTCTTTTTTGTTTCACGCCCATATTTCTGTTTTTATTGAAAACTGATATTACTGCTATTTTTCTTACGGAAGTAAGGTGAAAACTGACACCGGAGAACTGTTGTAAAGGAAGGGGTTTAGGACTTTTTATAAAAAACCAGCTTCCTTGGGAAAGAATAACAATTACGTTAATTACTTAAGTGCTTATCAGTGCTTGCTCAGGGTGTTTTCCTAAGCTCGTTTGGGACATGGTTCAGTGGTGGACTTGGCAGTGCTGAGTTAATAGTTGGATTCCATGATCCGAGAGGTCTTTTCCAAGCTAAATGGTTCTATGATTCTATAAACCACTGACTACTTCTGTTCTACTGATAGCTTCTATTTATGCAAAGTTCTCACTGAGGAATCTTGATACAACCATAACCAAATTAAAAAAGACAACAAAAATAGTTCCTTTCCTGTAAATTTCAGAGTAGTGATCCAGTATTTGTAGAGAAAACCTTTAACAACTGCACAACACAATTTGCTCTGTGGTGGTTTATCTTAAATGAAATAGTTATTGTGTATAAAAAACCTGCATGGTTTAAAATTCAGCAGATCACTGGAATTACAAAGCAATAAAAGATGAAACTTTGCTGCTTGAATGTTACAGGGCAGAAATTGTTTAAATGGAGAGTATAATAGGTAAAAGGTTTTCAAGCCTGTTGAGGCAGCTAAAAAGACTGAGACTTCTGTAATTTAGATCACCTGGCTGAAAATGAGCCAAGGAGTGAAGTTTTTGTTTTGATCACTTTGACAAGTGATTGTCCTATGTGCAGCAAATGAGCTTATATGGAAGCAAAATATTTTTGCTTTGCGTAATTCAATCAAATTGCACTAGCTTTCTTCTTTTAAATCCTAAATTGAATGCATAGGAAAAGACTTTTCAACATTTTCAGGTTTTATTTGTGACAAAGTTGCTAGTTCCAAGATACCAAAGCCCATCTAAGGGTTTCTCTTAAAAGCACTGAAGGTACTGGGTAGTTGTGCTGCATAGCAGTCTGTTCTGGTGTGTGTTGATTCTTGCCTCTTTGTGTGCACTCTCTCACTGTGCTTTGCTCTATTTTGATAGCTTGGAGTAGACTTCTCCTTAAACTTCAGGAGCAGCAGCTACTCCGTATTACATTATTATGCACTGAAAATCGTGATCCTGAAGTAATCAGCTGGAGTGTTACTACTGATAACCTCGGCATGCAAAGGAAAAACGTTGTGACACACCTGTCCTTTTTGCTGGCTCGATGGTAGCCTGTGTAGGGAGAAGCTCTCTTAAACAGCTGGACACATCTGCCATTCAGGTGCTGCTGCCTTGTTTGGCCTCTAAGGGCTGAGGGAGAAGCAGTGTGGTTGTTCAGGTGCTGCCCTGGCTGCCAGCTGCCAGTGTTCGCTCAGTCTGATTTGTCAAGCACACTCAATCTAACAAATAAATCCCAGCTCTTCTGGGATAAATCTCAGTGTAGTCTGTGGGAGTGGGTGTGTGTGGGACGGGTGATGAAATCCCCCACCCTAAAATTCGGCCTCCATGAGCTCTAGAGGTCTGCTGCCTCTTAATTCTTTCCTTTTTGCAGGAGAAAATAGGTGCTCAGAGCTGGGTGTCTCTGCCCACGCATGGCAGCAGGTAACCCAGTGTCTCGTGCTTGCTCACAGGCTGACCCAGGCTGGCCCTCACACAGCACCAGTCCGTGGGCAGCTCTCAGCTCCTCAGCACAGCCTTCAGGTGCCCCTGTCCCCTGAAACATATCTTGGAGTTTGAGCAAAGTTGGGCACCTGCAGCAGAGGCAATCTGAGTGCTGGGTGTTGTTGGGACTGAAGGAGTACAGATGGAATATTTAAATAAATTTCCCTGGTAAAGAATTAATTCCTAGAAACGTCATGAGCTGTTCATTGGCACATGGTGAAAAATGAGCTTGCATTTCTGTGATACTTGGCCTGGACTTTCCTTCATAACTTTTGTAAAGGGAGAAAGAATAGTGCCAAGAAATGCTGTAAAGTGGGCATGTGTGCTTACTGCTTTGCCTGCACTTGGGCAGTATTTTCTGTCCTTGCTTGTCTTACAGCTGTGCATTTGAGAGGGAAGTCTTTTACACTAATAATAGCAAGAAGTTATAATAGAAACTATCCATGAAGAATCCCAGGCATGTGCAGCTTGCTCTCTGGAGAAGAGCTCCATGCTAGAAATGCAGATTTTTTTATTTTTGTAAAAGATCACAGGGCTGCTCACCAGTTGTCTCATGTGTTGTATGTAAGGACATTCCTTGGATTCCTTTCTGGGCAATTTTCTCGTGAAATATCCAATGTTTGAAATAAGAAACAGATTTTCTCTCTCTTTAAATAAATGTGTTTTCCAAGTTGAACTAGTCAAGAAAGAATTTGTACTAGTTGCTTTCTTTTTTCTTTCTGTTTAAAGTTTTACTTTTTTGTGTGTATAACGCCAGGCCAAAATGAGGAAGAGGACTTAAAATAATCTGAATGAAGGAATCTATCAATGTGAAGATTCCTGACAGAATTGAATTAGTTTAGTTTAAGCCTAGATTGATCTTACGGCATTTCTTCCTCTGTATTCATTTCAATTTTTTTTATTTCTGTTTCAGTTATGCATAACCACAATGGGATCTATTCTTTTTGTAGTTGATTTTTATATCATACGTGATATTTTATTAGGGTAATAAAATGATTTATTAGATTAACTTAGAGGACACTTACTATCTGCAGTTGTTTTATGGATAAAAGCAGTTTGAACTAACACAGAATAAGTACAGTCTGACATTTAAGCATAAGTTAAACCCTACTTCTCAATTCTCAGTTACACCTGTGTCAACCTCAGACATGCCACGATGGCTCTGTCAGCACCACCACCAAGAGCTCTGTCAGACACGTTGTCTTCTCCTAATGCGGGGGGAAAAAATCAGTTTCTACTTAGCTACTAGCGAGATTTTATGGTTTAAGACTGCGTAAAGTTTGAAGGTTTTGTTCATTAAATGATAGCTTTATCAATTCACACTGAAGGAAGGAGAGGAATGGAGATGGGGAAGGATATATCCATGGCTGAGTGTGGATAACAGCATCTGGTACAGGACCAGCCTTTTTCTATCAAGCAGCAGTGAACGGGAATGGCTTCTAACTGTGCCTGGAAGTATGGAGTGGAATTGAACATAACAAAAGGAAGATTATAGGTCTGGATAATAACATTCTTGCTGAAGTGATGAAGTCCATGCTCAGAAATATTGAATATATACTTCTGCTTTTAAGTATCTTTCAAGTCCTTCACCTATGGCTACAGTCCTATTGTCTAATCTAGTTGAACACTGCCAAAACACTCTTTTTGCTTGGATTAATTTATAATCTAAATGCATTGGAAGAGGACAGTGTATATAAAAACCAAGTGAATTTTCAAAGGTAGTGGAACTCCTTGGAGCTGCAGCTGTGCCTGTGGTGCCTGCCCTGCTTGTTTCTTGGTTCTGTTGGTAGCAGAGATGGAAACCCCAGGGAGTATTTGTGCCATGCTGATCCGCTGGGGGAGAGTGAAGTAACCAGCTCTTGCTTCTGCAGTTCAGAGGTTGCCTGTAAATACATTTAATCACCACATTGTGGAAGCTTGTTGTTCACTCCTTGGAGCTGTTTCATTTGACTGCCTCTGAGGAGACCACCAAAGGGCACGGGTACAGAACCTGTGGAATGAATGCCTATTGTTTGCTGTGGTTTTGCTTTGCTTTTTTTGGTCATAGAACAGGGTGTGGGTGCCTATTTTTTCCGTTAAATTTTTAAGGTCAGTGGCAGTGGGTGAAGCAGGGTGCAGTTTTCAGGCATTACATAAAAATCTCTTCCAGCAGGTACACCAGCCTTTCCCAGGGCACTTGGGCTCTTACCCTTAAGTGGTATGGTGACAACGCAAGCCAGATAGATTTCAGCTGTGAAACCAGTTAGTATTAAAGCTCTCCATCAGTAAATCTGTAGGTAATGATTGGAAATGTGGAGGTCAGGGCAGATTGCTATATGTGCCTAGCCCTCAGCACTTGAATTCAGCTTGTGCTTTTCAAACACTGCACAGTATAAACACACACAGACAAAAATACTTGATGTTTGTAGTCCATTTGTTGACTCAGGTGGTATTCTTTAAGACTATGAAAATTGACTACTGTCACAACTGTATAATTAAGACACAGCTTTTCCTTCACACACACTTTGTCTTTCTGCTCCACATCTGGGTCTTTATTGCAGGCTGCAACAGGAGATATTTGCACAATTCACACAGCACTGCAGTCCTGAGGAGGGCCTGTTGGTAAATGAATTGTAGGCAGAAAGATCATCTGCTGTTTCACTTGGCCTGCTAATGTTTGCTTTTAAGCACTATCTGTTAACCCCCTCCATTGTCTGGAGAGCTGCAGTACAATGAAGTTGGCCATTGCTGTGCAAAGCAATAGTAGAAGGCAGTGAATTTATGTCAAATTGCAAGAAGCCAGCACTTAAAATTAAGCAGTAAAATGCATGCAGGCTAGAGAACATTAAATTAGATGTAAAAGTAGCAGGCACAGCTGACTGGATTCATAAGCACTGAAAGAATTCCATGTTGAAGTGGTCTTTGAGACAGCATACACATACTTGAAATCTATTAATATCTTCATGAATTTTTCAGTGCTTTAAGCATAGTAATGATTGCACGTTGTGTAAGTATTGTGTTACCAGATTTGTATTCTCTATGCTTGTCATTCTTCTACACTGGCTTTCTCCCCAAGCCCCATCCCCCCAACACCTTTTTGCAGAAGGCTGCTGTTACTTCCAGGGAAATGCCATAAACCTTTGTCAAATGTGAAACCTGTGAAAGCATTTTGCCTGGTATTAATAAATGGAAATTTTGTTAATTCTTTTGTTCAGAGTCCTGTCACAGCTGTGATCTTGCCTGTGGTTAATGGCTGGCAAAACAGTCTATAATTACCTCAGGCATCTTTTTCTAGTACTACCCCAGTCATCCAGAGCATCCCATTTTTTTCTAGCTATATTTAAAAAAAAATTCAGAAAATGTTTATGGCATTTGAAGTTCTTGTATAACTTACCTGGACTTTTAGACTTTAAAATATTTATAACTTAATTCCTGGTCATTTGGAGAGGGATTATAAAAGCATGGCTTATTTAGTCTAGCTGGTAGCTTGGGAGGTAAATACCACAAAGAGGGAGGAAACCTGCTGAAGTCCAAGGAGAGTATTGGCACAAGATAAATGGTTGTGACTGTGTTCTGAATTAATTGAAGTCAGACATTAAAAGGTTCCAAACCATCTGAGAAGGGAAGTTGTGAAACAGACATCCAAACAGGATAATGTGGACAAAGAATGTTTTTAAGATAGTTCTTGATAATGTTGTGGAGTTTAAGTCAGAGTTTCTGGAGCTGGTAAGGGAAGTTTGTGACAGAGGGCTACATGGAAACTTGGGGACATGATTGCATTTGCACTTCGCATATAATGTAGTTGTCCCATGTTTAAGTGCTTCTGTTGGTCCTCCTGTGAGGACCAGGAAGAATTATCCCTTTAAATATGTAATTGCATCTTCTGAAGTTTCTCTTTGTTCTGCATCACTGGAGGCTGGCTACAGGAAAAGGCTGGATGAGGAGCAGGGTGTGCTGCAGGTTCTCATGGCATCAAACCATCTCCCAGATTTGCCCTGCTCACCCCATTCTTTCCTTTAGACTCGGCAACAGGTACTGCTGAAGCAGAAATGTCCCCAAAAGCTCAGCCTGGTCAGGATTGCTGGACTTTTCCTGTTCCTTTTCTAGTGCCAGGTATGCTTCCTTAGAAGTTCTATCTTACAGATCTCCTACTTTCAAAGTCTCCAGACTTTGCTGACACCTTTCAGTTTCCTCTTGCTCTTTTCGTGTGATGCACTGTTTTTACGTACGTAGCGAGGTACTGCTGTGCCCCACTTCAGGCTGCTTATTTTGAAGTCTATCTTGGCCTGTGAAACCTTTAAATCCAGACATGTGTTGAAAATCTGCTCTTTGCAGCATAGCATCCTGGTCCCTTTCTCACTTTGACTTTTAATCCATCTCCACTTCAGCTGAAACCCATCAATAGTGCTGAAGCACAAATACAGGCCAGGAATTTCAGCAACATCCCATAGTTACAGACTAGTATCTGTGGTGCTCAAGCAGAGGCATCTCCAGCATTGGCAGATGCTGCTTTTCAGGAGAATAATGTGCTTTCTGTCTTCATCTCTGCACCTCAGCCATGAAGTCTTGGATTATTTTGTGTGACTTCTAGCCTAAAGAGAATTGCTGCATGTTTAACATGCTTATGTGAGATAAAGAAGGGTGAGGTTTAAGTAATGAGGAAAACCCAGCTTTTTCCTCCCTACATTATTAAGGCCAGCAAGTTGCCAGCTCTTGCCTGAAGGCTCAATTTGCAGGGAAGCTTGTGTTAAAATAGGAGAAAATCTTTCCACCATCTGAATGCACAAGTGGACGCTTCTTCAGTCATTCAGGTTTTGTTGTCCTGGTTTCATACCTCAGATGAATCCAATATTACAAGGAGGTTTTTGTAATTGCGAGCAACCAGGAGCCATCGTTTCTGCAGCAGCTTCTGGAGAGATGCCTTTCCTCATGCAAACCATGCTGGAAAATAGAAGGTGGGAACAAGGGTTAGTGCTGACTGCTCTCCTTCCAGGCAGAGTGCTGGAGTAAATGTGGCTGACAAATTAGGAGAAGAAAATAGATTAGAAGAATTAATGCAAAGCAATTAGAAGAAAATGTAAAGCTGTGTTTCCTGCCTAATGGATATTTGGAAGACAGTTTTTGATTCTTTTCAAAGCATTTTTTTCCTCAGTCTTCAGTGTGTCCATGTGTATTGTCCTAAGTCAGTTTGTGCTCTGGGGCAGTATTACCGGTTAGGGCAGTGGTCCAGAAGATTGCTGTGTTGAGAGATGTCCCACTCTGTCAGGGCACACAGCTTGTAGCTCCCCTTTGAAGATCTTGAAGGGTTTCTCATGTTGTTTTCCAGTGCAGAGGTTGCTCTTACTGCTTCTAGTCTTAAAGGTTTGTTTTCAAGTCAGTTAAAAACTTTCCTGCCAAATTTTTTTAAATCTGTTCTTGCATTATCATGCTAAGTTGTGTGGCTTTACTCTCATTTTTTAAAAAAAAGTCTAATGTATAATACATAAAAAGGCTGAGTGACTTTTTTAAGAACAAAAAGCTTTATAATCTGTTCAGCTTAAAGTTTATCTTGATTCAGTGGCCTGTAGTCTGTCAAAATATGGAATTTTAGGAGTACATAATTCTGAAATTAACTGAGGCATAGACTTGAAGAATTATGTCAATTTTTCTTGTCTTAGTTTGTGGTTTTGATATGGGTCTTGTAACCAAGGCATACTGCATTGCAGAGTTGTTGCAGAGAAGATCCTTCTTTATCAGAAAGTTGACATGTAGGGAGGATAATCAAAAAGGAGACTTATTTTCAAGAATATTCCTTGGAAATTCAGGATTAATTTTTGTTTGTTTTTGTTTTTTTGCCAGTAAACAGACTGAAAATTAAACCCATAGTGGGTCTATTAATTTGTGGACTTGTGTTACAGATGGCTATTCTTTCCAGCTCATTTTCTGAAGAGCAACCATTTGACTTTTATTTTAACAGAGCATCAACTCCAGATACAAGAAAGAATGATCTGGTGGGCTGCGTAGCAATAGCATCTTCATTCAATCATTTTGTTGGAAAATCAGTTGTAAGAACTGTTGATTGTTGGCTTGGTAACTTCATATTCCACATGAAAAAGCAGTCCAGCAAGTTTGTGTTAAGAGACACAGAAATGACAAGCCAGTATGAATTTTCTGTAAAAAAACATCAAGACTCTGTGTAAATGATAGTGGAAAGTTCACACATCGTAAGGATGTATTACTGACTGGAACTTGGCAAGAATGCTCTTCCTAGGCTGTGACCTGGTTTTGGATTGAAATACTGCTAAATTGTACTGCTCCTCATTAGCTTAATCTTTTCTTTGTCAAGGGGTGCATATTTTTGTCATTATTCTTTCTAATGGAATTTGATGCATTCCTCTAGCCTGATCTGTAAACCCAAGAGTTTACTTACTCTTTCTAAAAAGCCTTTATGTGACCTGTTGGAAAGTAGGTGGGCTGTATTTAGTCATAGTTCATAAGAAGCTAGTGCTAACTGGCTTATCTTGCATGGATACAATTCTTAAATAAATGTGACTCAGATTAAAAATTTGCTACTGAACCATTCCAGGTTAGTGGGATTATATTTGCTACAAAGTTTTGTTTTAGTTCTTTTAATGTAATGATTACTTTTTTTGTCATGGAGTTATGACCATTCTTTAGGCCACTGACAGAAGCATGTGAAAAGGTTATTTTTTTTTTTTCATTGGTTGTGCTTTTAAAAATAATAGAACTGTTTTATCTTGAGTATATGCAATGGTTATGAGGAGCTATGTCTACATTGGCAAGTTACCATGATAGGAGAGGGATTTGTAGCATGGAATAGGTGTGAGATCCTTGTGCCTTCAATGCAAACTAGTGGCAAGGGATGTGGAAGAGTATCTCTGGGTAGAACCAACATGTGTATGGAATGTGCACCAGTAGGCAGGAAAACCCCTTCAGGCTGAAAATTGAAAAACATGATTATTTAATTTCTACCTTTTAGGCAATTAGGTTTGCCATTCCTTTTCCTTCACTGATGTTTCCCTATTGTTGCATTCTGTTGTAGTGTGCCTAATACATTAGCTGCTGCTCTGTAGTCTGAAAAACAGTGAGTGAATGCTCTGCCCAGCAGAGCTGAATGATGCTCTTCAGTGTTAAATGCTGTGCCTTAGAGAATGGAAAATCCTGTCCTTGTGGAGCTCAGTATTACCTACGAGTTTCTATTTTAAATGGATGAGCAAAAGATCAGCTCATCTTTTGACATCATGAGAATTTTTTTACTATATACTGAAGCACCACTCTATTCATAAAACTGCGTTTTGCTTTTTGTCCTTGTCTAGATTCATAGAATCATTTAGGTTGGGAAGGACTGCTAAAATAATTCAGTCCAATATTAACCCAGCACTGCCAAGTGCCAAGTCCATCCCTGAATTATGTCGCCAGATGCCACAGGTCTTTAAATATTTTCAGTGATAAGGACTCAACCACTCTCCTGGATAGCGTGTTCCAAAGTTTCACAACCCTTTCAGTGAAGAAATTTTTCTTAACATCCAACCTAAACCTCCCCTGGTGCAGCTTGAAGGCATTTCCTCTTGTTCTGTCACTTGTTGCCTGGGAAAAAAGGCCAACCCCTACCTGTCTACACCATGCTTTCAGAGAGCTCTAGAGACAAGTTCTCCCCTGGGCTTCCTTTACTCCAGGCTAAACACTCTCAGTTCCTCAGCTACTCCTCATGACTTGTGCTCCAGACCCTTTACCAGCTTTGTTGTCTTTCTCTGGACATGCTCTGGCACCTCAATGGCTTTATTCTACTGAGGACTCGAGGTGTGACCTCACCAGTGCTGAGTACAGGGGGACAATCTGGCCCTGGACCTGCTGGCTACACTGTTCCTTACACCGATGAGGATGCCACTGGCTGCCTTGGCCACCTGGGCACACACTGGATCATGTTCAGACACTGCTGACCAGCACTTCCAGCTCCTTCTTTGCCGGGTGTCTTTCCAGCTGGTCTTTCCCCTGCTGCCTGGAGCTGTTGTGATCCAATGACAAGACCTGGCACTTGGTGTTGTTGGACCTCACAGTTGTCCTCGTACCACTGATCCAGCCTGTCCAGATCCCTCTTCAGGAGCCTTCCTGCCCTCCAGCAGATCAACACTCCCACACAACTTGAAACTGACTGAGGGTGCTCTTGATCCCCTGGATCACTGATAAAGATATCAATGGCCCCAACACTGATCCCTGGGGGAGCGCCACTAGCAGCCAGCTGCCTGCTGGATGTAACTCTTTTTGGCCTAGCCATCCAGCCAGGTTCCTACACAGCCAGCTCTTCACCCAGCCAAGTAACGGCCTGCCCATTTCTCCAGGAGGATGTGGTGGTAAATTCTCAAAGGCTTTAGTAAAAAGTCCAAGCAGACGACACCCACAGCCTTTCCCTCATCTTATACAGAGCTTAAAAGCAGTTCTTTATGGGGTACTTACTGAAACACTGACCATGTAAAACCAAAATGTTTTAGAAGTGCTCACTAAAAATAATTAATTATCTTTATACATATTTGCATTTGTTTTACCATTTTTGTTGTTTTAATCTTGAAAGTCTTCCTGATTCTCTGTGGCGCACCTGGCCAAAGCAGACCTTCCTGGGAACACGCGTGTCCAGGAGATGGCACTGCGTTTTTGACAACAGTGATGGTGTACATGAACAGAAGGCAGCATCCTCAGACCATTCCCTCCAGAAGGAGGAGGGTGAGGAGGCTGCAGCCTTCTGACTGAAGACTGCTTTCTAACAGTGGCTTTCATCAAGTAGTGTAGGTTGCTTTGGGTTTTGATCTGAAAATCCCACTGTGTGAATTCACTGTGTGTGAATGCTTCCAGTGAGCTGTATGGGTGGCAGAGAGGTCACCGGTGCTCTGCATCAGGAAGGTGCTTCCCTCTTTGGGCTTTCAAATCAATTAAAAGGAATTGTGGAAGATAATAGGAGTGGGGAGATGACTGCTTTCTCTTCCTGTTACCATGGCAATAAGTTTAATGAGCAGACCTGAACTGGGTAATCCTACCCAACCCTGTCTGCACTGCCGTTTAATATGAACTGTAAAATAAGCTGGTGAATGTGACTCCTTTGCTCAGAGTGTGTGGGTGTACCAGAGTTGCTGACACTGCCATCCATTGTGGCTCCAGTCTGGAAACCGCCTTCTCCCCTGGCTTTTGGCAGCATCATCTTTTGCTCTGTGTTTTCAGAAGGATCAGAGATGTGTGGGACCCAACTACTAGAGCAAGGCAGCAAGAATAACTTGTTTCAACTATGAACCGTAGTGTCTAATTGCTTCCGTTTCACTAACAGCCCTATCTTCTGCCCCGGACATGTGTCACCCCCTTCCCAAAGGTGCTCCAGTTCACAGAATGCACCAACCAAAGTACTTGATCTTTCTTTCTGTATGGCAGCAGAACTAAACCAGAAAGGCATAGGAAGGCTTTTCTGAGTTACCTGCTGCTTATATGGCTGGTTCTAATTTCTTTCTCGTTTAAATATTGCAAAGCAGTGATTAAGAGTTAATATCAACATACAATATTGCTTGTTGCTCTTAAGAAGGTTTTCTAATTGAAAGTAGAGATAAGTAATTTGAACACATAACTGTATTTTAAAATATATTAGGACTGCAAATAATGAAATACTAAGAATGTTTCTCTTGTCTAGTGTATTATGTGCTGTATATCAAAATACTTATTGAATTAAAAATAATTGCAGAGGGCTATTACATTACAGCAAAGGCAAAATTAAATTAAGATATGAAAGAGGGGATAATGGGTATGTTCAGAATTGGTGCTGCAGAGGAAATACAGGCACACAGATTCCTAATGATCCTTGTACTAATGATAGTGTTTGGTTTTATTGTTGTTGGTTTTTGTTGTGTTTTACAGGTGCTTGCTATACAATGGTTTGCAGATTTGGTGTCGTAGAGGGCTGAGGTTGCCTAGGGATGACACCTTGAATCTGGCTATGTGGGTAACAGGAATTAAGCTAGCCAAATGCCCCATCATTCAGGGATTTGCCTCCAGTACAGAGGGTATGCAGTTGTTAGTAACACTTGCTGTAGCTTTTTACAAAGCATATTTACTTATTAGGACTGCTTTTAGCTTCCATGTCAGTCAAGCTCTTTAAGCTGCACATGACTTACTACTTACATCCTTGACCTAAAAAAGACCTAAAAGCTCGTAGGTGCTGCGTGATCACAGGAATATGATAAAAATACATCCATGAAAGTAGTAGGGGACAGAGCTAATGATGGAGAATGTGAATATGGCCAAAAGGAGAGCTTTTTGGAACATCACAAAGCTTTGTGTACATCTCTGCCTCCCTGGGTCCCTTTCATCCTCCTTGCACCCTGACGCCTGTTGGTATTGTACAAGGTCCTCAGATGCTGGGCCTGCTTTAAACACTGTAATGCTGATACCTCCTGCTCACTTCCTGTTTGAGAGATTCATATTCAGTTAAAAAGCAGATTTACAGTACCTCGAGGTGGGGTTTTTTTCCTCTTTGTTTTGAAATTCTTTAGCTTTTGTCTGCTGTATTTATGTTTAAGGAACATGAGTTAAGACTCCTCACACGCTATGTGTACAGGAAAAGAGGAAAGTACATGCACAGGGCAGGAGAGCAGGACATTCCATGTCCAATCTGGCCATTTCCAGTTCTAAAGGATGCTGGGCTGCTTCACCATGACAGACATATCCTGATTCTTGCTGTGTCTTGAGCTGTCCATCTGTAAAAGGAAGATACTTCTCTTTGAGAGTGTTTTTTGAGGCTTAGTTAATGCTGTGTGGTCCAATGAAATATGTTTAATTTATTTTTTCCCGTTTCTTTTAAAAATAACTATTTAAATACAATTTGAAAGCTACAGCTGCTCATCCAAAAAGCTGAGAACACATCAATTCATCCCTGCTAAAAATAGAATTCATGTCTAATTAGGGAAAAGTTTATCCCTGTGGATTTCTATGAGCTATCTTTAATTTCTAGTTTGGCTGCTGGTAATTACTTCATTTGATGGTTTTGTTGTGCAAGGTGTCCATAAAAGTGCTGTTACTTCATGACACGGTGCATATTACTTTCTATCCAGAGTATCTACAAATCGTGCATAAAGACTGATGATATATTTCCTTATGTAGCATATTTATAAAGATTATCTTAATGCCAGAGTAGGGCTCACATGATAATTCTTTGTGATTCCATATCCCCTGAGTTCCCAATAGATGTATCCTATATATTTTTAAAACTCCTATGTGTGATATTCATCAGTATCATTGCTGTTCTCAGAGCTCAGGACAAGATATGCTTGTCTAATAAAAGGGATAATGTTTTCTTTGGTTGTTTTTTCTTTATAATTTTGTTTCTTGTAATCCCTGAGTTAGTCACAGACCTGTGAGTCTGTCAAACTCTAAATTATCTTTTTTGTCAAACCAAACATTTCCAATATAATACGATATTGATTGCATTTTCTGTAATTATTCAATAATGTAATCATTCAAGCTCTCTGTAATAGAGCCCGAGTGTAAGGAGTTGGTTTAGTGCCCTGGTTTGAAAAGACAGGTGTCTGCTAAGGAAGGCAGGAACCTCCCTTGGAATGGAAAAATATAAAACTACCGCTCTGAATTATTATAATCTTGAAATCAAGGGGTTGTTAGGCAAAGATATGGGAATAGGAATAACAGTTCTTTACTAGGAAAATTAAAATAAAAATGCAGTAGTACAAAACCCACTGTCAGAGTCAGAATACAACCTGACACCCTGTTGGTCAGGGTGTTGGTAGCAGTCAGATTAAATGGTGGCTGCAGTCCTCCTGCAGTGACAGACGTGGTCCTGTTGAAGCAATGATCCTGTGGGAGGGTGTAGTTTTCCTCTGAAGGTCCAGTGGTGGTGTAGATGTTTCCAGTCTTCCTCTGGGAATCCAGTGGAGAAGGCTGCCTGTGGTGTTCCCAGTCTCAGACTATATCCAGGTAGGAATGCTTGGCTCCTCCCCTTGGGTGGAGCATCTCACCCTGGGAAGATGGAATTTTATCAGTCCTGCAGTGAGACTCAATGGCCCATGAACAGAAGAGACCCCCCTGGAGGAGGACAGGTAGTGGAGGAGATAAAGAACACTGCCCCACCTGGTTTTAACAGATTTAACAGATAATAGGATACATACTTTTGGTTACATCTCACATTGCAACCCAAGACATTTAGCAAAAATATGCTGATAAAGATTAGTAAGCATGTGTAACAGCCTGCTCAGAGCATTCATACTAGCGTTACTAATAGTTCAGTTTTTAAAAGGCATGAAAAATAATAATAATGGAAATAAAATGTTAAATTTGGGAAATCTTACATAAATGATAGCTCAAGGCTGAGAAAAATGAACAGCCTCACTTTTGTGTATTTGAAAAAATAAATCTGTGCTACAGCTGCAGTAGAATAAGTAAAGATTAATCAAAAGTTTTGTGGTAAAATTTTGACTTTATCAAACTTAGAGAGGCTCTTGCTCCATATAGACATAGCATAAAGAAATCAGGGGGTTTTTATAGGATTTGTGGGGGGAGATGAAGAGGCATTGTACACAGTGTCTTTCTCACATGATAATGGTACATCTTGGCAGCTCTTTATGGTTTTACATTTGCTAATAGCTGAGACCATAACCATCAACAAATAATTTATCATTTTTGTTACCAAGGTCTTTCAGGCTTCAGGGAAGAAAAGATTTATTCTTCAAGTAAAAAAACTTGTGGGGACATTAATGCCTACCATATGGTAAATATACTTGTTAAACTGGATTTCAGCCATGATCCCATTATTGTGCATCAGCATTACTTCGTGAGCATGCATTGGACACATGGATAATTGAGTATGTCTGTACTCTAGAGAAGTGCATGGTAAATGTCATTGAGACTCCAGGGCAATATGTTATCCTGTGCCATCCTGATAAGTGTTTGGGAGCACGGGAGTCTGCTGAACACTGACTTGGTTGCCCCTGTCTTCTTGCTCCGGTGTTTGTATTGCATGTTACCTAATAATGGCTTGGTGTGTAGATCAACACTGAACTTTTATGTCAGATAACATGATTGTGTAGAGTTAGAAAGACTGCATGCAAACATCAACCAGTATCCTTTAGAAAATGTAATTTGATATTTGATTTGTTAAAATGATAAAAATAAACGACAAAAACACCCATACCTGAAATCCACTTGTATTCTTACATAACAAAAGATACTGTTCCTGTCTGCAGGAATAAGAAATGCAAGTTTCAATATACGCTTTTATCAAAAGCCTGGTGATGCTCTGAAGTTTTGTGCATCGCATCTATGGCAGTGACTCTTCTCAGGACCCTGATAATTACAGGGAATTGAAAGGGTGAGACAGCAGGCATGGTGGCTAGACAAGTTGGTTGGGGAGGTACTGTGCCATTAGGGAGGCGGTAACAGGGCCTCCTTATGAGCTGGTTCAGTGACAGCACTCTTGGGGTTTCATTTCACCCAGGAGGACTGTCTAGACATTCATTTATTCTGGCAGACACAAGAGTATCAGCATGGTTGATGAGTGAATTGAGCTCTGCTAATGTTAATCACAGTTTGTCTTTCTCATAGTCTGATGAGTAAATGTACTTGGCTTTGTAAATTTGTATTTGCCTCAAAGGCCTGTTTGCCAGCGTTCAGTATTTGCCAGTGAGTTTCTGCTATCTATATGGACAAGCCAGCAACAGCTATTGCCCTTGTTGTTGGTACATTTTCCCCCTTTCCATCCATTTTTTTGCAGATAATTAAAATTGTTGTCCAAAAAACATAAAATTGCAGGCAGGGCTTGTTTTCATCCCTATTTGTTAAAAGACATCTGGCACAGTTTGTTACAAGACCTGTTTTCATCTATTTGCAAGTTTGCTGAGAATCAGTCATGTGACATGTGTATGAAAGGCTTTATTCTGAAAATTATTTGCTCAGGCTGCTGTGCAAAGTAACAGGATGTTAAACGAAAAAATCCAAACAAACAACCTCCCCCCACCGAACTAGCCAGTTTTTGGTTAACTTTCTACACTTGGGCAGCGCTGTTGAGTCAGTGTTGCAGACAGCTTATGCTGGATGGTGCTGTGTGTGTTGTGTGTCTGGAGGCTGATGCCACGCTGGTGCAGTGCCTGTGGGCAGCTGCTGTGTACACCCCGCTCCCAGGCTGCGGCTGCCAGCCCAGGCGGCAGCAGGAGATGTGTGTGTGTGTCAGGGGGAAGGAGATGTGCATCTGTGTTGTGGTGGTGTTAAACAGTGGGCTTGGTTTGTTTTTTCTTCCTGACCAAAAGTTTGTTGTAGCTCTCAACCAAACAGAACACAAAGCCTTTTTTACTATGTGTAAATGCTTACATTTTGCTGTTGTGTTCCTATATATAGAGCAGCTACTTTCATGAATGGTATGGGCTGCAACCAAAGCATTTATAAAGAACAGTTAAGGGAGCAGACTAAGAATTGCTCTTTGTTGTACTTTACTCAGGGTTTTGATATCTTACCCTTTTTAAAAACAAATATTCTCTTACATAGTCTTTCAAACAACATAAAACTTTAAAAATTGCTGAATACAGCAGTTCATGCAGAGTGCTCTCTTCAGGTGACATTCTCCTTGGTGTCCCAATCTGACTGTGCTGTTACAGTCAATCCAAAGGCCCAGGAAAGGCACTCTTCCTGAATCCCAGAGAAGAACAGTATGGGAGATTTGGGTTGACACTGTTAGCAGTATGGAAACTTGCTTAGTAGTGCAGTATTTGGGAGAGATGCCATGGACTAGTGACTTGTGGATGAGGCTAAAGAACTGAGAATACCTCGACTTTAATCCTGGTTTTTCCACCGTGTGGGCAGGTTACTAAATCCCTTTGAGACTATGTATTCATCTTTAAATAGGAATAATAGCTACCCTCTAGAGGCATTGTGAAGGTGTATGTATTTATGGAGTACTGCAGGCAAGCCAATAACTGCTTATGTTTTGTGTTCAGCATCACTCCAGTTGTAGTGTAACCTGGAAGATACCGTCTTTTGCTATCAATCATTATGGTTCTGACTTTGAAAGGGAGCTTTTTTAATAAAATCCAAATACGTAAATCAAGACACTTTGCTATTTTTTCTTTAGTCTGTATATTTTTTCCTGCTTTTGCATTCTAGAAGAAGGTATATGTTTTTGTTCTTGTCAGGTTCCTGCCCAGTTACGGTTCTGTAGCTGCCAGTGTCACAGCAATTATAGTAACTTAGCTTTAAGTAAGCTGCTTGGATATGGCCATCTGTGTGTGGCTGTCGTACCTGTTGTTCAGAGAGTGGTGAGTAATCGGGGATAAGGCTTAAGAGAAGCCACAGGCTGGAGAGGAAGCAGAAAGGGAGTAGGCCGAGGTCTGTGGCAGGTGACTGGGTTTCCCAGCTCTCTGCAGCCTCTCTTTTCCTGCTTGTGGCTGTGAGCTGTGGGCGGGAGGAGGGCAGGAACAGAGCAGCCAGCGGCTACAGGGGGCTGCTTAACCAGGTGCTTGATTTTTTTTTTTTTTTTTTTGAATTTTTTTTTTTTGGTTGCTGTTTTCCTTCTTTTTCAAGGACTTACAGAAGCCTATTCCAAACAGTTTCCAGGATATCCAAATAGCTTAGCTTAGCTAAATGCGAAGGAGGAGAAAAATCTTTTCCTCCACAGCCTTTTGAATGCGTCCACTCAAGGGTTATAAGCAGGCCACTCCCTTCTGCTCGGAACTAGCCATTGGGGACAGCAGGGACATCCTTGAGAGCAGCATCCCACAATGATCGCCTATGTGCACTGCCTGCCCGCCGACCCGATGGTCGGGTGCCTCGGCAGGAGCAAGTGGCAGCCCAGCTGCAACGATGAGGAGGAGGAGGAACTCATCCCGCTGTATTCCAGCAAAATGGGCAACGCTCACGCCAGGCTGCCTGGGCGCCTCAAGAAAAAGTTTCTGAGCAAAGACGACGACTCCTTTTGGCCAAGTAAGATCAGTTGCTGTTCCTTAGCTATTTTGGTCATTTAGTGTCGTGTTGTCATTATTGAGAAAATAAATAAATAACTAAAGCAAACATAAATATATATACATAAGGAAAATACTCTTATTTCTCTTTTAGAGGATGAAGGCATTGGGAACAGTTTTCTTACAAAAATAATGTATTTCCCCTTCAGGACACTGTATGTAAATACTGTATCTGATGGGGCTGCTAAGTTGATACGGGATGGCACTGTTTTGTACATGTGATATGTCTATGTTTGAGAGGTCTTGAGCACTCGCCTTCACTCCAATAATGCTCCTTTTCAGCAAAATGATTGTTTTAGATGAGTGGAGCTGTTGACGTAGCACTCTAATTGAAAGCCATAGGAACAATCAGTGGATAAAAAGGCCAGGAAAAATAAGAAAAAGGTCTAACAGACTTAAAAGATGCTTAATGCAGTTGATGAGTACTTATTTAAAAAAGCAGTCTGCTTTTGAATAAACTTTGGTCTGAGATTATTTTCCCTCTGAATGTGAGAAGAAAGAATTCCTGAATTGTGATGACTCTCATTTTTTAATCTGAATAGTTTCAAGTTTCACTGGCAAATACAGATGGGAAATAAAGAGAGAAGAGGACAGACAATGGTGATGTTCAGCTGTTTTGTTTTTAGCCTTAATGGTTGCCTTCCCTTCTTTTCTGGCCACCTAAGCAAAGGCACCCAGCTGTTTGTGGAATGGTTGCTCAGAGAAGTCTATTTAAGGGTGATGGGGGAGAAATTTCACAAGACAAAGAAAGCTTTTCCTGCAAAAGCCAGCTGGCTGGCTATCTTGTGCCAGGTCTTTCAGGAAAAAAAGAAAAAAGAAAAAGAAAAAAAAAGGTATATGAGTATATTTACAACTGTATTGATTTTTCTTTTCCTCATTAGTCTCACACTGACTGTCTGACAATGGCTCAGATACTCAGGAACTGAAAAATCCCCATCTTGCCACATGATGCTAACACTGATTAGCAAAAACACCTGTATTTTGTTTTATGAATGACCATATTCTCCATTCATTACTAAGCAAGCTTCATTTGATATTCCCTCCTGCAGGAGGAGTGTGATTTACTACGTGATTGTTTCAGGCCTTTTTCAAGAGGGAGTAATTTTTTATACTGCACGGAAAGAAAAATTTACATATTCTGCTGAATTTCTGTATTTTTGAGCACAAGGTTTATTCTGGTTCATTCAGAGGGAAAATGAGAATTCTTCCTTTAGTAAAACTATATAGTCACTGTCAGACCTAGGGAAGCCCTGAGCTAGTAAGCAGCTTCCAGGGATGCTCTTAGGGATGAAGATATGGCCCTTCTTGCCCCAGAGAGCCTGGGGGTGTGTATGACTATTTTTGGATTTGTCTCTCTTGCTGGATGACAGGTTAGTTCTTTCCTACAAAGTTGTGATGCTGACTTTCAGGAATCCCTGCTCCCTCACTGCAGCCTGCCTCCTTTTTCTCTTTGTGCTGTCCGTATGGTAAGCATCCCCTTCTCTCTAAACTGCACCTGAATTGAAATTATTAAACTTTTCAGAAGATAACTGAAAATTGTGTGTATGTGTGTCATTTAGTTGATTTATAGTACAACACCTATATAAGCAATCAAACTCTTTGACTTGTGATCTAACAAAGCTATTTAATGTAATTTTTGGTCCTTAGCAATGAACTTTAGCATGTTTCAGACCAAGTTTATTGCTGTATTCCTTATGTTGTGTTTCGGTGATACCTGGTGTGACCCCATACATATAATTTGTTCTTTCTGAATTCCAAATAATTTGAGTTCAAATGAAATTATTTCACTGAAATAGAGAATGACAAAAATCAGTCATCCTGCTTTGTGGCCTGACTTTTCCCAGGAGAACCTCTAGTGCTTCAGTGGTGGTATCCCACCACAGTACAAGTGTGTACATGTGGGACATAAGCTCTGCCCCACTGGCTCCTTTCTTACTCGTTCCCAGTCCATAGAAACAAAAGAATGGCAGAGTAATTAAGCCATCAGTTAAAAGTGTTATGGGTGGGATAGGTACTACTTCTCTTTGACATAGGGAGACTGTCACTTTAAACTCTGTTAATGTTTATTTTAAGGAACAAAAGTTTTTAAGAGTGGAAGTGCTTTCTGGGACTAGGTCAAATGATAGCTGCAGAGCACAGCAGGGGATTATTGGCTGGGCTTTATCTCTGTTGATAAAGGCCTCCCTTCGGGGTCCTTATCCAGCATCATGAGAACTGCACTTGGAGAGGTTTCACAGTGCTGATACTCTCCACAAAAAATGCTCCCAGTAGTGTTACGGTTGTTTGAAAACATAATACAGTCAAATTATTTAAACTTCCACATGGGCTGGGGTGGGGGGCCATCCTCACTTATGGGATATCAGTAGTTTGCAGCAGTAGTCCTTGTGCTCCTGCTACCAAAAAATCAATAATCAAAATACTTGTGTGATGTAGTAGCCATAATAATCAGGTTAACATTTTAGGGGTTGCTAAGCTGTAGCAGTTATTCTGATAAAACTGTTAAATCAGTCATACTGTGAAGTGAAAGTTCTTCTTCAGCTCAGCTTTGTTCCAGCATCTGTGATGCTGTTCTTCTGCTGCCAGATTGAGTGCAAATAGACAGCGTAGGATTAAAATTAGCCAGAGTGCAGCAGTACATCCTTTAACAGCCTGTATGCCTGCCAGAAAAGCAGTATTACAGTGGTGTTGGGGCTGTCACCATCATGTATTCATTCACAATTACTGTGACAATTACTGTTTGGAGACAAATTCCAGTGGAACTGGTTTTCCTGCAGCAAAGTTAAGCTGAGATACTCTGCTGACCAGGTTTGGCAGAAATGTCAGGGGCTTGGTTTAGTTTGGTTTAAATGCCTACTGAATGGAAACATGAGGCAGTGAGATGCTGCTGGCAGTGCCTGCTGCTGTGGGAGGCTGTCAACTACTCCTGCTTAGAGCATCACCTGCCTCCTGTAGTTCCCATTGCCACTTGATATTTTATCAGATTTGTGAAGTTTAAAGGTGTGGTACGCTCTTGCTGGCTTTTTGTGATGATAAAGTTTTGATAAGGATTTTGAGAGTTTTTTCTTTATTTTACAGATGCAGGAGCAAGCCAGTGACAATATCAGATTACATTTAATGTTTGTTAAACAGTAGCTTCAGTTATTGGGATTTTTTTTCTCAGTATTTTGTTGCCTGCTAGCTCATGAAAGAATGCTTTCTTCCTCTTTATTCATATCTGTAAAGCTGAGACCTGTCTGTGTGATTTGTGTTTTGTGACAATCATAACATTTGAAATAATAACTAAATCTATTTATAAATTACTAGGATGTTGTGAACCGAGTTGGCTATTTTATTATCCACTGTTTCCTATGGCTTTTTTCCAGGTTTCCAATAATGATGAGATTTAAATTTCCCAATATAAGGATCTTATACTAAAAAAAAGATGCCAGAATCTTGGCATACTGAGAGGATTCATTCTTTGCTTTCTCTTTTAGCAAAGTGTGAAACAAAGGCTGAATTGCTTTCCATCTCTGCAAATTCTGGGCTGTACAGGGCACTGAGCAAGCCTTTGTGGCCTTTCATGCCCTAAGTGACACAAGGACTCAGTCTATGTGGTGAATGGCTGGGACAGCTACTTACAGAGCCTCCTGCAAATGACTGACCACCCTCATTCCCAGTTTTATCTGCTGTGTCCAGCTCATACTGTAACAGCTGACATACTGGATTGCACCAGATAAAGCCAGGAGCTGGTTTGTTTTGAAAAGAAAAAGTAAATTTGGTATGATATTTATTGCATGTCTAAAATACGGGGGAATTCTCTTCTCCCTCCCCCCTTTTCTCTATATGTTTTTGATGTTTTGTCTTATGGCTGAGCTTTTTTGGAGGTTTTGTTCATTTGGCTGAAACAAGCTATGGTAATGTTGCAAAGCAGGGGAACTTCTCCATTTGGACAAAATTACTTTGGGTCTTGGATCTTGAACCAGATGTTCTGGTGCATGTATTGCATTTCTTACTCACTGTGCTGCACATTCTCTGCATGTTCCATAGGAAATAAGCCTCCCTGCCTGTCCTTTTCTGGATGGTCCATGGAGGTCCAGCTCTCAGTCTCCTATGCCTTTTCTTGCAGGAGTGATGTGGATGAAGGAAGGGATGTAGAAGAGCTTGGAATATGATGTTAATGTTGGGTTGTTGTAAAACACTTAAGTGAACCACTAATATGAATATGAAGGTCTTCCTGGGATTCCTTGCTGAAAGAAAACACTTGGCTAGCCTGACTGCTCACTGTTAGGTGTGAGTATCCTGAGCTTGCTGTTGCAAGGAGGTGCTGGTGGTGGACATTTCATTCTTCTCTGCCTGTGAGCAGACAAGAAGCTGTGTGTAGTACTCAGGAGCACAAGGAAGAGGTGGTGAGGTTTTGGAATGGAGCTTATTAACACCACTCAAGTGCATCTGGAGGAGTGTAAAAAATAGTTCAGAGACATCTTTTGTGTAGTGTTCTTTGTGACTGGGGCAAGGAAGCATCTGCTATAGTTAAGGAGGTAGAACAACGTAAGTGCAAATCAGTATGTGAAACAAGTAAGATTGGAAAGGCTGTGGCTGAGGATAGTGCTTAATGGTAGACTGAGTAGGTTCTTCGGTGCTTAATTTGATGAAAGCTGCTGGGGTTTATGGATGCTGGGTACAGTATGTTTGCAGGTCTTAATGCAAGCTGCTTGTTGCAAAGCCAAGAAATGGTTTTGAGATGTAAGAAAATCAGATCAGACTATAGAGGACACATGGTAAGGAGAATGTGAAACTCCACAGAAAGAACACCCTTTAAAGGAAATGGTTATTGAAAATCTGAAAGATTTAATCAGATTTTTAGCCCTCTATTGTTTCCCTGCCCTTATCCAAGGACCATCATTGACAAATGCCTGTGTTGCTTGATTTTCAAGATTTTCAGACCTCTGCTTGGACACAGTTGTAGATCTGCTTTTTTTGACCCATCCAGAGCCATGTGCTCCATCCTATGGGCTGTGATACTCAAAAGGTGCTCATTCTCTGAAATACATCACTTCTCTCTTCCGCTCTCAGTTACTTGTGCAAACATCTTGGGGATAAAGCTAACTTGCACTTTGCTGGCATTGGAGCTGGTAGCACATAAGTCTAGCATTGTAGTGTTAATAAAAAAAGACACGTTTAAAATAATCCTAAATGCCAATAGGCTTAGTGACATTTAAGCATGAGCTCTGCTGTCAGTCCATCCGCAAACAAAAGCAGTACGTCTTAATTTGTCTAATTGCTCTCTACCGTGCAGGCCAGCTGCTGCTGTGAACAAAAGCAGTTGATCACACCATTTTATTAATTGCATATTAATTGCCACATTCATGTTAACCATATGGGAGACAGTGGAGTAGAGTGGAGGCTACTTAGTAATGGAAAAGAGAAAATGAACTGGCAGAGTGGTGTCTGCAGAGGACAAATCTTAGAATGATAGGGTGCCTGCAGCTTGTTGATGCGATCTGATTTTTACAATAAATCTGGGTTTTTTCACCCATCTAAATTACTGTATTTAAAAGTGAGAGGGACTTGAGTAGAAGGGATTGTGTTTTGCATGGTGACTGCACATTTGTGAAAATACTACTGTGCAAGTTGGTACTGAATTTGTTTGGTAATTTGCAGAAGGAAGCCCTGCTGGCACGTGGCTGTCTGTCTTTGTCTGCCTCCTGTGCCAATGGATGCACCTGCGCTGCCTGGAATCACCCCTCATAGGAGCAAGGCTGGAAGATCCAAGAGGAGTACAAAACTTGCGGGGTTTTATATTTTATGCAGTTTTGCTCCAAATACATAGTCTTTTTAGATGATGGTAATAAGTCTTGAATAGAACTGGATTTCTTAGAGTGAAAAATAAAAACCTTGACATAGGTGGACTAACTGATATAAAACATCCTACAGCAAAAAGCAAACTGCACTGGCCTGGCCCAGTGTGTTTATCTGGCATTAGATTACCTAGTAGGATATTTAATGATACTTACTTTATCTTCTTGAAAGTGCAACTTGAGAAAAATACCTGCAACTTCTTTTTTTTCCTCTTACTTTTTTTCTGTGTGGAAGCAGCAGCCACTCTGAGCAGATGCGCAGCAGTTCTATTTGGCAGCAGGTGCAGGCTGGAGTAGACATGAAGTGATTTCTGTCCTGTCACCCCCAGACTGACATTATCACGGTCTGTAGAGCATCTCCTTCAGCAGGCCTGTGGGGTGTCTGTCTCCTGACTCTGAGCAGCACTGTCCCGCAGGTGGGTATGTGCAGTGGTGACAAATTATGTGATATGTGCAAAGAAAGCTTACTGGACTGAGGCCTAAAAAACTCCTCAAGGTCTACCTTGAGTTTATTTTCTCTGCCTTCCCCTTCATTTCTCTTTAGAAAGGAGAGCTAAGACCCATGCTACAGTTTGTAAGCCTAAGGGGCAGCACGTAGGAGGAAGGCCCAAGGGTAGCTCTTTGCTTTCTTAGAAAAGAAAGGTCAAATAGAAATATGTCTACTATGAAAGGAAGTGCAGGACTGGACCTGGAACCTACAGTGATTTAGAGAACTCAGTCTCTTGTCAGTCAATTAAATATTTCTGTTTGGCTTTTCTAAAATTAGTATTTCAATGTTAAAGGCTTAGTCCCACTAACAGATGACATTTTGCTCATATTTCCTTGTATCTCTCAAAAGAGCTGGGATTGAGAGAGATTGGCTAGTTAAAAAGAAAGGGAGAGGTTCAGAGCCTTTGTTTTAATTAACATATTGTTCCAAAAAAACTCCCTAAAAAGCATTTTTCAAACTATACTGGAGGGTACAGAAGGAGACACAAAGAGTTGCACTGTTAAGAAATCACTAATAAGTAGTTGAGAGGTAGATTGGATGTGATCTATTCTAAGAACATGCAGTGCAAGTCAAACAGTAAGGATGATGTTCTTAAGCCTAAGCAGAAATTGGGGCAGAGGGGTTGTTGTAGGTTTTTTTTTAATAAGGAAAATGCTTTAGGTGGCTCATCCCAATTATGTCTCAATTGGTGCTGCAATACATGGCAGTGTGGAGTCTGGATTATAGAGATAAAGCATGATTGGAAAGGCACAGCTTGAATTTTGGATTGCAAGCAGTGCCTGCCATTACAGCAGTTACAGAAGCAGCGCCTGACATGAGCTGACCAGTTTTGACTTGGAGTCATTGGAAGAGAATAAATGTGAAACCCCATGATGCCATCTCTCCAGTCTCAGCATAAGGGTACTTAATCAGCCTCCTTGTGTCTTCTCTACTCGGGCAGGCAGGCTGTGGGGCCTGACAATTACTAATTTAAAGGCTGAATTCCCCAATGCACTGCTTGTGGCTGTTAGGCTGCAGCTGCTGGCATTTGCTTGGAAACTATCTCAGTGTACTGGGGACTGACTAGATTACCAGTGAGGCCTCATCCCACCAGCTGAGCATGAACTAGTGTTGCTGGAGAAGATACAAAAAAATTGTAAATGCTGTGGTTGAAAGACAAATTACCTGTCTGTGGTAATCTTCCATGGCAATGCTCAGCTAGCCGCTCTTGTGTGGGATCAGTGGCCATGTGCTGCTCATCCCAAAGGTCTCATCTCCTGCCTGACTGATGTCTGATTTGAGCCATGGTGACTATGGGGTAACTTTTCCTCCTCTGGTTTAGTGCTGTTACTTGTTCATTGTCCTTTACGTGGTTTGACAAGGAATTTAAGAACAGTGACGCTTCCCACACAAGGGTTGCAAAGCACATTTGTCATTGCCCAAAGACATCAACAGAAGTTTATAAAACCATTTCTGTGCTGTTTTGAGATGCGTTCCAGGAAGGGCTAATTAAACTTAGCTGGGTAGTATCTCCAAAGCAGGTTTGGCACACCTTGTAACTGAAAGGTCCCTCATAGTCGTTCTCAGTGTCTTTTAACCAATGCCGTTCTGTTTGTCAGACACGATGGTATGGCTAGACCAGGAAGAGTGGGCTGCTGTTAGTGGGGAGCAAGCAGGTCCTCAAGCAGATGCTGGTGCCAATGTTAGGGTAAATAATTAATAACATTGAAGGAAAATACACTCCTTTATGTTTAGTAGCTGAAGGTGAGCACAGTTTTTTTTCCTGGGTGTGATGCTAAACTGTTTCTGATAGGTTTAATTAATCCAAAGAGAAGAAAGATGATTACCCTGATTTAAAAAGGAGTATTTTCAAAGCTTTATAAGAATGCAGTATTTTAATAAATTTTTTTCCTGGAGCCAGGTGCATGCTCTGTACAGAATATTAGACGTTGTGGATGTGTCAGGTACTTTTAATGGCTGTATTTTCAAGTATGTTTTTCAAACCAGCTTTAGTTGAAAAACAAAGATGTAAATTGAGTTTTGGTGTGCATCAGCTTAGACAATTCCTTATGTGGTAAGCAGGGATCCTGTTAAGTAGAACTTGTGTCTAACTCAGGTGAATTGAGATTGAAGTTTTTTAATGCTGCATCAAAGCATCCTAAATGGGTGCCAAAGTCAACACTACTTGTGTCATTATCCATTGGAATGAGAAAAAGGAAGAGCCTTTTCGTGCACATTGCATACCAATTTTGGGAAAATACTGCTGTGGTCTTATTGACTGATTTTCCTGAAGGTTTATTTTGAGACATCATTTAAAGGTTTATCATTGACCATGATCTCCTACCTCCTTTATGTTTAAATGGAATCTTATGCTCCAGGGATCAGCCCTGCCCTAGAGCTGGTGTAACATTTCACACCTGATTCTTCCAAACTTCTAATACCATGCTTTTTCTCTTCTGAGTAACTAACAATGAAAAATACTCTCCTGTTTCAATTCTGTAATAGCACATATATCAGCAATTAACAGTCTTCTGAACCAATCTGTACCCCAGGGTTGAATTTGGAATGTTGTGCACAAGTGTTAAAATGCAGCTGCTGGGATACACAGTAGTTTTATCAATTACCTTGGGGTGGCAGGGTTGTTTGCTTAGTAGTAGTTAACTACTGGTATTTCTTTGCCTTGTTCTTACTGTTGTCTTAACAGCTACTGGAAAGTTTCAGGAATGAAACTTACTCAGCTTATTTTCTGTATGGGAAAACCCATGGTATTTCTACACAGAAATTTATTTTTAGGGTCTGCTGGTTGTCTCTGTATTTATTTGTGTATTGTCTCCAGTTATGTGTTGGAAATCTGATTTGTTGTGTACCGCCTATTAGTGGGATAATGCATTCAGAAGCTCTTCCAAAAATAAATCTGTAGCTTTCGTTTAAGTGGTGCTGATCTGAATTGTGGATGCATGCTTGCATTTCAGTTGTCTTCAAGTGAGAGTTCACCACTGGCAGCAAGTTACCCTGAAGATATGATGTCAGGTTACTCAGCCCATGGTCTGTTCAGAGCTGAAGTGGCGGTGATGGTGCTATAGCTGTCCACTTTCAAAGGTTTTCAGATACAAATAGTGAAAGTACTCAGAGAAATCATTTTAAAACTAGCCTCAGCTGTCTCAAGTTTTAAATTTACACTTCTTCAACTTCTACTTCAGCTCTTCCAGCAAATGCAAAGTTTCTTGCAGTTTATATTTGGTGCTTAGTGGGGAAACCAAAGATACCAAAAGAGACATTTTAGCAATTATGAATGGTATCTTTAATTTCAAATAGTGTATGTTAAACCCCTTGCTGTGTTCCAGCTTTTCTGTTTTGTTGGTTTTATGAAGCACACAAGGATTAACACAGGAAGAAATATCTAGTTTTTCTAGAAAATAAACAAGAAAAAATGTGGGTAACTGCAGTGGGGATCCTGAAGGAAAAGTAAGTCCTTTTCTCTCTGTCAGGAAATGGAGGAAGAAATTGAAGACCGAAAGCAGGAGGGGAAGGAATATGCATTTTTTAATATTTTGTGGATTACATTTTGATGAAGAAGACTGTGATTCCTTTTGTTTGCCTATTGCCCACACATACTTATTTACAGAAACCATTACCACAATGCTAAAATACACAATAGACAATATGCTCAGTAGTACTTTCTGAAGATGCTTGGTGGCAAGGCACCTTTATTACTTTATTACTTTATCACTCAAACAAGCATTTTACTAGCTACCCAAAGAAACACCACTATTATTTAGTAATTAGTGCTGATCCACCATGGCATGTTGTAAGGTTTGGGCCTCTAGATTGTGAATGATTAATAACAGATCTCTGAAACCTTTAATCAAACCAGTGCTCATAAAACTGTAGGTTGGTATTCATATTATAAATTTTGAAAGTTCAACCTGTTAACAGTATTAGTCCTTTAATTTGCTTTTATTGAGGACTTCCAATAAGAAGATGCTGACCATACAAATATAATGTTAAAAATAGTTTTCAAAATCTGTTGGTATTTGATCATGGCTGAGATCCATATGCTCAAGGCCAGCCAAAAACATCTTCTGGAGATTCTGCAGTACAGATGTTGGTGCAGTCGTTCCTGTACATGTTGCTGAATCCTGCAGTAACATAATTATTAGGTCAGTGTTACAGGAATTCAATGCCTTACTTTAGTTTGTAGACTTTCATTTCAGGGCTGATTGTGTCTTTCATTGGAACACACATAGGTTTTTAGATTTTGTCAAAAATATTAGGGCTTTAGCAGCAATAGCAAATGTCCATTTATTATTTGTGAGCCTTTGCTTTTATGCATCATTTTAATATTGTGATGTGCAGATAACATTTTTCAGGTAAAGTTTTTGAAAGTTTCTAATGAACAACACTTCAAGTTGCTGTGGAAGACAGTAAATGGGTGCTTGATACTTGATTTTTGGCATGAGCAGTTGTATGATTCTATGCAGGTTGGTATTGTCCAAGGAGCTTAACTTTTTTCTTTTATAGATTGTAAAAGTTCTTAGGAAACTCAAGAATGTACTTGACTAATTTAATTTAAGAGAGTGTGCCTCCAAGCTTAAATGAGACCCACCCAGAATTTATTGAGAGTCAGCAGAAAGACAAAAAAAAAAAGAATTTGTAACCCTTTATACCAGGATAATCCGTATATAAATAACAGTATGCCAAAGAGCAGTGTTGGGCAGGGAAGCCAAGACAGGCTACAAAAATTCTTTCTGTGACCTTTAAATAAGTGAAATGAGTAGGGAGCATGTCCCCTTCAGGACACCCATAAGGAGAATGTAGACTGAGATTAGTGGAAAATGTCTGTTGGGTATTAGTGTGGATGCCCAAAAGCACAGCTGCCAAAGATGGAATTACAGGGAGATTGTTTGGGACATAAGTTCAGAAATGGAATTTTTGCAGTCTGGTTTTGTTGGTTTTGCTCGTCGTCCTACAGGATGATTCTAATGAGTAGACTTGCAAACTTGTCTGCCTGGTATTTTTTCCATCACTAATTCAGAAGAGAAGGATTCTCTGTTGTGCATTATTAGGGCAAGTAAGGGTCAAGATTTTGTAGACTAATTTATGTGCCCCAGCCAGTTTTGATCAGTTCTTTAGGATAAACCATAGCACAGGAGCATTCAGGTGGATTTGGAATTTAAATTGAGAATATTTCCCAGTGACATCCTAAACAGGCTATTATTCCTTAGGGAATGAGAAAAGTTCTCTTGGAGCTGAAGTTGCCTTAACTGGGGTTCAGAAACGGCCAAAGGAAAAAGGATTGTGCCCTGCAATTTAAAATAAAATTGCACATTCACAAAACGTTTTCTGTTCTCTTGACTGCCATTACTGTGTGGGGAGATGCTCTAACCAAAAGAAACTGCTGCTTTGTCTGCCGGCAGCCCTGCCCAAATGCTGCCTTTTCTCTCTGCCGATGTGTTTGCATGATAGAGGATCCTGTGGAAAGATGTTTTGAATTGTTAAAGGAATGAATTAGCTTTATTGTGCTGTGACCTAAATAGGATCATCAGATCAATCAGTCTGCTGCTTTTCTGTCCTCTCTGGCTTAGGTTGTGTTGCTTCTCCTTCTCATCTTGCTCCCTCTTCTCCCTGCCCCCGCCGGGCAGCCCCTTTCCCAGAGCCTGCAGGCATAATCCTTTATGTTCTTGGATAAAGGAGGGCACAGCCGGGTACCCTCTTTTCAAGCAATACCTGCCCGGTAATAGCCTGCACAGGCCCGGGCTCAGCTCTGACCCCTCTGCACCGGGGCACGGGTCCTTCCTGTGTGTTGTTGCGGTGCCTTTATGATAAAACACTTTATCTTCTTTGTTCCCTGTTCCCTTCTCCCCTGTGCATTCTGCTCCTCCTCTTCCTCCCGATCCCAGGTTTAATGAATTGTAATATCTCAGTAGCCGGGGCAGTATCGCGCTTCACCGAGGCTGAGGTTGCCTTGAAAGAGGCCATTGTGAGCGAGGGGAGCTGGGGACTGGAGGGCAGCTGAATGCGGTGCCGCCTGGGACGGCCTTTGTGGAGGGAGCACTTTTGTTCTCCTGAAAGATGCCGGGAGAGGGCCAGCCGGGATGGGATCTCGGGGAGGGAGAAACCCATTCTGACCATAAATTATTGACGCCTATGCTCTGCAAGGAGTCTGTTTAGGCACCAGCAAGTGGCTAACAGCGTGGGTGAAAGTGGCCACAACAGGCCCAAAGCTTGGGCGTGAGTTTGGAAAATACTTGAGGCGTTTGGCCTTTCTGATGTTTCTTCATGATAGAAGCCTCACCTAGAAGTAAAAGTGCGCCTTTCAAAGTTGTGTGGTCTTGGTCTGAGGGAGCCTTGTGACCTGCAGGAAGGGGTTTATAGCCGTGCTCAGTTTCAAACTTGCCCTGCAGATGGCTGGGGGGGAGCATGGGTGTCACTTCCATAGCTGCACCCCTCTGGACACCACAGCTACCAGAGCAGGTGGCTGGGGGTGGCAGAGGAGCAATCCCGAGCATGTCCTACACAGACACATTCCTCCAGACATGCTGGAAACAACTGTCCTTCAACAGCTTCTTCCCTTCGAGCTGCTGTAGGGTGGCACAGTGGAAACTTATTTAGAGCAACCGAGTGACGCTGTAAAAGCAAAGGCATCGATTTAATTGTTTTGAGTACATCTGCTTGTGAGCATTTCCACTTTCCCTTTTGTGCACTGAACAGAGACTCGCTGCTAGAGCTCTCACAGTGCAGTTAGTTCCTAGCTCAGTTGGATGGTTTTACTTTTTCTTTCCTCTTAAAATGTCATAAATGCTACACAGCTGTTTAATGGAAGATTTTTCCACTGTCCAGGTAAAGTTGCTAAGGCGTGCCACTTGAAGTTTAGGTTTTGAGAGGATGGTACATTTTAGTAGTTTGATGCTTCATTCCCTTAATGAACTTCATATATCGTGTGTTTGGCTTACCTCTCCTTCATGAAAATAAAATGGTAAAGTTTGTTTTCATTTGTGGGAGGAAGCTGGAAAGAATTGCTTTAGCTATTCATCTGTTTTATTTGTTTGTTTGTTTTTTTAAACTTAAATACTTCCTAAATTTTGTACTGCATATATGCACGAGCTTGTTATTAGGAAGAAAATGCAGATTCTCACTGATTCCAGTGTCCCTGTGGACAGCTGCCCCTTGGGGCTGCTGCTGGGCAGCTGCTCTGTGTGGCTAGGAACAACCCAGGAACTTCACTTCTCAACATTTGCCTTTTTGAAAAAGCTTCAGCTTTTTCAGTGGATTTTGTGCATTGGTGCTAAGGTTCAGAGCACTGCCTTGTGAATGGGGGCTGGACACAAGAGCCCCACTCCCCCAGGGGCTGGCTGGAAATATTTCCGTGGAAGCTGAATATTTCCCGATTGTTTCACAGGCGCCGGTGTTTTATGGTGCTGTGAATGTGGAGGGGTGGCTGTCCCAGATGGCTGTCGTGGAGCAGGTCAGCTGGAAAGCCCCTCTAAAGAGGGGATAGAGCAGGGAGGGGAGTGAAGGAATGGCTACAGCATTTCAGGCATGCCATGTGCAAGCAGTTTATAATGCTTCTTCTCTTCTGCATGTATGTGGCCTCTACTAGAAAATTAGAATCGGTTTAACCACTCAGGGATTAAAACTATTATAGTTGAACTAAAAAAAGGGTTTTGCTAATGAGTTCATTACACTGTTGTGATTTTGAGAATGCTGTTTGACACTGCAACTTAAGCTTCTTAGTTTCTTTGCTCCAGTCCCTGATTTTTTAGGAAGAAGATGCTTCTGAGCCAAACTTTGTGGCCAATCCCATCAGTATGAAGTGAAAATTAGCATTTATTGAACATCTTCTCCATGTTTTCTGTATTCCTTGTGATATTCCTGATTCCTCTGTATTTCTGTGATCCTTGTGGCACTGAGTGTGATCCCTGCTTCTAAGGATGTAGTAATTCAGGTGGTGGGTTAATATTAACTTGCCTAAGGTGGAGCAGCAAGTGTGTCACAGAGCAAGGTCTCCCCAGTCTGCTACTTGCCTCTGAGTCATTTGGATGTAAAGGACTGATATCACAGTGTGCACACCTACTGTTCATGCTGGGTTTATCTAGCTTTAACAAGCTTTTAAATTTTATTCTATCAAGTTAATTTTAGGTGGATTTTTTTTTGTTCTGGTTGTTTGGTGGGGATTTTTATGAGTTTGCTGGATTGGCAATGTTTGAGGCTGAAGTCCTTTATCTGTTTGTGTAGTAGCTACAATATAAGTTTTCTCAAACTGCCCCATCTTTTCTTTCTCTTCTCAGTGTAGGGAGGCTAAATGCAGAGGAGTGCGGGCATTTAATGCTTTAAATTCTCAGAGAATTGCTGTTAGATGACAGTCTCTTGAGACAGGAAAAGTGTTTACAAAAAGGTGGGTTGAGACAACGTGATGAATTTTATGAAAGTCGGTAGGTTTGTCTCAGGTGGGGAAGAGGTTTTGTTTGTTGTTGGACTAGTGCAGATTCTCAGTGGTGCAGATAGGAATAGCCAGACGGTGTTTCCTTTGGGGTAGTTCCTCATGATAGCCATTTTTGATGTCTGACCTCTTTAACAGTGTGACCTGAGGGTAGGTGGAAGCAAGGTCGGGGCGGGGAGCGGGATGAAAGGCAGACATCAATTTAGGTATTGTTTGTTTCTGGGTTTGAATGTCTGCCTCCGTGCTGAGATCAGGAGTAGAGGACAGTGGTCAAGTGCTTGTGCTCAGGCAGGAGAAATGCTGCAGGGTGGGTTGAGCATCCACTAACAAAAAGCAGGCTGCACTTGGCACACATTGTAGCCCGCGGTGAAATGAAAAGAATTCCGAGCCGCCCAAAGTACCCGGGATCATATTGATTCACAGTGGCTTGACCGTGAAAAGGTAACAAAGTCTTACATCCCAGGGCTGGCAAAAACTCTTGAGGTTCCATAAAGACCTTCGGAAGAGACTGTCTCACTTTCAGCAGCCCAGACTCCATCGTTTTATAGCTTGAAACTCTCTCCTTTCCCTGTGCTCCCCTTCCTACATGCCAAGGAAGAGGCACGTGTGGGAACAGGCACTTCCTACATCCTAAAAAAGATCGACACCACACTAGAAAAGGAGTCACCATCTCCTTGGTTTGCTTTCAGATGGCAATGTAGCTGGAGTTAGAAATGGAGTCACTCTAAACTCACTTCCAGTGTGTGTCCCGCAAGCACGCATTTTATGGTTTGTGGATGTATAGGTAATGGTAAATGTCTGACAGGGGTATTACTGTGTATTTAATTCAAAACCAGCACAAAACAGAGTTCAATGCCAGGGTCATTTTTTGCTTAAGGTACTTAGACAAAAGTGTAAGTGCATTGATTTTGCATTGATGGAAATCATTGCAAAAAGCAGAGGTGCCTTCCTTGCCATTGCTGCCATGGCACCATGGTCTTCTGTCCCTTCGGCAGAGCTGAGCCAGTCAAAATTCCTGTTGGACCAGAAGCTGCCGGAGAAACCTGCTGCTCATGGTGGTTTAGATGTCAAGCCCATGTTGCAATTGCAAAATCTCTGGATTTGGAAAATACTGATAAAATGTTGATGATACTGTGTTCAGACAATGATGAACATATTTCATTTACAGCCTGCTCTATGCAGTGCAAACACAGTGCAGTGCAAACAGTCTCAACTGTTTGGTGAAACTTAGAGGTTCCTGTGGAGCATCTGCTTTTTACATACTGTACTCCAGAAGCTGGATCCTGCTGCAGCTTTGGGGTCAGCCTGAGCCCCCCGCTGCTGGCATTTTTCTTTTTCCTGAGGAAAAAAATCCTTTTCATTGTTAACCCGAGGGGGTTTCCTGAGCTTTCTTTGTGAGGGAGGGCTTGCTTCTTGAGCCTTGAACATTGTGCGAAGGGCATGCCCTGCTGAGTGCATTCATTTGGTGCTTAGAATTTTCTCTTTAACTTCTGCAAAATTGCAGTTCATTCCTAGGATGGATGGCTGTGGACCTCTGTACAGATACATTTTTTTTTTTTTTAAGACACGAGGATATAATGAGCATCTCAAAAAGCTGGGCTATTTCATCTCCGTGCATAGGTTTCGTTTGATGAATAACAGAATCTCTATTAGCCAGAAATAACTCGATTTTGTTTCCATGTATCTGGTCTGAGATGACGCTAATAAGAATAAATTAGGAGTGTAACTGAATAAAATTCAATAGGTAAAATTAGTGTGCTGATGTCTCAGGCAATGGCACTGACTACGGGGGGAGCAGTGGGACTGGAAGGGGAGGCAAAGCAGAGCCGAGACTGCATGCTGCAGCCAGCTAAGGCGCAGCTCTGGATCCTTAATAAAGTGGGAGCAAGAGGGTGGAAATAAAAAAACAAACAAAAATGGGGTGATGGGGGAAGAATGGGAGCGGGGGGAAGCAGAGCATCCTGATTAGCAGGAAAATGCAACACTCATTTGCAACTGGGAGGAGGCCGGGGCTGCCCGGCCCCCGCGGCGGCGGCGGCAGCGGGGAGGTGCGGCGGGAGGGGCGGGGGCAGGGAAGGTGCCGGGATCTCCTGCTGGAGGCACAGCCGGCTGGAGACATGGGAAGGAGAGCAAGCACCTGCTTACTCGGGACTCTCTGGAGCAGCCAAACTTGGAGAGCGGAGGAAAGGAGGAGCACGAGAGCGGAGTGACTGCTGTGGACAGCAAGAAAGCCTTTTTCGTCCTGCGCAAACGAGAATAACAGCTGGGGCGCTTTTTTCTCCTGTTTGGCTTGTTGGAAGTGGCTGTTTTCAACCCGCAGGGTTACATGCGAGGAGGAGAAAGTCAGGCTGAAGAATTGTAAATTATTTCGTCTATCAGAAAGATCTAGACATATTTAAAGCGATTTCAGGGGAAAAAAAAAAAAAAAAAAGCAGAGGGGAGAAACGTGGAGTAATTTGGTGTGCAGTTTGAACAGGTTCAGTCTGGCAGTCACCTTTCTGCAGCTCCTCCTTTCTATGGGATTTCACCTCCAGGACAGCAGTTCAGCACCTTGAAAATGGTGGTTTTCATCAACACAAAGCTTAAATCTCTCATGAAACTTTTCAAGAGAAAGAGTAAGTATAGCTCTGTGTGCTCACTGTCCTTACAGGAGGCAGCCCAGTTCTAAAGGAAAGTGCAGGTCCCTTCGGCTTCACTTCTGCTTCCTGCAAGCTCTTTTTAAACTTACCTCACTCTTTCAGTCGTTTTATCATTGTGGAGTGTGTGGAGGCAGACTTGTGAAGGTCTTCAGGACCTCTGCTTTGGGACACTGTGGCTTTGGTGGAAGTGCTTTGTCACGGTGATTTTGAAGGAGCCAAAGTTCTTGGTGTGAAATGGGCAACTCGGTGACAAGGCAGGGTGTGCCGGTGTGTCCTAGTGTCCCGATGGTTTGTCAGACATCTGTCTCTGCTTATGCAGCTATGGGCTTGTGTCGCCGAGGTATCTACATAAAGTTTGTTCTGAGTCAGGGTTTGTTTTTAAAGATGTCCTGGTTTCAGAGTGGCTTTTAAAATCGTGTTGATCTTCCTTTAAGTCACGAAGGACAGACAGACCACGCTAGAGAGAGTAGCTGGCAAATGTGCATACCACTTCTCTTGAGTAGTTTTGATGACCATTATTGCTCTGACGAGCAGTGAACCTTAATTTTGGTATGGCAGGGCTGCAGCCAGACAGTGGGCTTGGCGGCAGGTGTTTCCCTCCTCTTTTTCCTCCAGCCTTACCCCATTCCCCATCTGCCGGTTCAGCCAGGGAATGGCGTGGGTGCCTTTCATTGACTTGAAGTGTCCCATTTGCTGTTAGATAGACGGGGTTGATGCTGTAACCAGGTAGGCGATGACTTCTCCGTTTCTTGTGATTTAGCTTTGACTGCTGGTTAGCAAAAGCGGGAAGAGTGGGCACAGGCTCAGTCTGCCTTGTTGCAACCAGTATGTCTTGGCAGAGGGGGTGGGATGCAGGACCAAGACACAGATATGAGGACACCTATTGAAAGTTCTTTAAAAGCCTTTTTTGAGGTCTGAAACTTACCTAAAATACGTGAGGGGAGGCAGATAAGAACCTCCTCCTCTACTTCAAGTCCTTTTAGGAAAGAACAGCATTGAGCATTAGGCTGTAGCTGTGTTTTGAAGTGAGAGGCATAGCTTATTTTCCTTACAAATACCAATTGTTTCCATCTGAAATGATCCCAGCAGATGCACAGTAGTGTTAAGGAAAGGGTAAATACTCAGATGACAGGAGGCTGTTGCATTGTTTTTGCTTCTCAGTTTCTGCATACCTCCTCTGCTACTGCAAGGGCATCAGACAAAGCACAAAGTGATGCCACAGGCAGTGCAGAGGCAAAGGGTAGGTGCAGAGCTGACAGCAAGGCTGGGGGCAGTGGAGCAATGGAGCAGGGCAGGTGCTTGGAAGGCAGCACATCTCTAGTATTCTGCTTTGGAGAGCTAAAAAGCAAGGATGTGCAGCATGCTGGCTGAAGGCCAAAGGGTGCCTGGGGGATCATAAAATATGACCCCCAACTGTCCTTTTTCTTTTTACAGCAGGGTAGAGGGATAAGGCTGTTCAACTGTGGAAGTTTTTATTGATGATAAACTTGAAACAAAAGGCAGTGGCTGTCTCTTGGGAAGCATGAATGATAAACAAATCTTGGCAATATGTGCTGTGGCTGTTTCATTGCTAGAATGTCTGTAGGGAACTTTGAACTTGAACAAGGTCTGTGTTTTATTTTCACTTTTGTATTGACTGCAAAGAGGTGGCCAGAGATAGCCCTCTTGTGCTCTGAGCAGTAATTGTCCATGGAGTTGCTTTGGTTTATATCTGCTTTCTACTCATGACAAAGGAAAGTAGCAAATTTATTTGCTTCATTGGAATCTTATTTCTGGTGTGAGGAAGCAGGAGGTCAGACAAGGTTGTTTCCTGATACAAATGAACCTGTTGTCATCTCTCATAAAGGCTGTCATATTCCCAGGGGCACCTTTGAGCCAAGCTATTCTGCACTGCACAGCACCTGCCATGATCAGGGAATGGAAAACTGATTCCTTTGTGAAGAGTGGGAGCTAGGGGTGGGAACAGAGTTTCAAGTTTGGAGTAAATAAAACAGCAAGTATAAAAATGGGAAAAGCAAAAGGTGATTCCTACAGAACACAATTTTAGAGTAGAAATGAAAGGATAGGTTTTTTAACTGTCATGGAAGTGAGGTTCTAACTAGTATTCTGATGGGTCTACAGTGGCAAACAATGCTTCTTCAATTTTTAGATGATGTGTGTCAAACTTACACATGGGATTTTGTGATAGAGCTATCCGAAATAACATCTAATTTTCTTATTATTGTGTCTCTCTGCAGCTGTTTCCAACCTAGATGAAGAGAGTAGATGGACTGTGCACTACACTGCTCCATGGCACCAGCAGGAAAATGTCTTCCTACCCTCCTCAAGACCACCTTGTGTGGAGGACCTGCACAGACAAGCCAAGCTGAACCTCAAGTCAGTGCTGAGAGGTAAGATGCTGCTACTGACACAGTCATGTCCTAAAACCACAGTACTTCTTGCCAGTCTTTGCAAACATATCCAAATTACAAGCTTTGGAAAAAGTTTACTTGTTTTTCTGTACCACATGTAGAACATTAGTGGGATTTTCTCATTCAGATGAAGGGACAGGAGAAAATTACTTTGCTATGAAGAGACGAGTAAACGTGTTATGTGACAGAGCACTCTAAAACAGAAAAGCGTCTCTTGGCCATTTCTGTTTAGTTTTTGGAGTATTTCCAAAATGGTACCTCAAATTTCAGTAAGTCCTCAATTAGTCCATTTGTGGAGTAAAAGATACATCAGAGGTGTTTCATTTGGTGATTTCCTCTGTTGTTGTACAGTGTGTCATTTGTGGCTGCTTGTGAGAAGCTGGAAAAGGTGCTGAGGGCAGAAAAGGGAAATGTGGAACAGGGTACTCACAAGGACTCTTACAGTAATAAAAGTGCTTTCTTGCAGAAGTGTTCAGCATATTTTTAATGTCCAGTTTTTACCCATAGTCCCTCCACTGGGGCTGTACCTGTGCAGTCTGTCATGGGGAGCATTGTGTTGTGTCAGTGCAGCCATGAGAACAAAGACATGCAGCCAGCAAGGAGGCCTGCAGAATGTCTCTCCCTGGGCCAGACATAAAGTTTAAAACAACAGTATAATGTTCATGTTCTGGACATGGTTAACCTAGATTTTCTGGCTGTTGAACAAAGGGGGGCTACTTTGCAAAGAGCCAACTTGGTCAAGTCCCTTTTAGTTTCAGCAGGAACTGCAGGTCCTTGATACCTTGCAAAGTTGACCTAATTTAAAATAATACTGTGTTTTTTATTTGATTAATATGACATTTCTGCTTTTTAGACTTGAAGAAAGCTTGATTTTGTATGTCTGAAGAGAGAAGTGTTTGCCATATTTTAGTTCTCTTGCCATTTCCCCAGTTAATTGATTTTCACTCCTTCTTACTAGGTGCTTTTTGTTATCATTTAACAGGGAAGTCTTGACAGCCAGTGTTATTGTCTCCTGCATGGCTCAGCAGATAGCCTGTGTGCCCTCTATACTTACAATGGGATTAATATATTTGTGTAGTTCCTTAGCCTTGAAACATTTATTGTTCTCTTGCTGGCACACTTACCAGTCCTTCACAAAATAAAAGTATTTGCCTGCTTTAGATTGAAAAGAATACTGATTGGTGTTAACTTTTTGTGAACATTAACCATTCATTCTAATATTATTTCCTATTCTCTGTTTTGGACGGTTATAAAAAAGAACCTGCACAGGCCAAAATGCACTGATTTTCTTGAGTTTTAGCGGAAATGTATTTACTGCGGTTTCATATTCTATTTAAACAAATTTATATCTAATATATTTGTGTGAAACCAACTACTGTATGCTGCTGCTCCCTCTTACACACATGAAGTTGTTTTGGTCTGGTGGGATTTTTCTCTGGAGGTGCAGCTCATTATAAATAAGAAACTATTCATTACTACTACAATTTGCTAGTTAGCCATTTTTGTTCACCTGACTCATGTACATGATGTAGGACGGCTTGGTAATGAAGTGAGTTTCAGTTTCATGCTTTCAGGGTAGTAACTGAGAGGAGAAACTTCACCAGATGTCATAGTGCTGACTTAGTGAACACAACTCTTATTTATTTATTTACTTCTCTGTTCAACCTCAGCTCTTTCCTTGAGCCACTTTTTATTTTTTTCTTCTAAGTGCAGTTTTAAACTAACTCCTTGCTGTTGCCTGGAACTGTCCTGAGAAGCTACAGCAGGAGTAGTAGTAGTAAGAGAGGCACTGACTAAAGTTTTATTAGTTTTACTGTGCTACTGCTTCAACCAGCAGTGTTAAATCAGAAAGGCGCTGTTGCTTCTGATCATACTTGTAGCTTTGAGTTAAAAGTTCTGTATCCAGAGCAGAGTTTCGTTCAGTGTAAGAGCACTGCCAGAATTGTGCCATAATTTTGACAACTGCTGATCTGCTTTTCCACCTGTTTCTTTAGAGAAGACAAAGTTTCTAAAGCTTCTTAATAGGTAGAAAGGAATTATGTGACCATAACACAGAAGAGCTTGAAGCAGTCTTACGAGAAACAATACTGGGCTAGCATGGAGACTTCAGTTCTGCATGTCTTGGCCTCATGATAAAGCTTGCAGTTTGCCATCTTTTGGTGTTTCAGATTCTTTGGTTGAGGTAAACCATGGAGCAGTAGGACAACTGTATGTGGCCCAACATGCTGTATTGGTGGTGAGATGGGACAAAATGCGCTGTATTCTGTGCAGAAAGTGTGGTGAATCACTTTTTTCTCCAAAAAATGGTGACAACAAAGGGAAACTGAAAGGAAGTACAGCTAAAGTAAATATAATCTTTGCTTTTTGCTAAGTCAAAAATGAAGCAGTAGACATGTACAGCAGTGGAGGAATATGAGGGCAAAAATACTTTAATGCTCACAGTAAATTTTTGGGGATATGAAATAATTTAAGGTATTTAAGAATAGGTCAGACAAGCACTACTCAAAAATAATTTGTGTATATTTACACATGTCTCTAGAGGGGGTTGGGAAGGAAGAAAGAACCTCTGGTGGTCCCCTTGAACCTGATAATGAGGTCTTGAGGACTAAGTTAGCAGCTATTGATCACACCATCAAAAGACATGTTTGAAAATTTTCCAGTCTTGTTATTTTTCACATTATAAGAGCTGATGTTGTTCATACATAGCAGCTATAGTAGCTTGATTGAAGGCTATTAATTTTTTCTACACACCTGGTTCCCCTGTGAATGGAAAAGGAAGTATAAAACTTAGGTAACAAATAGTAATTCACATGTAGAGCACATTTAAACCGTCTGTCAAAGTATCAAATGTATAAAATCTTTCAAAATAATTCAAGCAAAGTATTTCTATCAAGGTATTTTCACCCATCTAATAGTAACCAGGTGGACTCCTGGCTAGCTTTTAAGAGAGTCAGTGCAAGGGAAACTGTTTGTTCTGGTACAGTTTTAACAGTAAATTCTTTACAGTGTGGGTCTAATAAAAAAATAAAAATCCAGTGACATAAATAAGCTCTCTGTTATTTAGAATAAACTTTTAAGTACCACTTAAGCAGAAGCTACTATTGCTACTTAAATTGGTTTAAGAATAAAAAGTTAGAGATATTAAAAATAAATACTATCTAACAGGTCTTGAGAGAAGCAAGTACACCATATGCTGATCTCTGCATACTTTTTCAGGAAGCAGTGTGGTGTTTGGAGGAGGAAGAGATCTTCATTAATTTTCATGCAGTTGATTATTTTACTTTGTATATTATATACTTGTATGTCCCTTGCTTATCAGCACTATGGAAATAAATGCCGTATGTGATAGTAGATGTTGCAGAGGGAGATATTTTAGGTTTTTACCTATGAACTAGGCTTTTATCCTTTTGAAAGTAAGGGGAAGTGCTGTGCTTTTCCTTTATGCATCTACTTTCAAGTATAAGTGGTGAGATCTTGCATTCAAATGTGTTCATAACTGAGGTAAAGCAATTTGTCCTTTAGGCATGCAGGTGCCTTGCTGCCCTCTGAAGTTTCTGAAAGGAATATTGTCCAGTAATAAGAATTAGAAAATTAAGCACTTTGAACCTGGAAAGTTTGTGATGCATTGTCTGTCTTTCTTGAGAGCAGAAGTTGCTTTATGTAGCCTCTATTGAAATTTAAAGTTGTTATTGACTCAAACCAGTGGCTTGATAGATTAAACCCGGCGTGTGTTACTTCATTTTAAATGAAAGGTCTCAGTGGCTAGAGAAGAAGAAAAACTTCAGCTGCACTTCACAGTCATAGTACTGTTGCAATTTGATTTAAATATTTAGAAAACGATGCAGTTCTTGTGTTGTGGTGATAGATACAGTATTTCTTCTTAGTGTTTTGTTTGCATTGGATAAAGGAGACCCTGGTTTTCTTTGGGGAAGGAGCTGGGACCTCGAAGTGCTTGCTGAAGCAAATGGAATGATACATGCCATGCAAAATGCATGTTTTCTTATCCTCAGGGCCAAGCTGCTCTGCCTGGCCTTTCCTGAAAGCCTTTCCTATATCGCCTCTTCCTAATGTTTTCATGGTAACTTCATGAAAGCTGTTTGTCAAAATACAGATATTCAGATAAAAACAACACAGTATTAACCACTGAGGAGTCTTAATGTGACCGTGCTTCGTGTCACTGTTGTGTCCTAGGAAGTCATGCAAACAGGATATGAAGATGACAGATGGGAAGGAAGAGCTGAGGCTCTGCATGGGGCCAGGATCCTCAAATCAATCCTGTTCCCTTGCTGTGTGCCCTGCTTCAAGGCTGAAGCACTTCTACTTGGCTAGTCTCATGTTGCTAATGTCTACTGAGTGTCTGGACTAGCACTGAGAGTGTGGTCTGGGCTTTGAGCAGAGCTTTGAGTTTGATGTTGTTCAGAGTGGCATTGTTTCTTAAGGCAGGCCCTTGTCCCTGTTCCACATACAGCAGAGTTTTTCTACGGTGTTCTTGGTCCATAAAGCCAGGAGGTTCAGTGGGTGTTCAACTAGAGCCAAGAGGGTAGCAATGTAAGACAGTTCCCATCCCTGACACGGTGCACTGACAGATCTGGCTCGTTGCATGGCCCTGTTTGAAGAACCAGTATCTCAGGAAGTCTCTGAAGTACAGTGGTCTTCAGCTGGAATCACTGATAAAACAGCTGTTGTACATGGCAGTGACACAAATATTTGGCAGTAAAAGTAAACTGAGACTAATCCTCATTTTGTGAAGTGTGTTATACTCTAAAATTGACAAGCATTAAGGCATGAAGCATGAAGATGGGGAGGAGACACAGCACTGTTTTAAGAGTTGCTTAGCTTAACTGCTTGGAGTGTATCGTGAGTGTGCCCCTTTACCTTCTGAGCAGGTTTGCAACATTAAGAGTGAGTTACAGGTGGAGATCCAATGTCCTAAAAGGAAAGCCTAAAGTTTAATATGGACTGCATTGGCCTCGGATAATCTTGAAAACTATGATGAAGTGAAGGAAGAGGAAAAAGAATTCTTACCATGTTCCTGAACTTTGATTTCTACTTTTTTGGAGCTAGTGTAAATTTTCCCTCAAATGTGGATATATGTCAGTTGCAGTGATGGAAACCAAAGCAGGGTATGTATAGTTGGAATTTCCAAGAGGCACTTGTCTTCCAGTTTCTGCAATTAGCAATGTAGAGCACTTTTGATTAAAAAAAAAAAAAGAAAAGTTGGGGAGTACAATCTCCACTGCTGTGTGTTGTCATTTCTTCATGAGTTAGGAGATGACAAGCCTAAAGGGCAGGGATGGAATAACTATTAGAGGTCAAACACAGCCAGACTGAAATGATACTAGGCTGTTAGGAGATATCCAGCTCCTTAAGAGTGTTGTGGACAGTCTCTGTACTGTTAAAGTTGCAGATGAGAGGCAATGTCTTGTCACATACGGCTGGTCACTGCCGAGACTGGTTGTCCTTTCCAGCAGATAACAAGGTGTTGGATATGTACTGAGGAAGGTGCTGCTGTTAATACTGGGAACAGTCTACAGGCTGACTTTCATACCCCTTTTCAGTCTAGAACTGCTGAAAGTTCCTGCACAACTGCCTGTACTTTGTGCCCTCCCCCCAGGGTAATTGTGTTGATTCAAGCTATGTACGTAATATAGGGCTCGTTGTTCCAATGTCTGCGATGATTCATTTATTATCTCATCTTCAGAAGAGCTGGATTTGGCTGACTCTAGCTTCTGTTTAGCTTTGTTGGCCAAATTCAAGGAATGTATTTAAGCAGCAGTGATTGAAACACTTGATTTGTTTTCCAGAAGACATCTGGTTAGCATTGTCAAATAAAACAGGATTTAAGTAGTTAGTCATAAAGCCTCTATTATGTCTTGCTACAAGACCCTCCAGACAGGTATGTGTTTAGCCTTTGTTTTCTCAGTGCATCTGCCAGATCACTGTTCAGATGAGCAATATTAGGGTCAGACCTACTAGTCGATAATCCTGCTGAGAAGATTATAGACTTAAAATAATCTTATGTTTCATTAAAGAGCTGCAAAATAGGGGGGGAGCCACTTCATATTGACAATAGCTCTGGTTTAGGTTCAGAGAGATGTCAAGATGTCAACTCCCTACCAACTGGAAACCTTAATGAAGTAAAAGGCCATTAAAGGCTAGGAGTAGACCATATGTTCCTGAAAGGCCTTGGAGCTATAAAATCAAAAAATAGAAATCGACTTCTTTTTCATGATTTTAGTTTCAATTATCAGGTTACTATCAGAGCTTCTGCTCATGTATCCTGCTTTTTTTCCCTGTTACTGAATTAATTCACCGTACATCTGTTGATGGTTTTGGCCAAATTCCATACTCCAACTGCCCTTTCTAATAAGGAATTTCAAAAAGCAAATACTCCAATGAAACAAAACAGAATTTGACCAAGAGGCTACACTGCATATGTTTGAAAGCTGGTCTTGTGCTGCAAAACTGAGCTACTTGGAAGCATCTAGGTTGCCTATTTTTAAGTTTAGTTTATATAGTGCAGTGCTAAGAGTAAAAACCTTAGTGTGGTTATATGTAGATTGATTGCATGATACACATGAACAGCGAAAGGGTTTAAAGAAAAAATCTGTTTCAAAATAATACTGGGGTTTTTTCTTAAACTAGATGAACGTGGTTTTTTAGGAGGCTATACCTGAAGGATTATTGAACCCATTTCAGATCCATGCCTTTAGTAGAAAGAATAAATTGAAACTGTTAACTAACTGTAGCGTTGTTAGTGCTAGGTAAAGCAACTTCTATTGCAAGGAATATTGGACTTTCATTTGATTTCCTTTCTGCTTTTCCTCCTCTTTCCTCTCTTAGATTTAGGATGTTATGTGCTTGTTGGTAACCTTTGAGATAGCTGTACATTTAAAATGTCCTAGGAGAAAAAACAATGAAAAATCCCTTCCTGGTTTTACATTAACTGTTTTCAGTTGTCTAAGAAACATTGAATACCCATAAAAATGCTAAAGAAAAAGCATGGAGTGTTATTTTAATGCAGGCATCAAAGATAGAAAAGGAAGCAAATACACTGTTATACTTAAGACATCTTGTCACCACTAAATGCAGTCGTATAAGGCACTTGCAGAAATTTAAATTAACTTGAGACAAACGGTGATAATTATTTTGAGCACTCCCTAGTGACAGCTTGTTAACAAATATAATTTGTCATGGCTGTTGCATTTTGGTGCCATTAGAAAGGTTTTCTGTAACCTAAATCGTGCAGGTCACCTGGGGAATTAAAGGTTGTTATTAAATGTATTTGTGTTTTAAAAGCTCCAAGAAAAGAAGGGAATGATCAATGTGTTTGCATTTACTTGACCCTCTTAATGGTATTTTGACATTTAAGAGTTCCTTTTAATTTGGATCCTTCTTAAACACTTGCATCTGATTTAGACCCTTGAAAATAAATCTGTGCAATTGCTTTCCTTTAATGTTGCACTTCTCTGCCCAATCCTTGTGCTTCTGTAAGTGTGTGCGCAGCTGAGCCCTGAAGCTGCTTGGAAGGGTGGGCTTCCCAGCCTGACTAGGCCTCCAGTTACCATGGCAGGACATGATTCCCAACATTTATATGTGGGGGAAAATAGACCTCACATAAATACATTTGTTCACTTTCAGTAAGACTTCTTTGAAGTACCCATGCAACATACTTCTTTGACACAGGCCAGCAGCCCTGTGTTAGGATTACCTTCATCCCCTTGGGGAGACCAAGACATCTTTGTTTCTGGGGAACTCTGGACAGCTTCTGTCCTTAAAAGCTACTCGTGCGGCTGGGCATGTCTACTTATCCATGAGAGAGAATATGCAAAATAGTCTTTAAAAAAGTCTAACGGACCTTTCAAGTACTTACTCATCAAGTAAGACAACTTCCAAGCAAACAACTAAATTTTGCTGGTGGTTTTTTTTGTTTGTTTGTTCTGCCACTTGCCACTTTAAGTGGTGCCTGTGGAAGAAATACATTGGTGCCTGTGTTCACTGTCTCTAGGCTTGTCTTGGGCTTTTCTGCATGTACTGATGAAAGATACAGAAATATCAGTATAAAACTGCATTTTGGGGCAAGGGATGGGAATAATAAGGAAGTTGGCTGGATTGACAGAGGCTGGTACTAGCCAAAGCACCAGCTTTATCAAGCAAGATTGAGCAGTTGAGCAGAAGTTTTTTCAGCTGGGTGGCAACAGTACTCCATCTGTTGAAATCCCTGACCCGTTTAACTGGGAGTCTGAACAAAATGGTGCACTGAGTATATCACAGCTGAAGTTCATGAACTTGCTTTGCAGTCAGCATTGGTTACAGTTCAGTTGTTACACAAGTGCATCATTGCTGTGGCTTTACAACATATTTTAAAGCTTTGATATAGAAGCAGTCTCTGTGATAGTCAAGTTCTGCAGATGATATGGGGATTTATACATTTAAAGAAAATGGGACATGATCCAAGCTGAGTGAATTTTTGGGAGGAATGTAAAGTGGTAGAGGCAAGCTGTCTGCTGCGTATTTAGATCCAGGGACAAAAATAGGTGCTGTGTTGGAGTTAAATTGAGCTGCTTTTTTTGAAGTCATGTTTAACTTGAGATATTTGTGAGAAACAAGATTGCCTTTGTACAGCTGATCTTTTATATAGTCTGTCTCATCTACACACAGAGAGCTGTGCATTCTTAACCCCAGTTTACAAATGAGGGAACCATAAAAGGGCACAGAGTGAAAGGTAGTAGTTTCAGTTAGACTTACTTAGCAAAGAAACCTTTGAACTAGGGTGTCTGTTTTAATTATGGTCCCAGGCGCATAATCATTCTCAACAAGCTCTTTATCTTGAAAAGTTACCTCCCTGAAATTCCCCAGTTAACTGCATAGTCAAGTGTTACATTGGTTTTGTCCACATCTTACCACAGTGCTGTGAGCAAGCAGAGAGGCAGCCATGCCCTTTGAAGAGGTCCTGGTTCGGTGCTCAGGGTGTGTTTTGGTATTTAGTACCAGACCATATGACAGTCCCAAACAAAGCACAGCTCTGGTTGTTACAGGTGACAGCCCTTTGCCTAGCGTTCCAAGTACACCATTAGGAAGCTGGAGATTTAGCCTGTGCTCACCTCATCTTAAACGATGAAAAGAACTTACATTTGTATCTAAATGAAAAATATTTTAACTTGCAAAAGCATGTCGTCTGTAGAAGCAAAGATACTGATATCCCTGTTAGGTTCTCTTGCCCCTTGTGAGAATGGCCTGCAGCATTGGACCCAGCACTAGCCATTACTGGTGTGATGATGATGAGAGTTAAGGCATCTCAAGTTCTTCTTACTTGGATTTATCCTGTGACACCTTTCTGTGTGTTCATATGCTGCAAGCAGTGTGTACATATCTGCTTGGACTCTGAATTTAGGAGGCACATATGTGAAATTTAGATGATGTCCTATCTGTCTGCAGGATACAAATCCTTGACTGGATCTAACCTATAGTGATTTGCTTGGATGCGGCAATGCAGGCTCAGAAATCCAGGTCTTCGACACCCACGCCTGTCTGTCACTTGCCCACAAGATCTTAGTTGTCTCAACTCAACTGGAATAACAAATTCAAAGTCTCTTATCAAGTAAATTAAAATTATCTATTATTACATACCAGTGGTGAAAGTAATTTCTTTTAAAACCAAAAGCAGTGATACTTTGATTATGAAAGTGCAGTGTCACCTATAAAGTAAGATGATATAAATGTTTTGTATTTATAAGACAAAGGTATACTGTGCTATAGTCTGTCTAGTTTTAGGTGGAATTTTGAAAAGCTACTTGTAAGACAGTGTTTGTAGTTGTGACTTAGGGAGGAACATGGTTTGGGGATATTTACAGAAGTTAACTACAGTGTTTGAAGACTGGAAAAAAAAAAGATTTCTGACCCTGGGGAGTAGAGTGGTTTGCCAGTGATATGTGCAGTGAATGGATAAATGTGTTTTAATATACTAGTCAGCAGATTTATTTCTGTGGTTGACAGTTTAGCTGACTTGAGCAGTTAATAGCCTCTCAGTAGTGGAAAAAAATAAAAAAATAAGAAAAATAGAAAAATGCAAGTTACAGCATGAAAGGCTCTGCCAAGAAGTCTCCCAGACTTCAGCTGAGATAGGTTTTCAAGTATGCAGATGAAGCTGTCAGCTTGTCACATGTCCCTTCTTGCTAACAAGGAGACAGCAAGAGGTGGTATAAAAGTGTTGTATGTGTTGGTCTTTCCCCTTTCTACCTCTGTACTTGGGAATATTTGTTTCAGCAGCTCTGGGCAGCTCTGCCAGGCAGGCAGCGATCTGCTTCTGGTCCGACTTATGTTTTCTCTTTGGATTTTAGCAATTAGTCTTGAGTTCCAGGTCCTGTTCTTGCATACAGGGCAAATTCAGATGTTTCCAGGATAAGATTTTCCTGTCTTTTCATTGCTTGACCCATGCAATGGGATAGGTAGTTATCCCAAGCTAATTGGAGCTATTTTGATGTCTGAATAACTTTGATGCCAAGTTTCTAAGCTTATACTAGTCAGTATTCTGGTAGTTTAATTCTTTAACCAGTGTCTTTGCTTGCTACTAATAAATATTTGTAAATGTGGATTTTAATTTTTTAATGTTAGGCTCTTCAGTATATGATTGTGAGAGTGTGCTTGTGTGTGTGTACATGTGGATGTAGACAGCTACAGAGTTTAAAGCCTGATCCTGCTACAGTCATGTGAGCAGTGTTTGCTTACAGGAGTAATCTCAGTAATCTCATTAGGGCTAATTTAGTGAGTGATGGGTGCACTTTCAGGCCTGAGATGTGGAGGACTGGTCCAGGGTGGCAGCATAAAGCTGTGGTGGCTCTGTGTTCTTGCTGGTGCTTTGCCTGAGGCTTAGATGGGCTCTAGCCCTGGAAACCAGCACCAGGAGGCTTTCTCTTTGCAGAGAAGAAGAAGCTTGTTAAAAATAACACTCTCTCACAGTTAATTTACAATAAGAAAAAAACCAAAGGACAACTTCTGAAATATAACTGAATCCATGTCCCTCTGACCAGTTCTGATTCTGATGGAGTAATGCATTTTACTTCATAAAAGCTTCAAGATACTGCAACAAGTTTTACGGTAGGAAGCTCAGCAGGTACAAAACATTACCAAAGTTGGTTACAGGAGAGGAAAAGAGCCAGTGTCTCTGGACCCCTCCCAGAAAACCCAGCCTTCCATCTGTCGTGGCACGGTGCAGCGTGTAGGTCTGACAAGGTAAATGTTAATCCTGCTTTACCATGGTAATACCATGTCAGACGAATTACTGAGGTATCAGTGCTGTGCCTTCTGTTCACTCCTGTGATTTGTGGCACAAATTATCACGTGAGAATATGGTTTCAGTTGCTGGAAAATCAGTAAATTGTCTCTGGGTTTGAGACTTGTTACTGTGTGTTACTGACTCAGGCACATACAAGTTCCTTGTATGAAATAGAGAGATCTGCACTGAGAGGCCTCAGAGGTATTTTCATATATTTGCCCTGAGAATCTGTCACAAAGGCTGTAAGCCTTTATATGGAGAGGCTGAGTTATTCACAACAGTGCTGAATTCGGTGCCTGTGGCTCAAAACTGGTGCAGAATTGCATATGGCTGGTTGAGCCTTTGCTCTCAGTTTGCTGCTGCAGGTACCTGCCCGTTCCTCAGCTTATTTAGCAGGAGGGAAGGGAGCAGAGATGGATGATGCACAGGATGTGTCCCCAGCACACTTCTGTCTGATGCCAAGATTAAGCAAAGGCTGTAATACTGCAATCCTGAGTGAATATACAAGTGTCTGGGTGTACAGCAGAGACTTGGGCACTATTGTGTTGGACACTGACAGCTTTAACACATTTGGTTTGGTCGTGTCTCCCAAAGCCTGTTCTAATAACTGTGGAAATGATGAGGGGGCCCTTAAAAGGGCTTTGACTGCATTTCCCACGCACTTCCTTCACGCTTAACTAAAACCACCCTGTGAACAGCAAAACACAAGGAAAAATTTCAGGAAAAATTCTTTAGGAAAGGTTTCACTTGTACAACATAAGTGGAAAATCAATTATAATAGATTCTAACGACAGTCATTTTTAAACAGTGCTTCTAATACAGAGGAAGTTCTGAAATTGAATGTATCACTAATATAGAAGGAAAACAAGAACTGATCTGTGGTTTCACCTAGCCAGAAAAGCACTTGGAGGGCAGCAGAAGGTGACAGGCAATGTCCCTGTGCACTGAGCCCCAGAAGCAATCAGGAGATGAAGAGGAGGTAGCTTCAGACTTTTGAGTTGTGGCACTACCCAGTGCAGCCGCCAATTGCTATTGCCAAGGCAGTAACACTTGCCTGGTTTTCCTGGAATTAATGTTTGTGTGAGCAAAATTGGTTCATCAGGGGCATAATCATGTTGTTGCACATTTCAGATTGGCTTCATGTGAAAATTATGACATGTGCTGCAGATTTGGACTGGCAAGTGTATCCTCAGGAGCGGGTGTTTGTGTCCTGCCTGATGCAGTGTCCTGGGGTTCAACCTGGAGGTTCTTTGGCAGAAATGCAGAAACACCATGCACAGTTCTGTATGTTGTATAATGTGGGCAGTGGCAGCCAAGAGTGTCCCTGATTCAGCTGGCTCTAATGTCATGTCATTCTTTAAAATGAAGATTTTTAATAACTGGAACTGGATGGATCCTTCTGTTTCTTTGTCAGCTTCACTACAGACATCTCTGAAATAACATACATAATATTCATATGAACTTTTTCACTTAGTGTATAGTGCTCTTCTCTGTTTGGGGTTGTGTCTTGGGGTGACAGTTGTCTGACTAGGACAACATAATGTTCCTCTGGGAAGAAGGGAGTCTTTCCAAGAGTAAGTATCTGGAGTATTTCCTAGAGTAAGTATCTCTAGTTTATTCATCCGTTATTTTTTTACAAAAATAAAACCCCTATATCTGAAAAATATGAACCTGATTGCTTACAGAAGGCCATGTGCACCTCTAGTAAGGGTAAGGAGACGGAGGGAAGGAGCCTTCTATTAGAACAGTTTTTAAACAGCAGTTGCCACCCTTGGTTTGGCAGTGACAGTACCTTCAGTCAGGTGCAGTGAGTGACCTTGTGCTTGTAGGCTGTTGCAACATGAAGTAAAAGATACATGCCTAAAGCCTCTGCTGAGGTTTGTTGGCCTTGGGTGCCATTCACAGTGTGTTTCCTGCTGTGCTGCAATATGTACGGATACAGTACATACATAGAAAAGCTGTTCTTGGGGATAAAACCACCTTTTTCTTGGTTTCACCTAGCAGTTTTTTGCAATTTTGGCTTCAGCAGCAGCATTGCTGCAGTAACCAGAATTCTGAAGTTACATGGATTTTGTGTTTTGGACAGTGGGAGGTTGTGAGCTTGATAAGCTGACAGGTTGTTACTGACAGTCCACTTGAACTTGTGATGGACTTGAGACCTTCAGCTTTCTATAAGTTTTTGGAGCTTTTCTGGGCTTCATGAGGTGCACTATTCATCATCTTCACTTTCTTGGTTAGGAAAATAAATAAGGTCAAACAATATCAGAGCCTTCATCTATCATGCTCCAGAAGAGCCTGTCACCTCTGGAAGAGTCCTGTGACAACTGTGACTCCATAGGAGGCCCACACTGGAGCAGGCTTCTGGCAGGCCCTGGGAATCCATGGGTAAAGAAACCCAAGCTAGAACAGAATTGCAGGCAGGACTTCAGACCCTGTGGGGAATGCACGCTGAAGCAGACTGTTCCTGAAGGATTGCACCCATGGGAGAACCACCGCTGGAGCAGTTTGTGAAGAATTGTAGCCCATGGGAAGGGCTCACATTGGAGAGTTTTTAGAGGACTGTCTCCCGTAGAAGGAACTCCACACTGAAGCAGGGGAATGACCTCCCTGAGGAGGAAGTAGCAACAGGAACAACATGATGAACTGACCATAACCCCCATTCCCCGTCTCCCTGCACTGCTGAGTGGGGAGGAGGTAGAGAATTGGGAATAAAGTTAAGCCTGGGAATGAGGGGAGGAGTGGGTGGAGTGTTTTTTTTAGAATTTGCTTTATTTCTCATTATCATGCTCTTATTTTGATTGGTAATAAATTCAACTAAATTCCCCTAAATCACTGTTTTGCCTGTGGTTTTAACTGATGTGTGATCTTTCCCTGTCCTTTTCTCAGTTCGTGAGCCCTTTGTTATATTTTCTCTCTCCTGCACAGTTCTTTTCAGAGGAAGAGAGTGATAGAGAAGCTTTGGTGGGCATCTGGCATTTAGCCCAGGTCAAACCACCACACAGTTTTTTTTTGGGATGTGCAACGATGTCTGATGTCGAAGAGACGCAGAAGTGGCCAGCAAAAACCCTAAGACTTAGTCCAAAAATGGGAGGAAAAATAACTGCATTCTTATGCACCCCTTAGGTTGTACTCATGTTTGTTTGCAGTGATTAATGATTCCTCTGAAGGTAAAAGTTGCAGTGTCTAAGCTGACAGCTTAGCATGTTAGCTGGTGCTGCAAGTTGATGCAAGTCTTTGGGCTGTCTTTCCCCATTCATTTGTAGCTCAAACCAACAAATAACCCATCAGGGTGCTCACATCTGCGAGTGTTATGTGCTGGATCTGTCTGGATCCAGTACCAAATTTGGAACCGTGGTGGAGGAATTTGCTTTGCTGTGGTTGCTGACAGTCATTTTTTACCCCCCTCCTGAAGTAGGGCAACAGTTTGCCAGATGTGCACAATGTCAGCATGCTCACACATGTGGAATGGGTAAACACAGTTACCAGCCCCTCTGTTCCTGAGATACAGCCATTGACTTGGATCTCAAAACCCAGACTGCCACCGTTGGTCCTTGAATTGAGAGAGAAGGAAAGGTTCCTACCATACTGCCCTTTTGATGCCATAGGGATACATAGGCAAGGACCTATGTCTGGTGCTGATGGAAATGCCCGGTTGTCAGAGTGTAGGCTTGCCTCCTCAGTGTTTGTGTGCAGATACAAGGGAGTCCTTACTGATTAAATCCTCATGGATCTGTGGTTGCTGTAGGTCAGTTAACCTGTCAGCACGAGTCCTCTAGATCTCAGTGTCAGAAGCATCTGAGCATAACAGAGGACATGTATGCTGGAGATGAGCATTGTAACACCACCTAATCGTTTGCCAGGCGAAAGCCTCTCTGAAACCTTGTTCTTGGTATTGCATCTTTTCTTTTTTAAGGAGTATTCAGAAGATCAAGATAGGCAGACATGATATAATTGCAGAAAGGCCTTCTTTAGCAAGTGATAATAAAAGCGCTTTGTGTTGTGATAATGTCTGTGTATTGTGCAGGAATTTCGGTTCCTTAAATGGAAATACACCAGATACTTAATTTTCTTCTTGCTTTTATCATCTTTCAACAGATTCAGATATCTGTCTTTGGAAATATAAAGCTAACTGGTCTGATGAGTTTGGTTGCCGCATCTTGAACATTTAATTTATCCTTATGCTCTGGCGTCTGTTATTCTTTAGCACAATCACACTGAATATCAATTAGGAGGCAGGAAGATGATTGTGGAAAACTTGGTGAGGGGGATTGCCATGCTGACTGGAATTTTGGCTATTGTGAGTGGGGATACATATCTGCTCTGAGTTCTTTGTGAACTTCAGAAACTCTGTAGTATTAAACTACATTGTGTTGTGCAGCAACACAGGACTTTGAGATAGATCCCTGTGATTTGCATTCCTCTCTCCAAAATCATAGTAAATGGTCTCTTCCACGGACAGGAAGACAAGACAAGTGGTCAGTGCCAAAGTTATTTAGCAGATGGTGCTTGAGTAGTGAGCAACATCATCATTTCAAGTGTAAGGCATATAATAGATGTCTACCGGCCTGGCAAATGAGACCCCTGGAGTTACTTGCATGCATCCGTCTCCCATCCTGCAAGATGCTGCCATCTGTCAAGACACCGAGCCAGGCCTCACTTAAATAAATAAAGAAATCGATTTCCCTCTTCTTTCCAAAGCACTTGCCATCGCCTGGGTTAATACGCTATGTGTGGGCTTACGTATGTCACACATGTGAGGGAGGAGGAAATATAGATACAAATATGAGGAACGCTCCCGTGGGTTCTGTCACTTGGGACAGACAATGTTAATGCACGGTAAAACATTTTCAGGAAAACATTCAGTATTTAAATGCCATTGAACACCAAACATAAACAGTAATGGCTCTTGCCATGATTTAACCTCCTGTTTCTCTTTCTTTCGGCAGAGTGTGACAAGCTGCGGCGGGATGGCTACCGGAGCTCACAGTATTACTCTCAGGGCCCCACCTTCTCCTCATCCTCCAGTGCAATCTGTGGAAGTTACCAGGATGATTATGAAGAAATTGAACAAAAGGTAATGGTGGGGGACAAAGCATCAGAAAAAATACTTGCCTAGTGCAGTTTAATTGCCTGCAAATAAGTACACTTTTAAATTTTAAGTTAAATATAGTGTTCACATAAGGTAGTATTTTTAGAGGATCACAAAGATGTTTATTTCTTTGAATTGCAGTGACAGTAGTTCATCTGACTTTCATGGTCTCTTAAAACTCTAAATTTTATCCATGCAATGATATAAAATTCCCACTGGCATGCTCAGAGTGTGAAAGCAGGAAGGGGTTTGGAAATGGTCTGGGGGGAAGACCCCAGCCAAGGGTAGCTGCTAAGTGTTTACATTTAAGTAGCAGAAAGGTATTCAGGCAGCCATCAGCATACTTGAATTGTAACTTAGATAGGTGCACACTTTGAATTGCTAATACAGGCAGTTACTCAGGTAGGGGCTTTGTCCTAATGCATCACAGCCTTTTTGTAAAGGCATCCAGAAAATGAAGATTATCCACTAAGTTTGGTTTATTGCCTTTCTTTTAGTTTACTTCATGATTTCTGTGCTTATATCCCCACATCTCAACTCACAGTGTGCTTACCTTAGAATCTAGAAATAAATAAAGAGAATGAACAGCTGCAAGTTTTAAGGAAGGTATGAAGTCACATTGCTTTATACATCAATTTATATAGATTTCAGTTACAGAACTAGCAAGCTGTGTTACTGTTCTGAAGAAGAAAAAGTCTGTTCTCCTCTCTTTATCCTGTTGGGTCTGTGGGCTCTGAGGAAAAGCTGACTGTTGTAGTGGTCTGGGATGTTTCTGCGGGGGTGGATGGCAAGATCCACTGGAGTGTGCCTGTCTAAAGCTGAAATGCCAGAGCTCCTGGCATTTTCAAGATAGATATTCTAGAATACTTTGCCAAACCAGCTCTTGCTTCAAAAGTGGGAGTGTGTCCTTGATTGTAATACAATTTAATTTATTTGCGTTGTTAGTAAACCATATGTCCTTCTGTAGTATGGACCAAATAACTCTTACCAGCAAAATGTGCAGAACCTGAGAACTCACTTTAAAGGGTACAGTGTTTTCAGTTTTATCCTCCATGGGTTTTAGTCACATAATAAAAGGTGTTGTGGAATATGTAGAGTCTCTCCTCCAGGTGGTGATTGCATTTTATCTGTATATTGGCAGGGAATGTCAGAGCATCTTGTTTAGCTGTGTGTGGTATGTACTGGCAGTGAGCCGAGAATGTAAAGCACATTCATACTGTGGAATGCATTATAATGGTAATTTGCAAAACCTTGCTGAAATCAATGGAATTATGATTTCCGTTGGGGAAAGTATTAACCCCTTGTTAGTTGTTCTTAATGTACTGCACATAAATGCATACATGTATGTCATCAACTTGTCCTGGCCAGTGCTGTGCAGCATATAACCATCTGCACATGTAAAACTAATGTAACATTAAAAAAGTATAAATACACTTTTCTTTAAACAATTTGCATGAAAGTATATAAGCGTGGGTGAGGATTCTTGGAGACTAAGAGCTGTCATCCTTTCTTGGTTAAGGGTTTTTTGAGTGTTAACATAATGTGTTACTAACAATTTCTGTGCATTCTGGAGAAAATTAATGCAACTAAGTATGCTTTAAATATAGGATATCACTTCCATTTTAAATTTGAATCGATTCCTTTAAATATTATAGCTGAAAAGAAGATTCAGAGCCGTGGAGAAAGATAGCTGCCAAACTCACAGTCTTGGCTGTTACTGATTATCTCAGAACCTTAGCTTTAACCCTGCCACTCTTACTTCCAGCTCACAAAGACATACATTTCTTGTAAACTGTAGCAGGAGTCTCCATTCATCTTGCATTCTTTTGTAGAATTTTTTGATCAGAATCTCTGTTTAATTTGCACCTTCTTTTTTTATTTCTTTTTTTTATTTAATGTTGTAAATGTTTAATCTTTCTTTAAATGAATGTTTACCACAACACATTTCTGATCTTGAGTTATTGTCCTACTGGTAAAGAGCCAAGTAATTCTAGTAAGTCTTATGCCTTGAGGGAGTCATATTTCAGCTGTCAGGAGAGTTCTTCGGTAACAGCATGGAACTGGGGTCAAAAATTCTGTGATTCAAAATGTGAACTCCTAACCACTAGATGAAAGCCTTATAGCTTTGTTGTCTATTCAAAAGAAAAAAGCCAACATTTAAATTCTGTACATGCAGTATTTATTTAATAATTGAAATTTGAGAACAGCAAAATAATGATGGGCAGACGAATACCTACTTACCGTTCATAAACTACTTAGTTGATATAATTGCCAACTTGCAGCAAAAAAGAGTGGGTGATATCACAAAGAAAACCAGCTTTCCCTGTTATTTTTAATCTGCTTCTAAAAATGAAAACCATAGCCAGATATTTTGCTTGTCTGGCTACAGTGGAGACAATATGAAACCATGGCTAGGTGTCGATCCACAAGCAATTTCAGGTTTTGTGGAGGTGGGTGTCTGTCAGCAGAGGGTAATAGTCACACTACCAAGCATCTTGGTTCAGCGTCTTAGGAGATATCTAAGATAAGGAGAACATAGGCTGTTCCAAAGGAAAACCACTAAGGAGAAACAGGCCCAGCTCAAAAATGAATAAACAAAATCAAAAACCATAGAAAGCTGGAGTCTCTGAGTGGAAGTTGATATAAAATTAAATGTTTGGATCTGCCCTTATCTTTTAATGTTGATTCTTACAAGTTAGATTAATGGAGCACTGGCCAAGCTCCAGTGTAATACTGATCCTAATTGAGTTTGTTGGTGATGAAATTGGTTTACCTGGATTTTACATCTCAGTACTGTGACCAGTCTTCTCCTTTCTTGTAGGAGTTTTACCTCTTTTACCTGTTTTTTACCTGTTTTACCAGTGTAAAAGATGTTTTGAAATGTCACGTTCAAACTCCAGTTCTCCTTATGTTCTGAAATGTATGCATGTGTATATTAACTGTACTTGTCTTTTGTGTGGTTTTTTTCTTATTCTTTTTTCTTTCCCTTTTTACCACTCATTCTCTTTCTTTTTGTCTCACTCAACAGTCTAGTCTGTTAGACTGCATCTCTCAGTCTTGCATTAGCGCCTGCTGTAACTTGGTTCCCTGGAGCAACAAGGTACTTTGCCCACAAGTGGGACCATCCAGCTGCCGTATCTGCAGCTTGATGTTACCAGTAGCATTTAGCATATATGTAATCTTACTCTGATCTTTGCCTTCAGTTGTTACCTGCTGCTTTTTTACTGCTTAGGAAAAAAAAAAACAATTAGAATAAGCAGAGTCCCATGCCAGGTTTGTTTCTTTTATGTTCCTCCTTACTCCTTTTTGTCTGCAGTGCATTATCCTGTATTTATGTGTTCACAAAATTTTTTATTCCTTTTTTTGCCTATAAACATTTGCGTCCTTTGAAACCACTCCCCTAATGGACACTGTGTTTTATTTAATTGGTTGCTTTATTGTTTTTTAATTAACCAAGGAAAAACTCTACTACTTTGGAGGAATGGGTCTTTCTTGAATGATAAATGTGAACTACAGAGAATACCTGCTTACAAGCATGCAGTATTGCATATATTATTTCTTTATTCTATTTATGAAAATGTTTGTGTATGCAAAACTCATGTTTTTTTACCTAAGTCATGTCATTTGGCTTATGTACTTTACTTTGATAGTTATGCATTGGGTGAAAAAAACACTTCCCTTATTTGGAGGGGTTGGGATGGTAGGAGAGTATATTTTTGCTAGTGGTCATCTGAACTGTTAGTTATCTCTCCAATACCTTCATGCAATTGTTTAGTATCTTAAGTGAAAACAAGTGCACTAAGTATTGATTTGAGGAGGTCAAATGCAAAACTTCACGTGGTGTTAAGAGGAGATAAAGTCGGGCACTTCAGTTTTGGAGGTGGGAATGCCTAAAAAGCCCTGAGGCGTGAGGTCTGCCAGAGCTGAAGATACCTCTGTGTGGTGGTGTCCTCAGGTGGCCTCCGTGCCCCTCTGCTGCAGTTGCATGGCACTGCTTTTGTAAGCAGCACATGTATTTTATACCATTTATAGGGGTTTGGGTTTTTTGAATACTGTGCCATTTACTGAGTTGAAACAGCAGCTCGTAATATATGAAATGCCAAAGCATAAGGAAGCGAATACAGAAAATCTTTGAACAAAGAAAAATGGTAGTTCTTCGCTCATCGCATACTCAGATTGTGCAGCTGCTGTGGGAACTGTGGATGCTGAAAGCTTACACGGGTTTAGAAAGCAACTGGGTACATTCTCGAAGGGCGAGGACTCCATCTAAGGCTGAGAGAATATTCAGGAAAAAGTATCTCCTCTATGCATCCTCAGATTTAAATTTTACCTTGATAAAATTCATTGGCCTTTATCTTAAGGCAGATACTAGATAGGCTTTTAAAGTTCCGAACAGTACACATCTTCCTGTGGTTTTTGTTACAACAGAGTAGAGGAAGAAGAAAAGAATATTTCTGTGGGGCTTGTTAAGGTGATAATTTGCTTGATAGTAATTTCAGTACAAAATGTTCTGTCCTTACTGAGACACAATGAAGGTTATGAAGTGAAGAATTTAGTAGGATAGCAGTGCTGGCTAGTGCAACTGGAGATCTGTGTGTAGAAGTAATAGGATGGAATATTCTGTGAACACTGTGGAAACTAGACTGGTGACCTTGGTCTAGAGGACACCAAATGGAGTCTAATGACTAATTCATCTAAAGTGTAAATTAATGTAAATTTATAATCTGGCAGCATTTCATGAGACAGTGTGAAACCCCATGGATTGAATTAGGCATTGAAGTGCCATTCTCAGTTGGCTAGGTTTGGGTCTTGGGTTTCTTTTCTCTGTTATTGATTGTCTTGATCCCTTGGTGTTAGGAAAATGGCTCTTGAAGCCATCAGACTTAGTAAAACACTGGAGGTAGAAAGAGGATGTTGGCAAATATAATAGACAGCTGTACTTGTATGGTTGCTGTTTGCAACACAGATTTTTTTTTTTCCTCTTATTTTGTTTTTCTGATAAATTATGATTTTAAAAGTGATTTTAGTAGACAGCAGGGTAAATGACGTGACTGTACAATTTGTATGGATTAAGTTTTCCTCTTGGAGGTTCCATCTTTTTTTAAATACTGTAGTATAAACCCTGGTTATATAAAAAGGATTTAGAATAAACAGATTATTTAGGCAGAGAGTGCTGCAAGATACATAACATATACTCATTTGTCATCTGGGACCTCTCAAATAGCATGAAAGTGCTGAGATAGTGAAACTGTTTTGTTGTATCTCAGCAGCTGAATTGGCTGGGGGACAATATGTCAACAAGGCGTCAGAGAGGCTCCAGCTTACTGAGCTTGCCTATAGGATATTTATAGGCCATTTTTCTCCTGCATTCATATTTGAACTCCCATTTGAAGGTTCATGCTTTTTCCCCCCAGTGCATGTTTGTGGAAACACTGCAAGGTCCAAGGCTGCTGCTTTCACATCCCACCTTTATCCCTTACCATGCCCATGAAAAAGAACAAATTCCAACAAAATTTCTTGTGGAAATGAGTGCAACAACCCATTCCAGAGATTTGGGCATTTAAGATCAGCAGTAAAATTATTATGACTCAGAGATGCTTTAAAAAGGGGACAGGTACTTCGACAAGTACTTCTGTTATGAACATAGAGTTTATGATCAGCTGTGCCTCATTCTACTTCTGGAGTAACAGACCCGACTGGAGGAGACATTCCTGTCACACAGCAGCAATTCACTGCTTCTTCCAGCCAGCTTCTGTGCTTAAATCTGGAAATGTTTCCTAAAAATATGTAAATCTCATTTTCATCCTAATTATATAGGTGAATAATTTCTGTCTGAAGAAGGCTGAAAGATGAGTTGCTGCATTCCTCTATGCATGATACAGCTGTGTACAGCTTTGCCATGCCTGTACCATTATCACTGAGACTACCTGGGAAGAAAGGATACAAGTAGACACATAAGTCATGTTTCTGCAGGATCAGTGGAAAATGTACCTACAGTTGAAATGCAAACACTTACTGCTGTGCCCAAAACCACCTCTAGCTGTTCCACTGAATTATTTTATAGAATTATGTATATGTCCTGTACCAGGAGGTTGTTCTCACTGACACTGCTTTGAACTCAACTGCACCATTGGGTTTTCAGTTGCTTCTCATTGGTTATATGCTCATATAACCTGACTCATTTCTGTCTAACTCCATCTGTCCCCAGTTTTCTCAGCTTCTAATTCTACAAAATTTCTGATTGCTGTTCCACATTCTTTGAATAATTAGGATTCCCTTGTAGCAGATGCTTCACTTCTTCAGTTTTTCTGTTCGTATACTATAAAAAAAAGTTCTTCTTGGCTTGGGTAATTTCTTTCAAAAGGAAGGATGGTTTTGTAACCAGTATCTCTGCCACCTGACTTACTGGAGTAGCCCTTAGAGACTGCTGTATGACAGCTGAGGTCTGGCACTGCCGTGCAGTCTGAAGGTGACACATACTGATGCTGTGTCAAGCAAGCAGTGTATTTAAAGGTCACCGGTACTCATCCTCACCCCAAACAAACTGCAAAACTATGCTTGAGGTGTCTCCCTTGGTCTCCCTGATTCAGGTGGAGAAAGGGTCATTGTAGAGCAGGGAAAACAATATTTCTTTGCCTCAACCCCTGCTTACTCCTTCAAGTGAAAATACACATGCCAACTGTGACAGGTGGGATATCACCCCTTGCCATATTCCTTACAAACCCTTTCTCTCTCTCAATCACTTTTTAAACCTAACTGGAGGGAAGCATTACTTGGAGGCAGCTTTCCCTTCTTCAGTGGCATTCCTGTCCCAGATTGCTTAAGTTAATGAAGGTGTTTATGAATCTGGGTAATTTGAGGTGGGAAAGTCCTTGTGTTTGTAAGTGTATGTATATGTGCCCATATTGTGTATGTATATAAACAGTGTATGGATGTACTCTGAAAAAACTATAAGCACTCACACCATATTATTACTTGGTTTTAGAGCCTTTTAGAAACAGCAGAGGCCTAAAAAAATACTAGTGTCCTCCAAGAAGATTGTATTGATAGAACTGCTGGGGCTTTTATTGGGTTGAGCCCTTACTTACATAGGAGCATCTATCCCTTCCACAGCCTCTCTAGGAAAGAGATTCAAGGCTGTCAGAAATTGGTTATTTCCTTGAAGAAAAGCTCTCATGTTTTGGAGTGTGGTTCCAAACCACAGAATTATATTACTAATAGTTTCATTGCCTGAAATATTTTTTTAGTATTGCTTGAAGCGGTTTTACTTTTCTTTTACTTTTTGCCTGGACGTTGCTTTTATTTTTATTTTCTATTTAATGAAATGTTGGACTCTTTCCTAAAGGACAAGAGTCAAAGCATAACAGAATAAATAAATGGTTATTTATTTACAAACAGTGGGAACTCCTCATAGTAGCAGGAAGAAAATTAAAATCAGAAATGATAAACAGCGGTTGCAGCACAGTGTTTGGGCATGTCTTTTGTATGGCATTCAGCTTCAAGAGGAAACAGATCACTTAAGACTGAACACCCACAGTAATAGAAAATCCATCTGTTATAAATAGCTGTGCTGTTTCCTTCCATGCCTGTGTGCAGCAATGAGGGGGGAAGAGGCAGTGGTCCAGTACTGACAGCCCTGTTCTGAGTAGTAGTGGACTTTCCAAAGGAAGAGACTAATAAAGAAAAGAGGGGCGTAGTTCTGGTCTGGTGGTAGGGTGGAAGGTCCCAAAGCAAACTCCTCAGAAGCAGAGGAGTCAGCAGGTTGCAGAGAAATCTCTGCTATTGCTGCAAATACTATGCAACTCCTCTTCCGTGTCTTCCTCCTCTTTTTGTCTGAGGGCAGAAGCAGACTGTGGTTGGTTTTCCTCCAGGTCTTCCTTCCTCTCCTGCTTCTGGGATTCCCTGGAGTGCCTTGCTGGCAAGAGTAGGGAGGAGGGAAGGCTGCTTCTCTCAGGTTTACTTGAGGTTGTGACCACCTGCTAGAAGTCCCAGTGTTGGACAAGTACTGTCCTGTCAGTAAAAAGCTGCTCTGTGGCTTTCTCTGCCATTACTGGCATGCAGTGAAATCTGTAATGGAAACAGATTTGCTCCCCAAAAGGAAATGGGTTTTTTGGCTTATAACTTTGGTGGAGGGATTTGCACAAGCTGTTGCATCCTCTTTTTTCTCGTGCAGAAAGATTTTTGTTTTATTGGTTTTGTTTTGTTTTTTTGAATAAAACACTTCATGGAATTGAGTGCTACTCAAAGTGCCACTTTGAGAAGAACTGACTTTTAAAATTGGCCCTCTGTGGCTACTAATAATATTAAGTGCTTTACCCCCGAAAAATGAGTAACCCCTTGGACTGTGGCATGTGTTTCTCCAAGACCGAGGCAAAGTTACTTGGTTTCCTCACTGACCAAGGTTGATGATTCTGTGGAGTGTGCTGATTGGTTCTTTTACTGAACTCGACTAAAATCTGTCTTTTGGTGGCAGGATTCTTGTTGAGATCCTACACATTTGTACAGCCTAGTGCAGCTGGAGCAAAGCATTGCTCAAATCTCATCTTCTCTAATAGGGCATGGGGAGGTGAGAAGAGAAGGCAAACCTTGGTGTGGAGAGAGAGGGTTAAACACAGCAGGAACTATGTCAGTGTGGAAGGTGTAATTAGTTACTGTGCTTTGCTATGCACAACACCACTCTTTTCTCCTTCATTGGTATATATTTTTTAGACTAATCAAATGTCTTGGAAAAAATACAAACTAGATGTTTTGTTGTGAGTGTTTTGGTGTATTTTTAAAACTGCTCTTTATGTAGGTCAAAGTGTGATATTTATGAGGTGTGTCTTGCTCCACAAGCAATCAGTGCTGACTATGGCAGCAATACCTTAGTAATGACATAGTCATACCTATTTTTTTAAATAATAAACTCATATTGTTGTTTGTATTCCTGTTTGTAGTGTCCTGTCTCTCCCCCTGAAGAGGAAAAGCTTATTACTATCAAAAGGCCTAAAAGTCCAGCTACAAGTGACTTATCAGATATCAACACCCAAACCAACTGGACTAAGTCTCTCCCACTGCCAACACCAGAAGAGAAAATGCGACAACAAGCGCAAGCCGTCCAAACAGATGTGGTTCCTATTAATGTGACTGGTAGGCTTTTAATTTCAGTAATTGCATTACACTGATGAGGGAGGGCAGAGATGAAAGGGGATCTGTACAGTTGTCTAGTATTTGGACACTCACATATTCAATGCATGAATTTTTAATTACTTACCACACCTCTCTATGAAAATAGTTTTGCATTTAGTAGTCTAAATCTGAACTTAATTAGAAAATATAAAAATATCTTAAAATTATCATTAATGGAGATATTTAAAATATGTGGGCTTGAAACAGCTATAGATACTCAAGAAGTGCAAGAGGAGGGGCTGATAAATAGCAGTGTTTTGCTGCAGATTGCACTGAGGATATGTAATTGAAAATCATGTTTTATCCAATGTTCATGATGTTTCAATATTTTCTTCTAGGAACTTTTTTTAAGGAAGGTTGTCAGGACTTCTGTGTTCCAAAGACTAATTGTTACAAAAATAAAGAAAAAAAGCTCTAGGGTATAATTTTTATTAGCAACAAAAGCTTTAGGTGTCAAGGAGAGCAGGGTTAGAACAGCAAAAGTTAATGAGGCTACACCTTTGAGCAATACTCTAAGTAAGACTCTCCCCTTACATAATCACAGTCCACATCTTCTTGTCATGATCTGTGTATTAACTCTTCATTTTGAAAATGCTCTTTGATTTTACAGTTGCAGAACTCTCACTCTGTGGAAGTTAAATTACATTAAAGCTTAATGCTGAATAGATACTTTGTTGTGCATAAAATAGAATTTCTGTCAAAGATGGAATTGCCACATCAATTTAATAACCCCTTTTTTTTGCACAGTACCAAGATTTTCTCTTATTAGTTAATTCAAGTAATTGACTGCTTGCCTGCCAAAGCCAGGATAATATTCAATATCCAATTTATTTCAAATGCCATATGGCGTGCTCTGACTCCATGCTTACTCTGACAATCAATAGCTTGCAATGTTTGGTTTTGTTTTGAAAGTAAATTAGGTTCTATTTCCCTGCATGATTACCAGTGCTTTTTTCACCTGTATTTTCATAAACTAGTATTTTAACTAGTATTATTTAATTGTGTTTAAATGTTCTAGTAGTATAGGAGCAGGACAGCTGTAACAAACATCAGCAAGCTCTGATAAATCATCAAGAAATTATTCCTTAAACAGCAGAAAATACTTGAAGTAAACATGAAGACAACATGAAATCATGAACACCCCACCTCTGGAAAACTAATAGAAGGAGAACACATGCAGTGCTGAAATGTTACTAGGCCATTTGGCATTATCGAGGTACAGAATTTAGGGTATAGATGCAGAAGGCCAAATTATGGAAACAACGGATAATCTGACATAATCAATGAATTTGAGTAGGGCTTAGATACTGTGACAGCAGGAGCACAGTGTACTCAGAGAAACAGAAATCTGTTGTTTAATTTAATGACCCTGAGTACTGGAGAAGATACGGGAGAAGTAAATAGATGGAAAGAAAAATGAGGTAAAGGGATCAAATAACTCATAGAATTAATTCAGCATCATGTGGAATGTTACCTTGTTTGGATAAATTGTGCTTGTGATTTCAACCTGCTTAATTTGATTGGTGTAGCAAAGTTTCAGTCAGGACTTGGAAAACTCAGCAATTCTCAACTTTTGTGATTGAAATGATGCACATGCATTTTATATCTCACTTTCTGGAGTGTGTGGTTGAGCATTTACTCCCTTATAAACATGGTAATTGGAAGAGGTAGAAAGGGAGGGCATTAAAGGAAGACTGCTGTTGCACCATGTGATCTAGTCTCCAGGATCCACCATTCCCTTTCCCCCAAAATGATTGTATTGCTACTGTGAAACCAGGCAAGCATGTGAACCACACACAACATACAGAAAAAGCTTCTGTCCTTGTTCCTCTTAAAAAAGTCACAATCTGCTCCCCTCCTCTGCTCTCCCACACACTGAGTAATTTTATTTTGTGAAGTTCCTTATGCTGCTGCACGAGGCAGAAAAAAAACTGACAAGAAATCCGGTGCCGTTTGTTCAACATAACACAGAACAAACCATTGAGGATTTTTGTTTTGGTTTGGCTTTTTCCTTCACACACTTTTTCTTACTCTCCCAGAGGAGAGGTCAGAAAACTTCCATTTTATTACTCCTGGCATGAAATAAAAGGTTAACCTCTGAAGAGGCTGCTGGCAATTGATAACGTTTTCAGCAGTGCATTAGTGGTGATTCTGCTACAAAGGCCTCTGCTGTGGCTATGCTATAAATGCTCCATGAGTTCAGCTTTCAGGGCTCTTTGGTGAACAGATTGCAACTAATACAGTAGTCATAAAAATCTGTTGGATAGCCTGAAGGTGCAGGGGCATTGCATTAGGCTGACAAGCTGCTGACTAGACATCCAGATTTGGAAGCAGTTTGGGTTGCAGAGTGCCTGGGCTGAGCTTTATTCTAGAAGGGGTTGGACTGAATTTTTCAGTGGTGGCCAGTCTTTGCATTTACATATCCTATGGGTTAAAAGATATATATCGTGGTGTCTGTCCTCATGGGTTTTCTGGAACTAACTTTCTTTCCAGATGGAGGAGTCTGGTAATGGTGGAGGTGATCAGTGCCAGGCTGGATCCTGCAAAATATTTAAGCTTTTGCTTGAGTCCGGCTTGACTGACTTCAGTGAGATTTAAGCACATACTTACAGATTTTCCGTGAATCCAAGGAAACTGAGTAAAGTATATAAGGAATATCTAGATGATTTATTACAAACCTGTAAGAAGATTACTCCTGAGAAGGAGAAAAGTATTCTTAAATCTGTAAAATAGGCTTACCATTGACCTAGCTACTTTCTAAAACAAAAAAGATGTCAGTGAAAAAGAAAAAAAAAAAAAAAAAAAGACTGAGACATTGTGATTTTGCTTGTTGGATTTCACTGAAGCTGCCATTTTGAAATTCTACCAATTTTCATAGTGGCCTTTGTGCATCAAAAGCCATTAAAGATGGGTTGGTTGAGTTAGCTTTTAGGTAGCTCATTGGGAATGAGCGACTGCAGATCAGCTGACACAGTAATATTTCCCCATGGCTATCCCATTTGTGCTGTCTGAGGCTTCATGTAAAAGACTCTCTACTTGTTTGCACCCTCTCCTTACCACTTATATTTTATTCCAGGGCTTTATTCAAAGCTTCATTGGAATTTTCTTGCAGCTCACCGTCTGAGGCATGATTGTTGGCCTTTGAGTGGATGAAGATACATTCAGAGATGCAAAATTTTCTCCTTCAAATCCGTTGGATGTGTATAATATGGCTAGAATTATTTTTATCATCCTGCAAGGCAGGATAAGCTAATGTCCTGACTTTTGCCCCAAGTGGGTCCTAACATCCTAATAGTGGTGCTGCCTGAGACAGTGGATAGTCTGTCTCAATATTTCAGGACTTCTACGAAGCCAGTGGGATCCACAGCTCTTAATTTTATAGTTCCTATGGGCTTCCCCTCCTCCCTTACTCTGACTTCAGTCAATCCAAAAGTTGGATGAAACTGGCATTTTGTAACTGCAAGGATTCCACTCAGCAGAAGTGCGGCCCGTGGTCAAGGCTCCGGTCAAACAGAGTCAGAGTCTTTATATTTACAACATGGTGAATGAAAATGCTATATTTTTTCCTTGCATTTTCACAAGTCCACATGCTATACTTTAATATATGACTGTGTCTTTAACTGTTACAGAGGTAATGAGGTGTTCTACGCTACTCGCACGACGCGCATCGTACTGATGTGCAGTCAGCCAGGGGAAATTTTTATGATGTATTAGTTACCATGCATTAATCACTTTTTAGAGGTAAATAATTTGGTCGTCAATTTTCAAAAGAAGTGTACAATGGAAAAGAGCATGTACAATGTATATCAAGGTTTTTCTACCTTTAAGTTTTAAGTGGGTCATCTACAGGACATTGAGCAGTGATTTAAAATGCTTAAACTTCTAAAAAAGTAACTTACATGTGAGCTACAGGTGGTAGCTGTTATATTTTTAGAAGAGACAGAGAATTAGCTCATGATCTACAGAGCAGTCTTTATCTTACTACTACTAGTGAAATGGCCAAATTATAAACCTCTAAACAGAAGTGAATTCCTAAAGAAAAGCTGCTTTATGATAGTGGTGCTTCTGGGTCCCATTGTGATACAGCACATGGTCATCATAAGGCTTTGTCTGGCAAAGTGCACTTACACATTTTTTTTTAACTCTTGCTATTGTATATTTTTATAATCATCTGTAAAGTTTCAATTTTTAGCAGCTTTCACTCTGAAATATTTATGAGTCCACGAGATCAGTTTGATCTCTGCGTGCTCCGTAGTTCTTATTTGTATTCGTGTTAAAAGATCAACACCAGAAATGTGGTACACTTGACAGGTTCAGAGCAACTTGGAATGAAAAAGAACGGCCTCATGCGAGTTAATGATGGAGCTGTGCAAAGGCATCGTAATAGCTGTTGCCAATAGCAATGTCTGTTCCTGCATAAACCACTGTGATCTTTCATTTTCATGAGCAGATTTGCTTTTTCTGCAGCTCATTACTTAAAAATAAATTAACAAAACCACAGAAAAACCTATGAAGGGCCAAATTAAAGCAAGGATTCTCTTTGCTTTTGGAAATAGAGCTGCTCTCACCAAATATGAACTGGACTCAGGAAGTCAGAATTCCTTCTAAAACATGCAGTACTGTGTAATGGATGTTTGTGTCTAAAGCCTTACTGTGACTGTGTGTTGTATCTTCCTTCAGTGTAAACCTTCATTGTAGGACCAAGCTAACACCATTTATTAATGTCTTTTTTTCCATTTCTACAACAAAACTAGTGGAAGAAAGTGCATGATGTCAGTGTGCTTGGAAGTAATGTTGCTTTGCTTGTTCTACCATGTATTAGGGGAGAATTTCGACCGCCAAGCCAGCATTCGGCGGTCTCTAATTTACACAGACACGGTGGTAAGACGGCCGAAGAAAGTCAAAAGGAGAAAGACTATTACAGGAATCCCTGACAACATACAAAAGGAGCTAGGTATGGCTCATCAGAACTGTATTCCATCCACTGTTCATTGTCACTGCTTATCATTACTGGACTAATAACATTACCAGTGCTCATGAAACCAAATACAGTCTGATAGCCTATTTCAGTTCCAAATACATGTGTGCCTCCTTGCCACCTCTTGCATTGGGAAAGTGGGACCTTTAATCTGTTGACTTCCATCTGTTAGAGGGAACAGGGTGTTTGGAAAATGGTGTACTGGTACAATGCAAATCTGCAGGGATGTAAGGTTTCTGGACTGCAATGCTTTCCTTCAGATTTGGTCATCTTCTCCAGGATGTTCACCAAAGCAAAACTGAAGTGGGCAGATTTATTGGCTTGTGAGTAAATTACTTGTGGACTAAATCAATTTATGGATGCCTTCCTGAATCTGCTGAGGATTGCATCATGAGTGAAAAACCTATTTTCCAGTTCAGTTTTGGCAACCCCTTAAGCATCAGTGTTATTTGGTTGGTAGTAACTTACCTGGGTATATTAGCTATTCCATGTATTCTAAAGGAGTGTTAACCTTTCGTTTAGAATATATAGAATAACTAATACACCCAGGTAAGTTTGGTTTATTAAGAAGGACTGTCTGAGGTAGTATAAATGTGACCTATTCAGTCACATTTACACTACCTCAGGCAGTCCTCCCTCAAACTTTGTAGTACCTGTGAGTTCAAAGCAGATGAAGCAATCTGATTTTTGACAGATGTTTCAGGCACTTTTTGCAGAATTCTTTGATTCAAATTGTCTTATTTTAGTTTTTTTTTAAAAAAAATTAGTTTTTCCCAGATTATAACTTCACAGATAAAAGTCTGCCCGCCCCACCCCACCCCCCCCTAATTTTTTTCTCAGTAGAGGAAAAATATTTTTTTAAATAGTCTGGCAGAACTTAATTTTGGTGCTTTACATGTGAAATCATTTTATATATTGATGATTTCAGTACATTTTACTACCTTGCATGTTGCATCTATTTCTTTTTTAATTATGTTTTAAGTTCTTGGTTATTCTTCTGGATTTTTCAGAAACAGAAGCAGAAATATGTAGCTTGTCAGGATGGGTTTCAAATGAGCTAGAGGGTCAGGCTTAGAGAAAGCCAAGAAACAGACAATTATGTGCAGAGAAGTTTGTGAGTAGAACTGTGCTCCTTCAGCATCTGTAATGAAGCACTACCATGCCATGGGAATCCTCTGCCTCAAAGCATTTACAAAATGTAAAGGTTACATTTGTGACCACTTCAAAAAGATGTTTCATGCCTGAAAACATCAACTATAGTTTATTTGGTGGAGTAAACTGAGTGCAGTTGGCATCTATCCTGAAAAGAATTCTTCAGTTAATACCTTAAGAGAAGTTTATGACTTTAACCAGTCTGTTCACCAAGGTTGACAAGTTTCTACCTTGAGTTTCATCTTTCATCTCTGTTGAGCTGAGCACGTTTCATGTTGCACTGCTTGAAGGTTTTCCTTGGCTTCTATTTTAAGTTGTGGACTGGCATTATCCCACTGCAGGAGCTCTCTTGGGATGGTTCCCTGGCTCACAACCTGTAGGCACATAGGGCTTCAGCCATCTGCCCAATGGCAGAAGTTGTCTGAGGAGCTCCATGTTGCTTCCATGGTGGTTGTATCTCTTCCAGGGAGCAAATTGTGTGCCAGGAGAACTCTGTGACAGCAGTATCCATCCTCTTAGCATATTGGTTTCCACCACAAGATACAAGGTGCACTTGAAAAGGGTGGTAATGTCTTCAACTTATACCTGGGGAAACCAGACATGCTGCAGCAAAGTGACTTAGCCAGTCAGCCACCAGGCTGCTGGCAAGGCTGGGAATAACTGCAAGTCTCCCCATCCCTGTTCAGTGCTCTTTCTGCCTTTTCTCCCCTGTTACTCCCCAAATATTTGTGTAGCAGTCCATTCCCTATTTCTCTTACACTGTCCCAAAACAAGCAATGAGTTGTTTTAAAACATTCCACAGTTCATTTGATCGGAACAAGTATCCGGACTAAACTCCAAATCAAGCAATTGCATTATGCCTATTGACATTCTCCCTGTGGTTTCAGCTGAATAAATGTCTTTGTTTCTCCCCTAAAGCATTGCTGTGAATGGCCATAATATTTACACAGAGATTAAAATCCCTTGGTACACCAGAGTTGCTGCGTGCAGGCTAAATAACCAACATATACAGCAGATTCTTGAAACCTCTTGTTTATCCTTCAGAAGGAAGCAGAAATTTGAGAGAACCTCAAAGCTTCAACCAGGCTTGGACTATTTTCATTTCTTGTGAGAGAGCCTGGAAGAACTTTTGTCAGGCCAAGCTGCTGGGGTTCTCCCCTGGCTTCTTTGGATCCTTTGGAACAGAAGAGACCAAGCAGAAGAGAAAACCTGCACTGGCTGCTGGCCTGAGCTCAGCGGATGTGGTACCCTCATAGAACTTAGCCAGACATACTGAAAGGAAACATTAACTGCACTCATGTGCTCAAAGTATCTTTAAACATTCCTGCTTTTTAGCATGGAAATGCTGTTGTGTTTTCACAGGTGTCTTCCAGCAATGAACCAGTCTGTCTGTGTAGACTGGAAAATTCTGCATAAAAAATTCTGCATAAATAAAATGCAGCATGATAGATGGTATTCTGAAACACAGTAAGAATATGAGGTGTCTGCCAGTTTAGAGATGCAGTTACTTTTTTAAGTTGTTCTTTAACTGCAACACCCTCTCAGTACTATTTAGCGGAGTGACACCAAAGTAAACAGGAGAAAGCAAAGTATTCTTCTCTCTGCCAAACAAAGCAATGAAAAAAATAAGTTCTGCATACTTCTGAATTACCTTCCTTGTCTTACAGAGCATATATATTACATACATATTTAATGGGAGTCAGTGTTGGGCCAAAACTGCAGAAAGAGCAAGAAACTTCGAAATGTTTTTCATCAAGTACTCTTGGTTTCTCTGCTCTGTGTTGCCATTATGCACTGTCTCTAGATGTCTTCTTCAGATCGTATGCAAACCTGTATTTCCCCCTCAGACAAGAAGATGATTCCCAAATCATCATTAGGGTAATAAGTTTGGTAGAGATAAGCACCTCTGGAAGAACCTGTCACTGGCCTTGCTCATTTCTTGGCTCTTGGTTATTATCAGCTTCCTTCACACATTCCAACTCTGCAGATGAAGTAAGGGCAGCAAAATGCTTTCCACCTTTCCGTGGTCCCTTCTTTGTGTCAGTGCTCTAGGGTCTGGCTCAGACTAACTTTCTCTTTGTGGAGGTTCCAAGTTGTCTGGTTGTGAGCTCTGCAGAGCTGTGCACCAGTGCAGTCCTAGACACCAGTGGGCAGCTTCTGGTGTCCCTCCCTGTCTTGCAGGAGGAGCAGGTCTCAGACCTGACTATCAGTTCCACCAGATCCTTATAAACATACCCTGCCAAAACTGGGGAGAGGAAAACAGCTTCAGCTTTTCCACCTTTTGATTCCTTCTTCTTCTGACAAGCATTCTGATAGTTTTTTTTATTCCAACAGAATGTTTCTGTCCTTTTGACAGAAGTCAAGAGGTTCTGTCTTCTATTTTTATGCTCTGTGTGTCTCCTTTGGATTATTTAAATCCTTTTTTTCTATCTTACAGATGCAATTCATAGTCTTTTTGACTTTGTGATTTTTTTTGTACTTTTTTCATGTACTTTTTTTCCTCTTCTTGACCTAAGGGTTCAAAGGGTCTGAATGACCTCATACAGTTCTTTCAGCTTGTTCTCCTACCTCACTTTTTCAGTAGGTCACTGTCACCTTAGGATCTCATGTCAGTCATTTGGGATGGGAATGACTGACACCTCAGCTGTCAGTCCTTCATTTGCTTTCTTGCTGTGCAGCTCAGACCCCTGGCGGTACCAGTTGTTGTCTCAGGTATCGGGTGGGGCTGTTGAAGCTCTCTATTGACACGCCCAAGAGGAAGCAATTCCATCTCAGCAACATGGGGGCAAATGAGTCCTGATCTCTGTAAACTCAACTGTTCAATTAAAAACACCTCTTAATTGATACTCTTCTCTGATTAGTTCCTTCCAGGGCTAGCAATCACTCAAGTTACAAGGTCCTTGTGGACCTTGCACTTAAAATGGGTAAGAAGAGTCCCAGATACGTATTGGTCCTACAGAAATCCCACAGCTGTTCCAGCAAAGTAATTTTGCACCTGCTTCTCTTTGCAAGTTTAGCAGTCTTTGGAGAGAATATTTCTGTTTCAGTGCCTTTTGACCAGTACTGGGTTTATAGCTGTAGTTTTTCACCATTGTACGTTTCCAGCACTACCCATCTAGCTGTTAGAAAGCAGGTGTAATCTGCTTTTTGATACTGGGAGGATGAAAAACACAGAAGCCAAGAATATAAACTTCACCAGAGGCTGTTAGGTTAGAGAAATTAGCAGAATCTAGAATCAAGAAAACCTGAATTCCCTATATTTACATCAGGATTTTCCCTCTCAGGGTGGCAGTGATATGTGCAAGTATTCAGGATATTTTTTAGCTGGTGCTACTGAAAAGTTTCACAGCATTCACTGCAATATTTTTCTTCCCCTCTGAGAGATTGCAGATGCTTCATGGAGCACAGTGAAAATTCCTTAAATTTGCCATAAGCCCAATGTACTTGTCTGTTTCTTGTAGAGTGTCTGTTAAAATCACCTAGTTTGTAGGTGCTGGGGTAAAACAGATTAAGAATCGCTGGCATTTTTTTGTAGCAGTAAATTGTGGTGCCTGCACAGTGACTTGGCCAGTTTACCAGGTTTGCAGGAGGATTGCTAGGTGGGGCATGAGGAGGCAGTGAGAGCAACACACCTTAGGAATGTGCCTGTGGCATAAGAGACAAGTGCTTACATTAGAAACGGTTAGTCAGAAGGTAAGAGAGACTATTTCTTTGTTCTCATTGAAACAAGCATGTACTTTGTGCCACCACACATATGCCCTTTATCTTTTCAAGCCCTCAGTTTTCCATGTTCATTTCAGTGCAGAGGACCTTTCATGTGATTCTCTGCAACGAGCTGCTTGGTGCCACCACATCAGCTGGAGTCACAGCAGGGCTGCTAGTAGCTAGCCCCAGGGATTATATACAGACACAGTTTCTTCCCCATCAAATTTGTCATTCTCAATCCCTGTCCTCTCTAATGAGCAGCACCAGTGACTACCAGAGTCCACAGAGTGGGTGTTCTTGGCTTGCTGCTGGAGCCTGCACCAAACATGTTAGTGAAGAGCATTTGCCTTAAGAGAGATTTTCAGTACAGTAGGGTAATAAAGAAGAAAAGAGCATAGATACAGGTCTGCTGTGGTAGACATAGCACTGACTGCAGTGCTGTTGGACACAGGATCATACAAAAAGCAGACAGAACAATTACTTTCAGGCACATTTATCATGCACCCAGTTTGCAGTTACTTCTGACTTCATGATGTTCAGCATCTGTAAACTGATGTCTGGTTCTGCAACATTTTTTGCTGCTGTCTGCTCACACTTTGTCCCTGCAACTAGATGGACTTATGGGTGGCATTCTTTAAAAGATCTGATTCTGTTCAACGATTTTGGTGTTGTAGATAGATGTCTCTATCTTCTGACTGCTGTTTATTTAAGTAGGAGTTGTCTGACAAACGTAGCATTATTATCAGTGTTGTAGTCAAAGATTTGAGCTGTCCTTTGGAGTGGGATTGTCTTCTAGCTACAGTACCAACTGTAGGTTGGGTTAAGGTTACGGGGGTTTGAAAATCCTTTCTTTTCCAGTATTACTCTGGAAGTCAGTGAGGGTTTTACAGTGCATTTGTAAATAGTAAATAAAATACTCCTCACTACCTTCCTCTGGATTTCACCAAAATCATGAACAGCATATTACCAGTATACCTGAATCTTAAATGTTCCTCTGGTTGCCTTTTTGAACCATTTTCCCTGCAGATTTCTGTTGTCCCTCTTCAGAAAACAGAACTATAAAAAGAGTAAATCCTCACAGCTTTGCATGAGATTGTGCATACATGTAAAGCCAAAACCAAAGCTGAAAGAGTTTCAGAATATACTGCATTTCTAAAAAAAAAAAAATTTTTAAAAAAATTGAAAAAAATGAAAACCTCAAAGTTACATTCCTGTAATAGTAACACCAATGCAGAATTCCTTCCCTGACAATATCCTATGGAATGATTGAAGGATGTAGCCCTGTAGTTTATGTTTCTGAAGCTGGGTTGTCTTGCCCTCCATAATCCTGTGTTTATTTGGGCTCCGAATCATTCTGTCTAGAAGAGGCCTTGCATCAGTGCAAAGACTTGCCCTGATGGGCTTCCCTGCAGTATTGGTGTTGTGAACATCTACTGCTGTTGAGTCAATTTATGCAGTTTCCCAGAGCATATTAGGCTGGACCTGACATCTATTCTGGTAACAAATCCAGGGTAAGCACTGGTTCTCAGCAGCATCCTGCAGCTGGTTGTTGATGCTGCCCTCTTGTTAGTGTGCTGCTCTGGCACTGCTCTGGCTGGGCAGCCAGCAGTGCCAAGGCTCTGTTGGGATATGTGTGCCAAGGGAACGGGCAGGAGCTGCTGCGCCAGGCATTTTGGTATAGCCATCACTGACCTCCTTTACTCAGTGGCCTCTTTTATTCAATGCCATTAATTTTCTTTTTCAGACATCACTGTGCATTTACCATGAGCAGTATGTCCCAATAAATGCATTCAAACATTCTCCTTGTTTTGGAAGGAGAAGGTGAGGTTAGGTAGTCCAGCATTGGTCCACTTTGGCATTTACCTTCTCTAGCCGTAACATTTTCAACAGACATAACACACCCATGTGCATTATGCTCCTTGTGAAGGAGAGTGCATTTATCTTCCTCTGTGAATACAGTAGAGACATGCCACATACTGAAATGAAGTGCTCTCAGCCACAGGTCAGTGTGTGACAGTATTAGGTATTTGCTGTAGTGCTGACAGCTTCATTTTCCATCAGCACCATCCTTTTGTTTCATCTACATGTATGTGCACACGTGTGTTTCACAGTGGCAGAAGAAAAGTACCCCATGTTTTTTGTTATTTACATATCTTGGCATACAGATTTTTGTTACCAGATATTTTAAATTGATCTACAGTTAAAATCGATGATGTCATGGTTCCAGAAGCATTTGTTATGTCTACTTCAGTGCTTTTCTCTGTCTTAACCAAAGGGGTGCACTGATTCCGTAGAAAAAATACACCTGGAAAGAAAGATTATTTTTCTTATGGTACAGTTGTTAATAACTGTATACGGAATATGCAAATCCCTCTCTTGGCTGGCTGCAGTAGTCCATCTGTTCTGACAGTATCTTGTATTAGATTATCCAAGACATTTGCCAGCCTCTGAGTGTCTAGCTTTGCAGCAAACCTCTACCAGAAGCATAAAGAGGCTGCATTTTTATGAGAGCAAGAGAATTTACACAATGCAAGCTAACTAGGCTTCAAGCTGCTGAAAGACTACTTACATGCCTGAGGAAAAGAAGTAAACAATCTTTTTTGTGTGTGCTGCTTTAACTGTAGCCTTTTCAGAGTCCTCTTTTCCTTACCCTAAATGCCTCTTTTGCCTGCCAAGAATCAGGATGATTAAATGTCCTTTAAGTGGTGTTTAAAGCTGCATGATAAGAATACCTATCTTCCCAATGCAGTTTCATGTAGTAAATATGAAAGGAGAGCATTCCTTTCAGGCATGCTACTTCATTGCTTCTGAGACTCGCTAAGGCAGAGACTTGAAATAACCAGGTTCCCCCCACAGTGACATGTGTAGCATCCTTTTACCAGCATCTCCAGAAGCACGCCTGCCTCTCTTTTGCTATTTATACAGCAGTCCAACTGAATTCAAAAGCAACAGCCTTACACAGACTAATTTTAAAGCAGCCCTCTGGTTTGTGATTTTAAAAGGCAGTTACCAATAAAATTTTCAATGTAAAAGAGCCCTAGAATCCTTTCTATCGACCCAGTGATAACTATATTTTGAACTGAAACTGATTTTCCATTGTCTTCAAAGTTGGGGGTGGGGGAAGTTAAGCCAATATGTGATTATTCCTTCTTTTTAAAAATGTGGTTATTTTTTTGTTTCCTGATGGTGCTGAGGATGAGACAACCATCAATACCAGCTGTTTCTTTTCCCCAGTTCTTACAGTTTTTCCTTCATGATAAATAGAAAGTAATTGTATGGAGAAACATTTTCTAATGGTTTTCTTTGCAGTGTTGGATAATGCTTATATGAATGCTGTTATAGCATGTGTATTATCTGGGGTAAAACAATGCATGTTTCCATATTCTTTTAGACAAACCACAGGACTTGGAGACCTATGTGTGTCTCCTGAAATATTTTTTTTCCTGAAGTGTAATGCTGTAAAAAGCAGATCCTTTTATTCATATTAGTCTCCAGATTTCCTTCCCCTTTTCTTTATTGCACGAGGCATTAGCATGGGAACACACTTCACGTTTCTCAGGCTTTTGTCTGCTCCTGCTGCGTTGCCTACTGGAAGTCAAACAGTACTACTTGGTATCTGACACAACTGATTACTATGGAAATTATTACCATGTCATAAACAGAGGATTTCATGTGTCGAATGTGCGGCAGGAGCGCAGACGATTCTGTAAGCAGAAGGTTCCTGGTAATAAGGAAAAAGGGAAGAGAAATGCAGAAAACAGACGATGCCTCTGCAAAATCCATTGTTGCAGATTCTTCTTCATAAGGCATAACCTGCAGGAGCATGGGGATCGAGCAGTTTGCTGGTTTGTTGTTTTTTTTAAATGAGTGAGAAGATAAATGTGAATTTGCGCTTCAAGAAATAATTATTTTATTTTGACTCCAGCAGTTGGTACTGGCCAAAGTGATTTCCGAGGGCATTCGATGTATGTCCCAGATCACTGTTCCACGCTAGGGAGACTAGACAGCTATCGCTCTGCCATGCAGCGCTCTGAAACCAAGGACACCAGCTGCCAGACGGAGGAAGTTAAAGTTGTGCCCCCTTCAATGAGAAGAATACGAGCACAGAAGGGACAAGGCATTGCAGCCCAGATGTCTCAGTTCTCCAGCTCATCTGGAAACATGTCAGTGATGAGTGATTCTGCTGCAGTTATATTTGCTTCTCGCCAAAATAACGACATAGGTTTTCACAGCTTGCCTCGGGTTGGTGCAAGAGTGTCTCTGCAGTCCCTAGATCAGACACAGAGCATGATGTCGAGGCAGACAGAAGACATTGCTGGCACTTTACCCCACCAGATAAGTAAATTGCAAGTGGATGATAGTGTTGTGCATCTGAGAAATAATCCTACGATGGGGACCCTGTCGAGGCCAAAGTCCCAAGAGGTGAGAGGCTGTGATAGTGAGAAGTCCTCAAGCCCAGCATGTGTGGTCTCTCCTCATGCCACTTACTCGACGAGCATCATACCCAATGCAACACTGTCATCCTCCTCGGAAGTTATCCTTATTCACGCTGCCCAGAGTGTTGGATCATTGGACAGTAAAATTTCCAGTTCCGCTGCCTTTCCAAATCCAAGAGACAATCCTGCTGCCAGCAGTGCAATAAGTGGGAAAGAAGATCACCATTCTTCAAGTGGTAACTGGAGTGAGAGTAGCTCCACGCGCCACTCACAGACTTCAGATACCATCCCATCTAACACTGTCATGATGCTTTCCCTTGGTGACTCTGCTGTCTCTCTAAGCACTCCTGGGAATGCAGAGGCTGGGTCTCAGAGCACGAGCTACAGCTGTAGGAACACCGCTGCTTTAGCAAGCCCTTCCCAGGACAGCGATGGCCGGAGTGAATCCAGCTATTCTGGGGAGCGAGCACAGGCAGCAGTGAGCAGCACGGAGCATTGGTTGTACAAGTCTTCAGAAAACAGCGAGACTCCTTCACGCAAGGTGGTTTGTACTCCACCAGGCTGTGCCACGCCCAGTAGCAACCTGAGCAGCAGCAGCCTGGAGAGGACGTCGGTCAGGGACGATTCCACTTCCCTCTATTCTGTGGACCATGATGGCTATTATGGCTCCATGCATATGGACTCCGGACTGAAGTCAGACATGCCATGCAACACTACTAATGGTTTTGAGAACCTCAGAGACAGCGTGATAAATGTCTTTGAAGGAAAGGAGAAGAAACATCTGGATGACCACTCAGGCCAAGGTGACAAATCCCTTGCAAGAAACATCTCACTGAAAAAGGCAAAGAAGCCACCTTTGCCACCATCCAGAACAGACTCACTCAGAAGGATGCCTAAGAAAAAAGCCCAATCCAATGGACAGGTACTTGATGAAACCCTCATTGCCACCCTCCAGCATTCTCTGCAGCTGAATCTCAAGTGCAAAAATGGCAGCTCCCCTTCCCAGAGCCCCTGCAGCGATTATGAAGATCCTTGGGTGTTGCGCTCCCGCAGCCAGAGTTCGGTGAGTGCGAGCAGCAGCATGATGTCCACCACTGCTCCAAACCTGTACTCCATCTGCACGGTTACTCCCTCCCAGAGTGAAACAAGTAGCATAAAGTCAGAGTATGCTGACCAGTGGGGTTACTTCAGTGACTATGCCGCAGTGGCAGATGACCAGATGAAATCTCCGGTGACCCATTCTGCCAGTACATCATCTGCTCTCAGCGATTACAGCATCAGCCACTTCAGTGATGGCTCAAGGGCTTCTGTGCCCCAAGTGCCCAGTGGACTGGCCAAACCAAAGAGTGCTTCTCCAGAGAAATCCCACCGAGTCACTTCGCCATCGAGTGGGTACTCCAGCCAGTCCAATACACCCACTGCGCTTACTCCAGTGCCTGTACTTGTAAAGTCTGCATCATCAGGAAATGGGAAGTCCAAGCTGAAGCCTAAAGTGCCTGAAAGGAAGTCCTCTCTTCTGTCTTCAGTCTCCATGTCTTCATCATCCACTTCTCTTTCTTCAAATACATCTACGGAAGGGAGTGTGAGCATGAAGAAATTGGACCCTGCTGTGAGCCCTCCTGTGGATTCTGGTGCTCCTCTTCCAACACCTCCAACAAGTTCACATTGCCCTGAACTTTCTCCTCCTCCTCCTCCTCCTCCAGCAGAAGTCATGGATTTGTCACCATTGTCTGCCTCTCCCACATTCCCCCCTCCTCCACCAGAAGCCAGTGTAAATTCTACCTTTGCTCAGACTGTGCCATGGTTTCCGCAAGAAGCCTCCATCAGTTCATTCTTATCCCCTGTTCCTCCTCCTCCTTCTTCTTGCCCCTTAGCTGTCCCGCCACCAGCACCACCGCTTGATCCCAAAATAACAAAAGGTGCAACCATACTCCCACAGTATTCTTTCAAGAAACGCAACCAGGAGGATTCTTGCTACAGTCCAGTGAAGCAGCCACTCAACAAGCAGGATTCATCAAGACCGGTGATGCCATTAGTAACCACCAAAGCACTGCAAATGGTACAGTTGAGGTCCGTGAAAAAATCAACAGAAGGTGAACCATCAACTGATTCTGTTTCTGAAACCACCTCTCAGGAAAAAGGTACTGCAAATACATTGTCACAGTCTTTGCTAAAGCCATCTCTCTCACTAAAACTCAGTACCAGCTTAGGCGATGAGGAAATGAAAATTCAAGGCACTTCATTTAAAAATGCAGTTCAAACACTGTCTCGGGGTTCTCCTCTCATCCTCCCTGATAACACACCTGTACTTGACAGTGACAAGAAGCCGATGAGTGCAGTAGGTCTAAAGAAATCTTCTGAAGCTGATGCTCTGGGGTCAGCCACTGATGACACACCTGAGTCCTCAGTGCAGAGTGAAGACCTCCCTTCAGACATGTCACTTCAGGGGTCACCAGCATCTCCTGACAAGACTCAGGTTGTATTGCCAAGCAAGAAACCACCTCCTATTTCAAAGAAACCCAAACTGTTCCTTCTGGTACCACCTCCACAGTTAGACCTTACAGTGGAGAAAGCAGCTGAAGCGAGTGATACTGCCAGAAGCCCGACTAAGAGAGACGCTGTGCTTGCACACTCTGAGGAGGCGAGAAATTGTCTTACAGATGGACTCGGTTCTAGCGAGATGGACTCTGGCAGCCTGGTTCCTGAGGGAGGAGCTGCTGGATTCACCTTCTCTGAGACAGTGGGAGCGAATGCCTTTGTGGTACAGCCTGCTGCATCACCAGTTCAAGAAGAGCCCAGGCAGGAGGAGCAGTCTGCTTTTGATGAAGGAAGCAGTTCAGGCAGCAGCCAAGACAGTGGCAGTAACACTGACGGGCACCTATCTCAAGAGAACGAAAGTGGTGAGTCTCTTTTCTCTGACTAATTCAGATGCAGCAGTAGCTATTTTGAAGAAGGTGGGGAGTGAGAATAGCCATCCTAGCACTGAGGTGGCATTATGTAGAGGGCAGAATCTCTTGTGATTGTTACAAGTAAAACAAAAAAAGAAAGTTGCAGGGATGTGGTTAGTGCTTCATGACATTTCATACAATTCCTTTCTGACTTCTTATTGTTGCAGACACAGAAAGAAAATGATGCTTTATTTAACCATGCTAGTATTAAAGCGTGCTGTGAAAACAGTTAATTTGTTAATATTGGTTTTGTGTTTTAGTGGAAACCTTACAAATTTCTTTTGTTACTGTTCTCCCGCCTGTTACATGTGAGCAAGCACAGGCTTTTATTTCATGCACTGCAGTTCCCTAAGCAAGCATTGATCTGAAATGACAGTGACAGTGCTGCACTCAGACTGTCAGATGCTTCTCCTTGAAGGCAGCAAGGGCTGGTTTCAGGACTGTGTGCCCATGGGGTTTGCACAACACACTGACCATGTTGTTTGTTCTCTTTGCATAGTGGAGGTGTTTGAATCAGACACAGCCAATAGTTCATTCCTGCCAAGCAGTAGTTATGGGGAAGACACGGACGGAGTGGCAACACCAGCAAGACCAAGGACTACTGAGGATCTTTTTGCAGCCATTCACAGGTACTGCAGAAACTGCCCTTCCTTTAACTCTTAGGTCTGGTAGGTCTCTCAGAAATAAATTTAACATTGTTTTAGAGAACACCCAATTACAACAGTCATGGCTTTAACAGCAAGCACGTATTTATCAACTTTCTACTGAGGCTGTATGTGAAAAAGATGAGGAAAAGAACTTGAATTTTATTGTTTTATTAATGTATTTAATCCAGTCTGAACTAAAATCAACTAGATTAAATGGACGTAGATTGTATTATAAATACCTTGCCCTTTGAAATAGCAAGTTACATCTAGTATTTATTGTACTGTTCTCAATCTGCCATATTAACTCTGCTGTTGCTTTTTCTGTGTATCTTTTTGTTTTCATTCTCGTTCTTCTCCATCTCTTTTTACTCTCTTCGCTGCTTATATGGTGCAGTTTGGGACAGCGGCTCAACGCTAATGCTTCATGGCAAGCGTGGCTGAAACTGGCAAGTAACACAACATGTCAGTCATATGGCAAAACATATGGCAAACGCTGGATTATAGTTTGCCGTAATCCAGCCTGAGGTCGGGTGTTTTGTGTCAAACTGGTTCATGAATGAAATGTGCAATACTGGCTCTATTATTAATGACATTATCCATTTCCCTTGAAAACAAAACCATCCCGAATGGCAGCTAGGTTTACGTGCTGTTCACGTTAGGTGCTCAGAGAGAAGCAATCCCAAGCAAGCCCCAGGACAGGAGCTCCCGAAGGCAGAGCTCCCTTGGAGCAGAGCTCCCTTGGAGCGGCGCTCCCAGACCGCGGCCGGAGCCGCCCCGAGCCGGGCGTGGCGCCAGCGCCATCGCGTGGCTGCACCGCGCACTGCAAACCTCCCTGGCAGCCAGGGGGGAATTACCCAGGTGTTCAGTCAGTGTGCACATCTGTGCGACGGGAAGGGAGCGGCTGGCAGCTGCCAGGCTGCAGATGCAAATGCTATTTTTTAGTTGGTTTTTTTTTTTTTCATTTTTGAAACAAGTCCTTTCCAGACATTGCAAAAATCACATATCTATAATACTGACTTTCTGTAATTTACTGTTATCCCTTAGGACGTGGCCTGTATGAGCCATTCTGAAAATGCTCTGTTGCATTCATGTTGCTTGGCTTTATCTAGATCTGTGCCAAATTTGGCTTTAGAATGAGAGGACCAGTAGCCATTCTCCTTTATGTATGGAGACAGAGAGTGGATTTCTGTGTATGTCCACATACCTTTAATTCATGAGTTTGTGGAGAAATTGACAATGGAGCTGGATGTGACATACTTAGAACTACCTGATAAATTTTTTTTATTAAGACCTTGGTTTTTCTGGCTTTGGACTTGAACCACTTTCTTCCTTGGTTGCTAATTAATAAAAAAGGTTTAGGTTTTCCCCCACTGTTTCTAAAAGATATTATTTCAGTAATTGGCACTCTTGAATAGATGCTTTAGAGCAAGACAAGAAGTTTAGTGGTATGTGCATTAAGAACAGGAAGAACAGTCTGAAGTTTTAAGTCACAGTTTTGTTTGAACATATACCTTATCTGTGTCTGAAAAACCACCAAAACCAAATTATCTTCCATAATTCATACATACTGAGAAAAGCTGGCTTGGGGCTGACAGCAAACTGACTGCTCTGCACTGCATTCTCAGTCTTACCAGATCACTCCAAGCTAGGATAACAAAGTCTTTCCCTGCAGATCTTTTCAACTGATTTTTTTTTTTTTTTTTTTTTTCCATTTAATTTGGGATTTGGTAGCAGTACAACCCCAGCACTGCAGTATTTAAAGATACCCATAGGCAGCCAAAACTCTAATGAAGGAAAATCTTTTCTGTGTAACAAATGCACACACGTGTTCACATACAGACTGGCAGAGCATCCAAGCACCACCATCTGTTGCCTACAGCACTAACGCACAGTTAAGTCTAGATGAGGTTCCTACATTGGCTGCTCCTGAAGTCATCATTATATCTCCTCACTGTCTTCTGTGTCCATACATCCTCAGGCTGAATGGACATTGGCATTACATTCTTACTCCAGAAAGACAGGTGGAGGCAGCAGCAGCTGCTGAAAATGCCAGCTGGTACAGCTGCCTGTGGGGGTATCACAAGTGAGCTGTGCGTAAACTTTGCCACTTAGGAGAGTTAGGATTGCTCCAAAGTCTTGGCACAGCCTGTAGCAATGTCTGTTGCTGCCACCTACTCAGCTGATGGATCCTGCTTCTTTGTTTTCAGTGGTTTTTTAATTATTAATAGGCTGTGATGCATGAACATATTTGAGCTTGCCTTGGCAAAGTCTCAAAGCTTTTAAGAAAGTAAAGCTAAAGATCACATTAAGTAGAAATCTGTTTTACAAGGGGAATGGTCTGGGTTGAACACATGCTTGATAAAAATTAATATAGAGTTTTATAGCATGATAATTTTGTATCTTTAAGAAGTCTATTGACTTGTGTTAAACTTCTGCCAAAATACTGTATTTAAAATTAGGCTTTATATAATCTTTTTTAATTAATTCTTGCTCAGTCAGCAAAGAAACAAAGCAGCTGTCCTACAGATACCAGGCATGTACATTTCTCTGAGATTTCTAGTAATGTGAAAATGAGGCAATAAAAGTACAGTTTCCACATATTCCCAGTTTCCATGGTTATCTCTTAATTTATTTATTTTTTTGTGTTGTCCCTGCACTTCACATTTAAATAGACAAACACTCCACTCTTTCATTTGGAAAGATAACTTTCTTGTCAGGAAGTTGGTCTCTCCTTCATTTAGATGAAAGTTGCAATGACAGAGCACCAACATAACTGAATTTTGTCTGTGCATCTTGAGAGGAGCTGGAAAAGTTTTTTTCTATATTTATTTAATATTTTGATTAGGGAGGGTTTTTTTTTTAATCATTTGATTGAGAAGTGTTACATGTGGCTCCCTTTTCTCCGTCCTCGGCAGCAGTGCATTGCTGTGTCCTTTTTATAAAGGAAAGTGTACTAAACTACAGCTTTAATTCTCCAGAGTGTTAAATGAAATTGTAAAATGCAACAAAACAACCCATATACTCTAGATGACACATTTTGAATCAAGTCCTCAAATTAACAGAGAAACAGCAAGAAGTATAAATCTTTATAGCACATTAGTCTGAGCACTTGAATGCTGGCTCCAGAAAATCCGATTCACTAAATTTGCTAAACTGTTCTGAACATCAGTATTGCCAGTTTTAGTAGTTTCATTGTTCCAGATTTGCAGAAAAAGAGTAGTAAACTTACCTTATACCTCCAATACCTGCATTGGTGCCTGTACAGTTCTGGTGGTGTTCTTACTCATGCTTTAGATTTAGATCACTTCTCCCTTTTCCCTGTCTCTGCTTTAGCTTAATTCATTGTCATCCCTCTAAACTGAGTTGAATTAGAGGAGATTAAAAGTTTCATTTTTGTGTCATCCTCTTTCTGTGTGTGTGTGTGTGTGTTTCAAACTCAGATCCAAAAGGAAAGTCCTTGGCCGTAAAGATTCTGAGGACGACCGTACCCGCAACCATTCTCCGTCACCCCCCGTAACTCCCACTGGTGCTTCCCCAAATTTAGCTACCCTCAAACAAGCCGGGTCTATTCAGAGAAGCGTTCGCAAGAGCAGCACCAGCAACGACAACTTCAAAGCCCTGCTGCTGAAGAAAGGGAGTCGCTGTGACACCAGTTCCCGTATGTCTGCAGCAGAGATGTTGAAGAACACGGACCCGCGGTTCCACCGGACGAAGACAGACGCCTCCCCCGACCTTTCCGACAGCCCTGCCAGCTGCTCGCCCAGCAAGAGCAAACGGGCCCAGGAAGAGTGGGCCAAGAGCGAGGGCCTGATGCCAAGGAGCATGTCCTTCTCTGGCACGAGGTACGGCCGGTCACGGACACCCCCGTCTGCTGCCAGCAGCAAGTACAACGTCCGCAACCGCATCCAGAGCAGCCCCATGACTGTCATTAGTGAAGGAGATGGGGAAGTGGTGGAGCAGTCCGAGGGCAGGGTCCAGAGGACTTTGGAAGAACAGCAAGAGGGGCAGCTTGATATGTTTAACAGTGATGAAATGGACATGAATGACTTTCCATATGCTGAGGAGGCAGGCTGCAAGGAGACCTTGGATCCAGCCCATGCAGACTTAATGACTCAACCAGGTGCTTCAAGGAAGTACCTAAACTCTTCAGCTGAAGAAAGTTAAAAGGCAGCGTGACAAAAGGCTTCGGATATTAGTCTAGAAAATCACAGGGACTAGTTTCCAGAAGAAGGCCCAGACCAGGACAAGGTTACTTTGCTGAGCATTTATTCCACGAACTGCATGTGTATGTTTAAATGCTAAAGCAATGGTGGTTCTGCATGGTTGGGTTGGGGTGGGGAGCACTTGCTTTGAATGAGTGGTCTGTGGCGTGAAGAAAGTTAACAGCTGAATTTTATGTGTAAAGCCTTAGAAGTCCTCTTGTGGGTTTGGGGTGGGGAAGTTTTCTCAGAGTCTGTAGGGGTGTGAAGTTTTTCTTTTTCTTGAGACTGCAATTGTGCAAGCAAAATTTAGGAATAAGCCTGAAATGGGAAGGCTCCTGTGGTACAAGCTGGACATTTGGTTCAAAAGCATTGTAGTGATGCAGCGTAGTGCATTCGTTAAGCAGAGGGAGGCACAGTGAGGCACATTCACCTCTGAGAGAGGGTAGCAGGGTTGGTGCTGGGGTTACATGGCTCCTTGGTGGAGTATGGCCCAGTGTTTGATGAAGCATGTCCTGCTCGAGCAATGAGCTCACCAGGTTATGGGTTGGTCCAGGGTACTGTACTTGTAATTCTTTTTCCTGAGGGAAAATGAACTGTGTAGTTATCGTGGAAAAGGGAGCTGATTTTATAACACACTACTAGCTGCTGTGCAGCCACACGCGTTCACTTGGTGAAACACACGTTTCCAGGTGATTTGCTTCCTTGGCTGGAGTATTCCCTTAGAGAATTAGAACAGCTGGATGTGTGCAGAGGGTGCAAGCAGACATCAGGAAAGTGGGAGATGAATAAAGCAGTGTACTGCCAGAATTCGGAAGGGTTACTGTCGTGGTTTAGGAATGGTATTCCCCAATTTAGTGTTCTCACCAAACCACTCCAAACCATGTACTGCTCACTCACTCCCCTCTGCTCTTACCTCTACGGGTGGCTGGAGAGGAGAATTGGAGGAACAAAAGGTGAAGGTTGGGGGCTATAAAAGAAGAATTTTCTGGAAACAGCAATGAGGTAAAAAATGGACAGTAGCAGCAGCAACACTTAGAAAGAGGTGAATGGCTCACAGGTGACTGCTCACCACGCAGAGCCTGGTAATGTGTGACCTGCTGCCCCATGTCCTTGTCCCCAGCAGTGTTGTGAGGTGGTGTAGAATAACCTCTGTGTCCTGGCCATGGCTCCTCCTGGCTACTGCAAAAAGTGAACCCTGTCCTGGCCGGAACCAGGGCAGCTGTGTTTCTGAATTAGAAAGAGAAATTTGACTTGCACTACTGCACTACTTGCAAAGCTGTAGGTGGAGCCCGTCTTTCAAAACTGAAACTTGGGAGTTGTGTATTGCCAGAAATCTGTCTTTCATTTGTCAAAATGGGGAGACTATTACTTTTCATCACTTGAAAAACAGATACGTGCTAACTTTTGGTTACCAAAGAATAAGTTACAATTACTTTCCTTTTTGATTTGCCTGCAGTATTGCTTTTCTTTTTTAACCTTCATAATTTAGTGAGGTTTGTTTTTATTGTATATTTTACAGATAATAAGAACATTTAACGATTTTCCAATTGTAAAGAAGACCATTAATTAAAACTGAAATATTGGCTGGAGTTTTTGGTTCTTGGTAGGAATGAAGCTTTTAATTTTTAATAAGAATTTTGCATCATTTGATGGCATGCGCAGTTTTTGTATTGTTTGTACATATTGAAAGTTGTTAAAATATCTTTTGATCTCTTTACCGTAGAATTTTTACATTTTTAGATTGCTTTTAAGAAGAAAAAGCACTCTTTGTAGATTATTTATTTTAGAGAAATATGCTTGTAATCTCTTTCTTCAATCCTTTACTTGTTAGTTATGTAAATTTCAGGGGCCTTCATTTAACTCTTCCCTTCACAGGAGGGGAATAGTGCTGAAAATGCTGTGACTTTGCTTCAATAAAGAAAAAGCCTGCCAGTTGCCATATTGTCTTTTGAGTCGATTAAAATCTCCTTCAAAAGATATGTCCTGCAGCGTATGGCAACCCACTGAATGCCATAATCCATGCATCCAGCTACTAATCTCCAGTTCTCATTGCAAAATTTACTAATTCACTTTAGAGGCAACTAAAGTGTACTCACACATCCATCCCATTTTGGTATCTCAATTCTGAGACTAAAAAAATTTAAATAATCCTACGATTTTTTCCAGTGTCATGTGAGTATTTCTACTACTTCTCTACTACTTCTGCAACCTGTCCCAGAAAACTAAAATTTTTGGAGAACCAGATTATAAGCAGAGTGAGTGAGAAGTGAAATGGACAAATTGAATGCAGCTGCACTCACTGGAACAAGGGTGGGATTAACTGGTGCGCAGCAAACTTTCTACCCTTTTTACATGCCAACTGTATTGAAAGAGCCATTAGATTTTTTAAATGAAAATAAAACCTAATTGGTTAAAGTAGTTTGTTTCAGATATTAATACTGATCTGAACTGCATCCTGTTACAAAGAGATAGCGGTGGCAGAATGTTTTGCACTAAACACCTTGTGAATGTTGCTTTGGTCCGTCTCCCACAGCTGATCACATGAAACATGAAAGGACCAAGTCTTTTCCACAGCAGGTGCTGTCCTTTGAAAGCCATGCTAAATGCTGTGCCACCATCCTGACAGGATAATGTGTAATAAATAATACTCAGGTTTGTTTTACTTTTTATGGATGAGAAGATCATCTAAGTGAAAAATGGATGCACTGGGCAAACTTGTAACTGGTGCCTGCAGCTTCTGCAGCCGTTTGCAGCCTTTTGCATCAAGTGCCTATAGGAGGGAGCATAGCCAGCTTGTTTCCTGGTGATGGCCAGCTGATGCTGTGCCAGTTGTTTTTATGGGCTACGTGTGGAACTTGTGGGAAAAGCCTGACTTAAATGCATGCCATCTTGTCAGTGCAGGAAGATGAGATTAAACTTAATGTAGCCCAAGCTGAATTTCCTCTCTGGCCACAGGTAGCCTTGATGCTCCTCTAAAACCCACATCTGCTGAACTTGGGCTGAAGCTCAGGCTTTGGCTAACATGCAGAAGGCAGTGTTCATGCAGCCCTACTGATGTTGCAACATGATATTTTACACAGTACAAGGTGTAGCGAAATACCTTAAGTATGCTGAAGTATATTTAATGGTGCTTATTTTTACCATTTACTTTGGTAGCTGATACAACTTTCTTACAGAGGTGTCACCGTGTCATCTCCCCACAGGCAGAACTGGTTAATTATTTTGTCATGCTTACAACTTCAAAGTTGCTTTCTTAGCTAAGGTTCCTCCATAGGGAGGTTTTGCACTTGAGGTTTTATTGGTCTACAGCTGTAGATTAAATTTAGCAAACCTTTGCTAAAGACATCCAGAGCAGAAGGAGAGGAAGACACATATATGTAAACTTGGCTGTGCTGAAGAAAAAAAGCAGACTTGTCATCCTGATGCTTCATGCATCATACTGTCCCAGGGCTTGTTTGGAGTTTACAGCTGGTCTACAGTTTGCCTCTAAAACAAGAGTATTGAAGGTAGATGTGAGATTAATTTCTGGTTTCTGCTTTACTGGGAATAGTTTTCAGCTTCAGTCTGTTTCTAAATCCTGCCTTGTGTTAACTCATTTCATGTTTCATTCCTTTATGTTCAAAGTTCTGCTATCAGATGTAGGCAGCCCCAATAACCCTGTGAATCAGCCCTCCAGTTATTCTGTCAGTACATTCACAAGGCCCTGGGGCATTTACAAGTCTTCACTACTGTTTGTGGAAAGGAGAACTTATTACCTTAATTGAAATGATGGTGGTTATGCAATGAGCAATAGCTTGGTGAGAGGAGGTTTGGAAGGCTACTGGATATCAGTTAAAATAATTGGGAAAGAAGTGGATTTGATGAATACAGGATTTTGAGAAGACAGGACTGGGATGCTGGTTCCTGCATAAGGCTCAGCCTGAAAGAAGGAGCTGCAGAAAAGGTGAAGCAAGGAGATTACTGAGAAGTACAGTGAATGCACAGGTTAAGGTATGGGGTGGGCAGGCTAGTGCAGATTCTAGATGATAAAGAAGTTTCAGCAAGTACAGAAGAGAGAAAAAGGCAGAGGAGCAACAGAACAGCCACAGCAAGGAGGAAGAAAAATTTTAGCCCATGTGTTTCATCCTAATTCAAAGGGTATAGAAGGCCAAAGTCAGTCAAACGTGGGGGAAAAAAAATCCAAAACCCCTAACAGTTCAGAAGAGGAAAATGAGCAAAATTGGGTGAGCTTAGAGAAGCCATTATAGGCTGAAGTGAATACTGCTCTAGGAGACCTCAGGCAACACTGGGTAGGTGGCTTGAACACCTAAGTCTGGAAAGAGTAAAGGGGATGGATTGATTGATTGATTGATTGATTGATTGATTGAGAAGATCAAAGCTCAGATTGATCTTGTCTAATTTCTGCCAACAACTCTGCATCCAGTGGTTCCAGTGGACTGGGTACAGGTCTCCAGACACTTGCCTTGGGATAACTTGTTAAACCTTCAGTCATTTCCTGAAGCAAAGAGAGGCCACTCGTGTGCAGCACAGGGATGAATGTGTTAATACTACTGCAAGCAAATAGACCTTGTTTGATGTTCTTTGGATACCACAAAGTTCTGGAAAAGTCATTTATAGCAGCAGTCACTGTTCAAACAAAGCCATTGCCACAGTACATTTGAGTGATTCAAAATGATGCATTGTTTGATTTTATAGGAGAGAACTAAAAGGATGGACTTCAATGGTAATACAAAGTCTTACATAATTTACAGTGGCAATGAGGAATCATTTAATCTGTTTTATTTAAAATAAGTATATAAATAAAAATATTTAAAACTTCTGTACTCATGGAAGGGAACACAATGGCTTTATAATTGGTGGCTTTCTGAGTTCTCCTTATACTTAATTTTCTGAATAACTTTCAGAAATGATTTCTTGCATGATTAACACTAGAAAAGTCTTCTGGCTAAATTGATAACTTTCTTAGTTCTAAAGGGATGTTACCAATTTAAATCAGTGCAGCATTAAAATCCTGTAACTACTTAGTGCTAGATTGTGACTGTGGCTATACATGGCTCTGTGTGTGAATTAATAAACATTCGACAGAGAAAAATGTAGAAATGTTTGAAATAAAGATGTGCTGTGTCATGTATTATCCTGAAAATCTGGGTAAAAGCCTTGATAGTGCCTCCCCAGCAGAATGCTGGGTACATTTTATGTGGCAAATTTACCTCTTTGCAGTTGGGTGCTTTCACATAATGTGCAGCCAACCTTTTAAGGGCCAATCAATGCTTCTCCCAGCAATGCTAATGGAAAGTGTCATTGATTTTTAGTAGGAAATTGTCTGTTAATAGTGAATCCAAATGTATGTGTATAAGCATGGGGGGAGGTACATAGAGAAGAAAGTCCAATCCCAATGTACCTGAATTGCTTCTGTCTGTAGTATACTGGTCTGTTTGTGCACCAACCTTCAGTATAAAACCAGAATTGTTAGCTACTGAAGGGAAAAAAAAAATCTCTCAGGACTCCTGAGGTAGTAGAAGTTTCTGCATTTTCACTAACACTGGAAAAAAAAAACCCATTAAAAAATATAATCAAATTAAAATTTAAATCTGTGTTTAGAGGTTAAAACTAATTTGTGAGGAAAAAATATGAAAGTTATGAAAACAAAAACCCAAAACAAAACAAAAACCTCAAAAAACCCCAAAAATTCCAAAACACCACAAGATTAAATCCTGCAAACAAGAAATACAAGAAACAAAATGAACTATCTGCTATCTGAAGAGGAATGTTGTTCATGTGCATCTGGGTAGTACACTAATGTCTTCTTTATAAGTTAAATATGTGTTGTTTTTCCAGAAGAAATTACAGGCTGTTTCTAACAGTCTTTTCACACTGGGTTGCAGAAAATGGGCACAAATTCCTGCCTATGGGAGTTAACTTTGGGAAAAGCCCCTGATTTCTAGGTCAGTTTAAAACATGTGAAAGAGCATTACAATGATACAAGTATTCAGTGCCCAGTGCAGCATCACCAGTTGAGAAGCTGCCTCAGTAGAAGATGGGTCCATCCTTTCTGCCTTAACCAGGGTATCATAGTGTGCTGCCTGGAAATGGTGTTTTTTGTAAATTGCTGTGCCAGCTGGGAGCTGCAGTGTAGTTCAAAGGGTTTAAAAAGCAAAGCCCAAGTTTAAGTAGTCAGTACAGCAGTCACAGACTAGGGAATGATAATGATTTTAATGTATTTACTTTTTTATAGAGTCCTGATGCAAAACAAAAGTACATTTCAGACAGGAGATCCTAAGGCAAATGGGTGCACAGGGAGCATGTGGCTGTGAGCAGAGGTCATGTAGTTGCACAGAAGTCCAAGTTTGGGTCTAAAGTAGCTTAAGTCCATTTGCAAGCCATGGATAAATAATATTAATCCAAATTTGGTGATCCCAAATGAAGTTGGCATATTCCCATACATAACACGCTTGGATCTTTTAGGACAAAGATCAAACAAATTCCACAGGAAGGTCTCCTGTGATACACAGGGCAAAAAGTGTACCTCAATGTAATATTCAAGAGCCAGCCCTTTATTTATTCCAACACAGAACATTAAGCCTGATTTCTCCATTTACTGATGTATTTTGTTGCAAAATTTGTCAAAATTTGAGATTGTGGCATGTGGAAACCTGGAAAGTAGTTGATAGGTTATTTCTGAATTTAAAAAACCACAAGCAGTACTCTGGTTTTAGACTGTTAAGCACAACCCAAGGCAAGCGAGCTGTGTAACATGAAAGCTTTTTTTGAAGTGCAGCTTTGAAGTCTAGGACTGACTACAACAAATCAGTCACCAAATCCATGGGATGAGTTACTTGCATGTTGGATTTTGGGAACAAAGAACCTAAAAAATTACTTTCTGGGCCACAAACTTGCTCTTTCGAATGATTACCAGTATCTGGAAAATTGTGACCTCTTTGAACTGAAAGTCCATGTTAGAAATTATCTAAAATACTTGCTGAGAAAAGAGGGAAGAAAGTGTCTTGATAATAAACTGAAATGCCTTTCTCAAGTCATTCTGGTTGTTACTCTTCTTTGTTGAACTTTTCCTTCTTGGGATAAATGAGATCTCATGTTATCTATTCTTGTAGAGTGCCTTAGCAATACTCTTCCAACAGGTGTTTCTCATCTTGCTTGAAACATCTTGCTAGCATCAAGAGTCTGTCTTTGTCATACTGGTATGTCTTTTGGAAGGCCTGCCAAGAATAATAAATATGAAGGGAATTTAAGCTTGATTGTCCTTTATGCCCTAGTCTGTAGACTATGGACTTCCCAAAGTTCATCCATCTGGGAAAATGCCATCAGGAGCAGCAGCTCCTGCTTCTTTGCCAGTCCATGTGTGTACCTGACAGCCCTGGAGCCTCCAGCCTTGTTGGCTCTTCAGCTGGTACAGACAGACGAAACCTTTTTGCTAAACTGTGGATCCAAAGAGTTTCCTGCTCTCACCTTTTCTAATGTGACCTGCCAAACCTTTGACATGCCTCTTGGCATGTCTGCATCCCTTAATTCCAGCCCCAGATGCCACCTCTTCATTCTGCTCCAGCAGAGCTCCAGAGACTGATGCTGACCTCCAAGCTCTCGCTCGTGTCCCATTTCACACCCAGCTCCCACAAAAGAGGCTCACCTCTGTGTCCTCAGCTGCTCCAGCTCCTCGCAGCCATGAAAGGCCTGCAGACAGCTACAGCCCCACTCCAGCAGTAACAGGACAGGCAGGCTCTCCTGGTGCCCCTTCGTGGTCAGGAAGGCGTCTCTGCCTTCAGCACCCAACATGGAGCTGTGGTTTGTGCGCATGGTGCGAGACTGTAGCCTACAGTCCATTTTACAGGGCTCACCTCACCTGCAAACTTACAGGTTTCCTAAATGCCTGTGGAGAAAGGTGGCCCTTAGGACAGAAGACAGCAAATATTAAACAACTTTTCAATGAGCAGACTGGCAAGATAAATTGGTGAGATAACTGGCTGCAATTGATTTGCATAACATCTTGATTTGCAATTTTTAAGAGCCTGATGTCCTGAAAGACTCCACCACAAAAGTAGAATTCCATCAAATAGGGCCTAATTGGGAACTCTGGATATTAATCTTAAGTTTTACCTGGTAGTCTTCAATTCTGCTTTTTAGCAGTCTGTGACTCTGAGAAGATAGTGGAATGTGGAATTCAGTTTGTTTCCTTCACATTTGCAAACTGTTCGAGTTTTTCCCTCCCCTCCCTGGCTCCTGCTGGCACAGTGTTTTTATTGTGATATGAACAACCAACGTGGGATAATAGCAGAAGACTGGTGAGGAGGATTATAAACACGCTGAAGTGACTTGCAGCTGGGGTGTAGAAAAACACATACATCATACTAATTGTTGTTTAGCCTTGTGTGTTTGACAAGTAGAACATCTGTGTTTAGATAACATAAGCCTGTGAGAGACTTAGAGGCACCCTATCACACATGCTTGGGATTCCTGCTCTGCTTCAGGAAAGATCAAAGCACAGTGGTAAAATACCTGTGTGAATCCCTGATAAACAGGCAAGGACAGCAGGTTTGATGATCCTCCAGCAAGGACCGAGCTCTGTGGTGCCTGGGTGCCATTTGTGTGCCCCTGCCTGGGTGCTGCTTTGGGGGATCCCCTGGTGGGTGGGGAAAGGGAAATAAGTGTCGTTTTTGTAGTTGTTCCTCTGTCCTGCCTGTGCTGACTCACACAACCAAGCAGGCAAAATATGTGATTGTAAAAAGTAATACATAATCTGATGAGACACAATCTACATAAATTGCAGCCTTGGTCAGATTTTAAAAAAAGAAAAATGTGAGGTTTTTGTCTAAGAATTACCCCAGTGTATGTGTATTGTAGGAGGGTAATGACTATTGCTGTACTACAGGCTAATTCAGACCAAGTTTTGTCTCTAGGCAGCACAGGATTCAGTCAATGAAATGAAAAATTAGTTCCCTAATGCAGGAAAGTAAAGCAAACTTCATCCAAGTTTATTACTCTGGAGATTCCCTTTGGATTATAGGGACACAAACCATTTGACAGGACCACACAAATTAATCCACACCTGGCAGACCCACATGTTTCTCCTCTTTCTTCAGCAAAGATATTCAATTCCAAGAGATTAATCTCATTATTCTGGTGCTTGAATGGCATTAAAAGAAGTCTGCAAAGGTGGATGCAGACTGGATGTGCACCAAGCTCGCTGGGCCACCATCAATATTGCAATCCTTCAGAAGATGAGGTGAGTAAAAACAGCTCAATGGCACATAGAAACTCAGGCAGATTGGCTAAGGAGCATGGAGTTCAAGGGAGTTCTGTCACGGTGGCTTGTTCAAAGTCTGCATTTGCTCCTTTAATTCTGCAAATAAATCTAATATAACTTCATTGTTCTGCTGTAGTTCTGAGGGCAACAATGTATAAACACCAGATTTTCTGTGCCTTTTCAACTTGTTGGATTCTCCGCTGCATCACAGAGGGCCCACTACAACATTTTCACCATGTTTATGGAGCCTTTCTTCTATGTGGGTTTTCTCAGTGTCTTACAAGAGGTGAATACTACAGTCCTTCCCATAGTGAGTTCACTGTTGTAGTCACTTTCACTGAAATTTGACTTTCCATGAAACTGAAAGAAACTTCGCACTTTTGAAATGATCTGATTTCATACAGATTTCCCAGAGAGGCCATAACAGGGTGGAAATGGCAGTAAGAGAACAGCCTCAGATCCCGTGCAGCATAACCATATTACATTAGACTAGTGTTCTGAGGAAACCTTGCTACCCAGCACACCCTTTTTCCTCAGCTGCATGGTGGGCTCCTTGTGGCCCAAGGAAATACATCTGAAGGGTCCCTACTAATCCTGAGCACTGTTTTGCAGCAAGCCAGGTAGGAATGGCAGCAGCTCTCTGTGGGCTGTGCACTTTGCAGACCTGGCAGAACAAATGTTCTTATCCCTAAGAGGTCTTTATTCAACTCTGTTTGTCTCCTCCTCACTGAGAACTGGGGAGTGTTGAGTTTTTTCACAGATGGGCACAAGAAAAGACCACAGCTCCCTGTGAGAGGATTGGGAAGACTAGGTCAGGTTGTAGCAGCCAAGTCAAAGTCTGGAGCAATACTAGCACCTAATTGAAACTAGCCAGACTAACCAAGAAAGTTAAATTTTGGTTGCATAATGATTGCTTAAGGTTTACTTTAAGTCCTGAGAACCCTTTGAGTGCTCTGCAGAAAAAAAACCACAGGTGAAATCTGATTACAAATTAAAGTTAGTTTGTGAGGGAGCTTGGAAAAGCAGGATGAAGGAGGCAGTTGTAGTTGAAGACATCTGTAATGCTGCATCTTGTTTTCTCATGGCTCATCAACACTGTTTGCTACAGGTACTTTTAAATACTTTGAATTTGTTGAGTTACAAGATTTATTGATGTTCTGTTGACTGTGACATAGAACAGAAGTAATTCAGTCTGCTGGAAGCATCCTTGCTTTCATAATACCATATCAGGAAAAATTTGTTGTTCAGGGAGTTGTATCAAAGCTGAAGAAAGCCTGTGTACAAAATAGAAAACAGCTATTTAAATCCTCTCAGAATTGTTGTAATCAAGTATGTAGGCTAAATGTTCAAGTTGCCTTAAACAGTATAGAAATTGTCCTATCATTTTTTATTCTTTGATTAAAGTTGCATTTAATCTGAAATTATAACTTTCCAAGTGGTGTGAACAGTGGAACCAGAGGACACAAAACTTCCAGGCCTCTTCAAGAGGAAGAAATTGGAAAGTAGGAAGAGCTGTGTAAAACACTTGTGGTGAACAGGGTGGGGCTTTAAAGCCTTTGCTTTTTATTCTTGTCCTTAAGCTGACTGCAGTAAGGACTGTGACTTCCCATTAGCTTCTGTGCCCTTGACTGAACCAGCAGCCAGATTAAGGGTGATGGACTAGCAGATGTATGGAGGCTGTGGGTTAAAACCAGGCAGCAGTAGATGTTACGTTTGCCAATTGCCTCTCTCTGCAAGGCTCTGAAGTCAGAACTGTGAATCTCCTTCTGGTTTGCTGCAGTTTTGTGTTTACTGAACTAAGGTGACCTGTGCTGATCGATCCTTGTGGCTGTGCAGCAGCCTTCATAATTCAGCAGGTACTTGGTGACCCTTTCTAGGAAACAGGTGGGATGTCCAGGCTCATCCCTTGGTGTTGGAAAAAGCACTTCTGGTCCTCCTATGTATACTTTACTCACCTTTTGCCATCCATAAGGCCTTGTTCCTGCTCAGGCTGTTACCTGGTCAGGGTATCTGCCAGTCACAGACACCCCTTGAGGAAGGTGTGCAGGTAGGGGACACAGGAGCAAGCAGTGATGGGGGCTGGAGGCCATCTGTCCCCTCTGTGCAGAGTGCCTAGGGAAGGCAACTGAGACAAAAAATAAGTGCTGGTCTACTCTGAGCAGAGTATCTGGTATTAAATATTTACAACTGTGCTGGTTTGCCAGACTCTTAATGGTTCGATGCAGAGCTGCTGAACTGTCAGCAACATCTGGGGTCTCTGGATGAAGCTGCCACTTGGTCCAGCACTACTGTGTTGTACCCCTGGTGCTCCTGGGTGGCTTTGGCAGTTTCCTCTCATTTCCAGAAACTTTGGAGGATGCAGGAAAGCACCTCCTGACAGCCTCCCTCGGAAGCCCTGGTGCCATCCAGGGCAGTAGATCTGGTACCAGCCCAAGGAGCCAGTCATTATTAAACACTGGCAGCTGTTTGCTGCTTTGGGCAGGCACGAGCAGAGGGAGAGCTTTGCTGTGTAGCTGTCGCAGTCTGGGAGCGAGGCTGTTGGAAGCTAATGATTAGGGCTAAGAACAATATGCATTTTGTTAAAATTTATGGTTCTAAACAGTGCTAGCTGGAAAAGTACCAGCTGGAATAGTCAGTGTTGGGTACTATTGTGGTAACTTATGAGAAGTATTAAATAAAGGCATTCAACTTTAAAAAGGGCTGGTAGAGCACTGGGGACAAGGGATCGGGTGAACAGGAGTTGCTGGAAACTCTCTAAGGCCCATCAGCAGTGAAATCCAACCTCCCTCAGAGTAGCTGTTGGATGTGGTGGTGTCCAGTTTCACCAAACAAGCTGAGTCCTGGAAAAATTGGGAATTTAATCTTGCTGTCTGTTAAACATGATGGCAAGCTACCTAATGGAGAGAAGGCCTTGCCAAGCTCCCCTCTTCTGGTAGCTGGGAGTGGTGCCCAGCATAACTTGGGTCAGGGAAACAGGTTGTCATTATCATGAAAATTTATTTTCAGCTCTTTAAAAATCAGTATAATTGCTCTAAATGCAAGCCATTCTGGAAATATTCTTTGTCTTTTAACAAAAGTGGAAAATGGTATTTATTAGAAGTTAATGCATGTAGTGTAAATATTTCCTGGCACTCAGTCCCAGCTAAAACAGAAAATCTGTTAATAAATAAAACTGGACAAACCAAAGTCATAAATGCCTCCAAGAATTGTGTGGTTAGTTGGTAGTTGGAGTGGGCATTTGGAAGGAGTCCAGATAACTGTGCAAATATATAGGAGGTGATAATTTTTTTAAGTGATGTTAGCAAAAGAGAGGGAACTGTTCATGTGGAGCTCTCAGATATGGCATCTGGGCATGCTTCATGCTTATAGTTTACCTTGCCTGCCATCCCTACCATATCTACCTTATATTTACAATATACAGTATCTACAATATTTACCTTATTTAAAATAAGATATTCATAAGATAGATAAAGAATAATAGAGAAGAAAATAAGCCCTCTGACTTACAGAATGATCTGCAAAGCATAAAATGCAATATCAACAGTAGTTTTTTCCTTGTGCTCTAGTTTATGTTAGGTCATGTTTTTAGATAAAGAAAGTAGAATTTACTTTGTGTCTGTTTTATAGAGTCTGCTATAAAAACTGCCACCCAGGTCTGGATGTTCCCAGTGTATTAACTTGCTGCTTTTGTAATAAAAATATGCTCCAATTATTATTTTATTTTGTTTCTGGTAGAGATGTTACTGGGCAGGTTGAGCCCACTCAGCCTTTCCTTCTTAGGGGTGGGAGTGGCAGGGCTGGGGCTGCTGGAGAGGTGCCAGAAGCACAGGAGAGGTGCAGGAACTCTTGGTGGAGCGTGGCACCGCTGTGCCCATTGCTGCCAGCGCCTCGGGTGTCACTGGTCACACGGCAGGGACACCATGCTCCTCTCCCATGTAGCACCATGCTTTTTCTCCAGGTGAAGATTTCTGGAAATGCTGTGGAAAAGAACCACTGTGAAAACCTCAGAATTGTGCTAGACAGGACTGCACTTACACGGCTTCTTCTGTCTCTGAACTAATGTCCTCTGTTTGCTTTGATCTTCCTGATGCAGCCAAACACTGAAGAGTTGTGCTAATGGATCTGCTTTTTTTAATCTTTCATTGCATGACTGCAGTGTTTTTTAGTTCCTGATGACCGCAGTGTTTTGCTGCTAGAAACCACTAGAAATCAGTCTCTTTTATAGAAATATTTAGGTTCTGCATCATTAACAGAAGTGAAAAAAGGGTGAATATTAGTTGAAGAAAGGGGTTTATAAACAAGCTAATTTCCATCAAGTTTACTTTTTTCCCTAAAACATAGGTGTAGAGGATTTCTGAAGAACCTTAGGCCACACTAACATCTGAGAGTGTTGTCAGCTGTGAGTTTTCCTAGCTGGAAGAAAAAGAGGGAGAGAAAAAGTGGCACAGAACTGAAACACACAGTTTTTAATGGTGCTGTTTAAATAATTTGGTCTGTCATTGGTACACAAGCAGGGAAAAGTGTTTGTAGAAATATGTTTGAATTTGTCTGGTTTACCTGTGGTAGAAACTGACTTTGTGCAAAACATTTTATAATCACAAACAGATATTCCAGATTACTATTCTATTAGTAGAACATAACACAAGACACTTAGTTTTGCTCTCTACAGCTGTGGGTCAGTCTGTGGAGGTAATTTTCCTTTCTGTGCTGTCTTTTATGTCATTGTCAGAAAATTAAAATTAAGCCAAAGGAGAGAGAAAAGAAAAATAGGAAGTCAGGGAGGAGAAAGCAATTTTGTGAGAGGCTCATTTCTGGGTAGACATTTCTCTTACCTTTTTTCATCCTGATTTGTGATCTTTTTCACATTCCTTTCCCTTTAGGATGCTTGATGGTGTAGGGCAGGAAGAGTATGGCTTCGCCTCCTATCCTTGGTGCTTGGAAGGCCACTAAAGGAATTCAGTTCCTTATTATTCAAAGAACTAAAACAAACATGCATTCAGTTCTCTCAGTTTGAACCTGGAAAAAACAAAACAAGAAGCCAAAACACTATAAAATAAAAGATAGACAGACCTATGAAAGTGCTTGACATGACTGGAGAGAATTGCCTGTCCATGATCTCTTGACGTATTTATTTTTGTCACAGATGGAAATGTCTGAAAAGTTCTAAGGTAAGCATTCAAGAAGAAAAATAACAAGAATAAAATAATGCTGACATTGCAGGGACAAATGAATATAGAAAGGGCTGAGTAAGATAGCATGATATTAATGGCACAACTTGTTTGAAAGGATGTTCATAGTGAAGTAGGGGTTGGCCTCTTCTCCCAAGTAAAGAGTGAGAAGAAGAGAGGGAAAATTGCACCAGGGAAGGTTTAAATTGGATATTACAAAAGATTTCTTCACTAAAAGTTATCAAGCATTGAAACAGGCTGTCCAGGAAAGTGGTGGTGTCACCATCCCTGGAAGTGTTAAAAAAATATGTAGATGTGTCGCTTACATGGTTTAGCAGTGAACACGACAATGCTGGCTAAAAGTTGGACTTGATGATCTTAGAGGCCTTTTCCAACCTCAGTGATTCTATGATTTGTTTCTATGAAATTCTGAGTACTAGTTTTTATTGCAGCTTCTTCCTTAAACTTGATTTCTGACAGTAAGCTCTCATAGACATAATATTCCTGTGAATAATCAGAAGTAAAACTACTGACGGAGCCAAACTCACAGACAAGTTTGTGAGTGTTTGTGTTTGACAAGTGGAGACAACTCACCTCAAGAAACATGAAAGATATTGGTGTTTTTTTTACCTTTTTAATGAAAAGCTTATGAAAGTGCAAACGTACATTTACAGTGCTGTCAGCCTAGTCGTGTATCCAAGAGTCTTCAGTGAGGTTTAGCTGTCTTCATCAAGGCCCATGTATCTGCAGCACTGATTTATTAGCTGTGCCCAGCCTTGCTAGCCATACCACTGAGAATGGCAGATTGTCTTTCTTACAGAGGACACCTTCCTTAGGCTCCACACTCACATGCCTTTCCTGTTCTGCAGAAGAACTCATTATCCAAGTGATGAATAGAACTGCTTTGTAATGAAAGTCACAACATGACATGATTATTTACTAACAGACTGAAATTAAGGAATTTCATTATTAAAAATTCATAGCTGTTTCACTTATGACAATTTTTGAGAGAGGAGTCAGTGAATAATTTATTTGCCATAAGCATTCAGCTCATCCTTATCTGTGCTTATCTGTGCAATGCATGTTCTTAAAAATTTGTAAAAAAACCCAACAAAAAACAACAACAAAAGCCCCTGCACCCAAATAAAATTACTCTCCTAACCAGAATAAGACTGCCCGCTCACTTTCTCCTAATGATAAAACTTGCATTTTTAAGAGTTTTCACTACTGGAGCATATATAGCTCATGCCAGTGGAGTTTGTATTAGCAAAAGTAGTTGTGTGTCTGTATTTGGAGGCTTTGCTGCCATAAGAACCCAAGTAAATTCCTTTAAAGCATGGATTAAATGAAGAGTTTTATTTTGAGAACAGTCCTTCCTTAACTGCCATAGTATTATTGAACTATCATAAAGGATTTGGTTGTTCTGTTTTTTTGTCAGGATTCGGTTGTTCTTTTTTTTCCAAGGTGTTTACCACTTCAGTTGGGTTTCTAAATTTCTAGTCAAGATACTTGTTACAGGTAGGGATTTCTCTGAAGTGAAATTCATGCACTGATTTGCTTGCTCTGCCTTTCCTAGGCAAGGGTTACTTCATAGGGCCAAGCAATGACTATTCTGTTTTTAAAAGCACATCTTGTCATTGGCAAGTACAAACCAATGAGTCAGGAGTTAAAATTCAGCAAAGATCAGGTGCCAGATGCTTGATCCCTGCAGAGGCATGCATCAGTTTTATCCAGGATGTTAGTTTCTGAGATCCCACAGTGGTTGCAAAGAGCTGTGTCATCTTTTCCTCCTTTGGCTGAAATGAGACAGGCAGGATATTCTAGTAATATGAAACTACTGCAGCCTTACTGGGGATGTGTTCTGAATACTTTCAGTGGATATCTAGAAGAATGATTTTGTATAAATTACCTGTGTTGTTTTCCACTAAATGTCTTTTGATCAAGAATCTGCTGTGTGTGCAAGATGTGTGCTCGTCTTGGTCTGCAGAACAATGGACCCATGTCAGTGAGGGACTTTGGCAGCTCTCACAGGGAGGACAAGCACAGAGATTGCCCTCTAAACCTGTGAAGCCCCCTCCATGAAAGGAGCTGTATTGCTGCATAGTTTCCTACTAAACATAAACAAGGGGTAGTGTATATGTCATCAATCTCATCATGGTTCCTTAGTATTTTCATAATAGGAAAATGAATTACAATTATTCTTCATGTCAAGCTGAGTTCATAATTTGTATGTGTACTAGCAGATATAAGAATTAAACAAAAGAAAAGAACCTCATGGCTTTAAAGTACAATGCCAATGTTACAGTGATTTCTGGATGCACATGAAATCTCATAATATGAAATTTTCAAAGAAACAGCCATCTCATTTCATACAATTTGGAAACAAGTGACAAAACGTACTTTGATGTAACTTTAGGGCATGGGAACAGGGAAGGACAGAGAAAGGACATCTAATCTGTTCTCTGCTCCAACGAGGAGCCTTCATCATTGTGGACAGATGCTTGTCTACCTTCTCAGTGTGTCCAGAGATGGTGCTGCCTCTGCTTCACTGCACTTTCAGGCTACACTCCACTTTTAGAGTTTTCTTTTCTGATTTAATTTTACCTCAGTTTAAAATCACTAGTACCTGTTTGGATTGGTGCAGGCATGATGGGTCTCTATTTTACTTTGTTTGCAGTTACCTTTTATGTAATTAAAAGCTCAATGTTTTTCCTCAGTCTGTTTGTTTATGGTCCCAATTCCAACGTATTTCTTTTAGATGGGATGCTCTAAACCTTCACCTTTCAGATTACTGGAGCTAAAACAATGAAAGATCTTCCCATTGCACTTATGGTTGCTCCTGTTGCCAGGCATGAGTTCCTTTCAGGTGATGAGCTCTCTGCTTTGATGCACAAGGTGTTTGCCCAGAGAACCTGACAGCTGCTCCACAACCAGTAGCACTAACATCAGTAGCACAGTGGCTGCTGAGATGTGTGTCACCACAGCCTGACAGGATCAGAGACAGCTTCTAGGCAATGGAGATTTAATTTCAGTATGTTTGCATGAGAAATGTTGTCTTTGTTTTTTTGGGATTTTTGGGGTGGGATTTCTCTTTGGGGAGGAGATTTATGAGTAGCGATGCCAGTTATGTTGAAACCTACTAGGGACAACTAACATACAAGACTAGACAAATCTGTGTTGGAATGAGATAAGGGATACCAATTTCAGATTACTGGAGTTGAAGTTTACTAGAAAGAAGAATTTAAGTCATGGAAGTGTTTCTGTTAATATGGATTTGAGGAAGTGTCTGTTTTTAATTGTCTTTAGCAATGCTAACAATCAGAAGCTATTTGTCTAAAGCAGACCTTGAGAGTTGTCCAATAAACAGTGCTTGAAACACAATCACTGTATTCTTGCAGAGGATAGCAATTCTCAACTAGCTTTAGAAGTATATCAGTCTTGGTCACAAGAAGTACCAGTCAAAATTTTTCTTAACTGTAACTAAGGTAACAGGAGAGCAGTTTCGAATGATGAGCCCAGAGGCTGAGTATCAAGCTTTACCCAAGATAAGGGTAAACAAGAGATCATGCTGAGGAACAGTGTAACTCATTTCAGAACACAGCAGGTCTCTTAAGATCTCTTAAGGCAAAATATATTCAACTTGATATGACAATATGACAAAGTTTTCAAGCATATCAGTGCAATTCTGCTGAATATACAGCATATACTAGTGGAATATACAAACACAAGAGGCAGAAGTGATTTATCTTTGAACCTCAAACCTTTACACCTTTCCAATTAGGTATGTTGTTTGGAGCTTTTCTATTTTTCCAGCTTTTCTTGGAAACACCTGCATGTACCAAATATTAAGGAAGTAAAGAAAATGCGAGGAGGCAGTAGAATATGGTACTTTCAAACACATCAGCAAATACTGGGAACTGTTCCCAGATATGGTCTGAAAAGAAAAATGGTTGATTGAATTTGGAGTTTTCCAAAACATCTGCTGCTTCAGTCTGATGGCCCATATGGAACATTAGAAAAAGAGTGATCTCAAATTTGTAGTTCAAGAAAATGACCCTTTTTTCTAAATAAAAAAGGAATATTTTTTCCTCGTTGTAAGAGAAATGTATGAGAGGGAACATCAGTTTTGATATGGACTATTTGGTTACTGTGAATGTGTCACTGTTGACATAACATGGAATTCAACCACCTTGCAGGTCCAAAGTGGCCCTTCTTCTGCTGTACAGTGAGGATTTTTTCTTCTGTTACTGTGTTGTTGTTTTTGTTGGGTTTTTTTAAGGAATGTGCCAAGTTTGTAAAGCAGGACTGGCTGCTATTGACACCTCCTGACAGTTGTTGAAATCAACAAGTACAAGCCTTTGGGTTTGTAAATTACACCAAGACTGCACAAGCTGTTAGGACAGTTTCTTCCTTGCAGGTGTCACCTATTCCACGACACTGCATTTGTCTGTGGCTTGCCAACACAACTTTTGGGGCTGTCATGAGCTGTAGTAGCCACCTTCTGTAACAAGAGCACTTCTCAACTTAGTGAAAATGCTATCATGTAAGAAAGAATTGAAGATAACATACATCATTTTCTGAAAGCATATGCATATGCAAACCCTCCGAACCACTGCCACCAACACACTTGAATTAGCCTCACCCTGCCCTGGTGATGAAGGGGAAGGGATTATAATGCAGTTTTGAAATACAGACCAGGGTTTTTTTGGTGCACTTGATTTTATTAATTTTTCCCCAACTCCTTTACACACTGCACCAAGTAAGTCACATGGTTTATTATTTTAGACTTGGGAAAGAAGTCAATCGAGTAGTCTGGAATGCTGGGACCTCACAAGACCTTGGCAAGCAGGTTGCAGCAACAGAGTGAGTGTGCTCTTGTATGGAGTCTTCCTCACCCAGAATAATCAGGTCTTCTCTGGTTGTCCTTATTGTTCAACTGTGAGAGAGGACAGCTTTTATTCACAGTGCACATTTGAACCTTTGGGGACAGTTACTGGAAATTTTGTAGAGGTTATATATTTATTTGCTTTCCTGAGAGCTGTTGTGATCATTCCAGAGCACTGCAGAATGACGTGATGTAAACACACACAGACTGAGTGACTCATCTTGTCAAAAACTCATTTAAATATAAATGCATAAAATAGAAAAAAACCCCAAACTGGAATATGTATGTGCTAAAAGCCCTTTTTATGATTGCTGAATCTATAGCATTATTGACATTTTGCTGTAGCTGAGGGATTACAGAGGAGGAGCTTCCCGGCTTTCCTTAAATTTAATCCTTGCATGACATGTTTGTTAACTAGAATCCCCGTGTTCGGACTGGATTTGGTGCTACACCGTGTGTACACTTGCCACAAATGGAAGGTAGAGAATCCTAGGATGAGGTGAAGACACGCACTCTCTGTTACTTCAAGTTTCTTCCTTCATAAATTCATTGGTTTTGTGCCTCATTTGGAATCTTTTCACAAATTTTAAAGGCCATAGCAGTTCTACCTTTGTGCTGCATGCTTCGGCTAAGGTGCTTCCGTAGGAAGTTTATTTGGTGCTGCTGGTCTGCAGCGTGCTCTCTTCGTAAGGAGGCACTGGGTCTGGAGAGAGCTCAATGTGAGCCTCTTCCATGGAAGTCTTCATGGTGGCCTCCTCATACGATGGAGGCAAGCACACAGAGAGGAATGTGGCATCAGGGAGCAGCGTCGAGTAGTGGAAGCTCTGCTCGGTGCTCCAGGGCAGGGCAGAAAGGAAGTTGGAGACATCGTGCTCAGGCAGGGCCTCAGGAAGGTCGATGCTGAAGATCTGCCCCTGCTGAGAGGGGTGCTGGCAACGGCGGTACAGGAAGAGCAGCAGGAATGCCAGGAAGAGCATCATGGTGGCAGGCAGTATGATACACAGAAATGGCTCTATGTCGTCTTTGGTTGAACTTGTCTGTTGTCTGCTCTGTAACCAAAGCAAATAGGAAGGGAGTTGGATTCCTGAAGATCTCTCAATCAGAGAGCAAAACCACTTTCCCCGTTGCCACCTTATGACATAGCAGTTGCTTTTCCAAATTCCTTTCTCTGCACTAGTATTCAAGCAGTGTTTTGCAGACTCGTGAGTTTTATTCACTGGCCAGTTAGAGCAAATCACAACCAGAGACAAAAAAACCCCAGAGAAGTTGCAAAGAGTATTGGGTTTTTAGAAAACCCTGTCTCCAGTGGGGGAAAAACCCCAACAGCCTGGAAGTATATGCAATTTTGTATGACATTTTATTACATTGTATTTGTATTACATTTTACTATCTTGGATTATAGCAGGACCAGTCAGCTTTGCAGGGGATTGGTCAAGCTTTTAACATTTAGGAGAACATTGAACTGCAGATGAATAAGGCTGGTGATCTACCACCTGGTGTTGTTTCTTTGTGTTTGGAAAACTGTTTAAAGAACAAATATTATGACAGCTAGCCCTTTCTAACAGGGCTCATTGCCTATAATACCTGCTCTTTGGGTTGCTCTAACCTCACAGGCCAGTTCCAAATAAAACATGGTGTTTTTATTGGACAGGACAGCTTGGACTGGACCTCTTGAGATTGTTCTGCCAGTGATATAAGATTCATTTTTCCCTGTTTAGAACTATGGAAAAAGAACTTCTGGTATAAAAGAAATAACAGTTGTAACTGCTGTGTCAACTTTGTTTTCTGCAAAATGTAGCACAAAAGACCTCTGTCCCACAGCTTTAGAATTGTGATGTAGTGTTAACTGGAGTCATAGGCTATGGGAAAAAATCAACAAAGCTATTTGTGCTCTTGTGCTGTATTAGCTTTAATTTTAAAATTTAGTATATCTTGTTTCCAGTTTGACTCCACCTCCTAATAATTGGGTCCCATTCAGGGTCTAGACTAGGGCAGAAGGAAAACTCAAACCCTGTAATGCTGTTTATCAAGTCATTCCTTTTGTAAGCTCTTGATGAGGTGGCTTTTTCACATTTGCATGGGGAGACTAAACAGGTCGTGGATCAGATTTCCTTTATTTTGAGGGAAGGTGCCCATTTAGGCTAGGAGAACTTTGAGTGATTCTCTCCTCAAAGGGTTTGGAAGCAGGGATGCAAACTGGCTGTTTACAGCAATGGCTTTGTGAAAAGGACACTAACTCCAGTGTCTCCTTCTTAGTCTACAAAAACTTTCAGTTCTTCCAGGAATCTCAGTCTTTCTTCTAGCTACAAAATCACACTGTAATCTACATTCAACTGGTTATCTACCAGGCATTTGTCACCTCTTTGCTTTGTTGTCATATTATGAAATTATTATTATGTGGTCATGCCTAAGAAAAATGAAGTAAATAGGCATTGACTCCTAACAAATTATGTAGGGGAGATTATTGTTTTTCTATTTTTTTTCCTAAGGTATCATAGCCCCGAAGTTAAATGCATTAATTTTAAAATACACTGGCACCTTTGCAGATTAGCTATTAATCTATTTTCCCCCAATGGATTTTTATTTAAAAAAATGCATATTAAAGAACTATTTTTTATTTATTGATAATTTTTATTAAATAGTTTGTGGCTGTACAAGCTGTTGTCTTACCTCACCATTCAATGAGTGACAGGAAAGGGCAGAATTGGAACAAATTGTTCCAGCTGTTCTTCCAATGCAGACATTAAATAATTTCTTTAAAATGAGGGGATTTTTATTTTTTTAAGTTTGTTAATGCTTTTTTAGTGTGTCTTATGAGGTGCATAAAACATTTCAAGAGAAAATGAGAAAAAAGCATTCATTATGTTAGTGCACTATGTATGTGGAGAGTCACTGATGCATTACTCACCAATATGTTACTGATAGTCTTACAGTAAATATTGAGAGGAGCTGAGCTTACAATGGACAGTGTTATTCATCAGCAGTGAAGAGTTTGTTTTTAAAATCCAAATCTAAGTTTTGGGTTTAATGTGTAGGGAACAGGCTTTCATCCAGTTTAAGGGTTGGTCTTAGGATCTGTGAGTTGTACAGTGTTCTGGTGGTTTGTGAGGACAGACAGTGAGATTGCCAGTGTTTCCTACAAGAGCTTAGTAAAAAGTATATAAAGCCCCAATTGTCATTTAAACTCAGTGCAACTTCCCTATAAATTTCACTGGAACTATATTTGTGTGTTAAATAATGGCCAAGGACAGTGTATCCTTCATGTGCTGGTGGAAGCACAGACAAGAGTCAGGGCTGTAAGACTTTTTCCTCGTACAAATCCTGGACTTCAGAAGGGAAGGAAAGGTTAAGCCTGATGGAAGGAATTAACAAATGGTCATGGGTCTCAGGGAAATATGCTTTGCTCCAAGGCCTTGATTGGAACCCAGAGGTCTTGGGCCTTGCAATGAGGTACCCATTAAGAGAAACCTGCAAAATACATTATTGTTGGAGGGAACAACAGTTTGCATCAAATGGACAAAATGGAAGGGGTGCAACTATTTGTAGTAAGAGCTAGCTCAGATGGCCACAGTCTGTGAAGCTGCTACAAAAAGACACCTTGGGTCACTGTCCTGAAAACTCTTCTTGTTTAAAGGCCCTCCAAGAGTAACCTATAGCACTGCCTCTAAAGTTGCAAAATCAAGTTCTCAAGCCTGAATAAATTTTAGAAATTTGTGAAATCCTTGATTTGCTCTGCAACACATATAATTTGTAATTACATTATTGTGCACGAAGTGGCTCCTCAGGGTTGTGATAGATTCTTTAGGGAAGGAGATGAGCACCATAGTACTGCAGAGTACTCTTGCAGGGTGTGTAGAGTATGCAGGGACAGAGTCAGAAGACTGGGAAGGGGGAGGATTGCCTGCTTGTGTGGTAAAGCAGATGTTCTCCTGGGGAGCTGTGCTCCTGTCCCTGCTACCAAATGCTCTGGGGAAGGGGCAAGATCAGTGCAGGTTTTTCTTGTTGTTTATGCCTCATTTTGAGTGTCTGGGTTGAGATCCTTAGGTATGGTTTGCAGAAACTCTGTATCTGTATTGCTGTCTCTGACGGTGAAAGTGCCCTGAACCTGCAAGCACTTTATTGCACTGTGGGATCTACACAAAAATTGCACAGGTTATTACAAAGCAGCCCATATTCTCTTGTACTCCCTCAAGTGGCCAGGTGCTTGGACTGGATTTTCATTGCAGGCCCTTTCCAACTGAACTACTCCTACTTTACCCTATTCTATTTCAAGATAACCACAACAACTGGTGCCTGGTGGCTGTCTGTTCAGTTATGTGTGCAAAAGAAGACATAATAAATTTGTTTAGTTTGTTCTTTTGTTTCATGGCTACTGAATAGTTGTGAAAGAACCGTAAGTGTGCTTTGCTGTGATCTGCAAATTAGTGGCATGTGAAGCAGATAGGATTAAGAATTAAGCAATATTATAGAATTAAAATATATGCTGAGTTAGAGGGGACTCATTGAGCCCTGCTCCTGGCCCTGTGCAGGACACCCCAAGAGTCACACCATCTACCTTCAAGCATTGCCCAAATGATTTTTGAACTCTATCAGGCTGTTGCTGTGACCACTACCCTGGGGAGTCTGTCCCAGTGCCCAACCACCCTCTGAGTGAAATTTTTTTCCTCATATCTAACCTAAACCTCCCCTGATTCAGCTTCATGCTTTTTCTCCATGCTAACAGGTGACAATAAAGACTGGTTATATTCAGTTTGTGTTTCAGAGTGCTCATAGCTGTTTAAACACAGCTAATGTTAACACTTTCCTGTCTGGGTGAAGTAATTTGTAGGCAGCTTAGTGTATTACTTGAGCTGAAATAGTTTTTCATAAGTTAATACTGCCCCACAGATGCCCTGAACCTGAACAGGGAGGTATACACCCATTTGGATTCTGCCTCCTGCCAAACATTACATGGACTGATTTTACTCTGAGATGTAGTTCCAAAAGCTGATGGACTTCTTGTATGTATATCCATATAAATATATCAAATGTCATAGGAGACAATTGATCAATATTAGTCCCTCTTTTTCTATTGCAGTTTTATGCCCATTTCTGCAATGACTGCCTAAAGGGCTACTGAAGAATGCTGCAAAGATCTTGACATAAACTCTTGGAAAATCTAATAGGCATTTTAGAAATTACACTAAAAATAGGAATAATTTTAATACAATGAATCAAGGGTCACTTAAAAAAAAATCTGAAATTCTAAACTAAAACTAGTTCTAAACTGACCTAAAACTAACTTCTGCAGCTGAAGCTCTAAAACTAGAAAAGTGACCACTTTGTACAGGTATCAGGAATAGCTGGCAGAACTGGAAACCAATATTTTCTAGAAATCAAACTGAATCTCCATTAATTGAAAGTAATACAACTGCAGAACATATTTAAGATAAAATCCTCTACCATTTTACATCTGAAAGTTTCCACACCAGGCATATGAAGTGACTGATGGAATTATTAATTGACTGGTTTTTGTTTTGATGCTGCTTCATTGGAGATCAGTGTGCTTTGCTTGTGTCATCACAAGCATCTATTGTCAGGTTTATAAGTCACAAAAATAAGAATCTGACTTCCATCATAAGCTACAGACAAATAAATATGGGAAAACATCCTTTTTAAAAACTGTCCTTCATAGGGTAGTTTGGACATTGTTTATTCTCCTCCCTTTGTTTATGTGTTTGTAGGGACTGAAGCAGAGGGTCAGTTTCCCCCAACCACTGAGCACATACTGGCAGTAGTAAAGCCTTTCATTACTAATCTGTCTGCCTCTGTTCTCTTCACATGCTGAGCATGTACAGTTGCCAGCTTACAGATTATGTGACCCATATCAGCTGAGCTTTTACTCGTGCCTGTTGGTAAAGGAATGAAATGCAGACTGTGGCTGAGTTGTGTGGTGGATCCAGGATGAGCAATGGGAAGGGCTTGGAGCTGAAGTATGTGTCTGGACAAACCAGGGGTAGTACCTGCCATGGGAGAGAATCACCCCACAGGCAAAACATAAGGTTAAGGAAAGCTTTTGTGTAAGGATAGAAAAATGAAAGTTTGTTTTGCTTACTGAAATTCCCATCAAAGTGATTGGGTTGTGCTAGGATTTATTATGTTGTTAATGATTTGCTGGTGTACTTAGAACTCCATTAAAATTATTTGTGTTACTATAGCCCACATTTATACTAATATCTTTTGAATCTGAATCAGGAAACTGATACTTCTGAAATATTTTAAGTGGATTTGGAACAAAGTCTGCTTTAAAGTCATTAGGGTGAGGTCCCCCCATAAATTCTTTTCCAAGCTCTACCCTGCTTCTTGAAGCTTATCCGTTATTGCTTGTAAAAAGCAAAAACATGTAGCTCTAGCAAATAGAAAAACATTTTTATGTGGTTTTGTATCCATTAGTAGTGACACGTAATTTAGAAGTGAGCCTGGATTTACACAGAATTTTCAAATACTTGTTGGAATGTGACTCTAGTGATGCTGTTTGTTTCTTACTGTCAGATAAAAGCAACCTCGAGGTGTGAAGACATTGCCATTGCTAACTCTGGCAATGCTACCGGTGAGGCAGACCTTGTTAAAATTGTGGCAACATTCAAATACTACTTCTTGTCCTGTTTTGACACCAATGCACGCTCTTACCCCCATTTATTTATTTTGCAACAGTGCAAATATATATATATATGTGTGTGTGTGTGTGTGTGTGTGTGTGTGTGTACTGTTATATACTCAGCTGATATATATATATATACTGTTATATACTCAGTTATATATATATATATATATATATATATATATATATTTGTATCAGCTGAGTAGTGTGGCCAGTTCATTTGCTAGTGCAACATGCCTTCGGACATTTGCTGAGGACATTATGAGCACCTTAAATTATTATTTTTGCTCAGAGAAACCCTTTTGCTGTTTCCCAGACAAAGGCAGAAAGCAGGCTGTGTTTTCATCTCTGGGGGCTCCCTCCCTCCCTCCCCCCACTGGGCTGCATGTGATCCTCTCTCGCAGAAGTAATCAGCGCACAGCTTAGGGAACAAGAGTTCATTGCTGCCTGCTACCGACTGGCAACATCTGCAGAAAGGCTTCACGGGACCAGCTCCAAAGCATAAACACGCCTTTAACAGAAAGGAAATCGAGGGTGCCTTACGATTAAAAGAAGTAATTAAACTTCCTTACCTGACACCCCACCGAAATTTTTCTGTCTAATGTTTTTCTCTTCCACAAATGTGCTTAAAAAGACTTAACAGCAATAAAGACATGCTCTGACTCTATGCAATTGAGCAGCAGTGCTTTGATACGCCCCAATACCCAGGGGTTTGCTCTGCACTCTACACCAAGGCTTTACACAGACATACACACACACACAACGTCAAAGGACATGCCACAGACATGAGCAGAGGGGTACAGACCTGAAGCTCTGTTTCCAGAAGTGGCCCACCTGGTTCGCTGTTTAGCCAGTCGTAGTTTCCCCTGTCAGCATGTCCAAAATTTTTCAAGCTGCTGCCCAAGAGCCACCTCATGCTTTCATTAACCTGGTCTTCTGTCTTCGTGCCTCCACCTTGCTTCGCTGCTTGCAACCGCGTCTCCGCCTCCCAGCCTTGACCCAGCCGGGCTGCTCGCAGCTAATGATCCCTCTTAAATGATATCCCCTTCGCAGCAGAAAAGAAAAAAAAAGAAGTTAGACACCCCCTCGTCGTCAGGAAGCCAAGCAAATAGATCTCAGAGCCTCTCTCCACTTCCAACTCAATCTCTCTGGATTTGCTTCGGTGGCCTACATTACCAGCAAAGCTGGCATCAGGTATCTGGGAGCTGGGGCTGATAGCACTCTGATTGGAGCACTCCCTGCATTAGGATTATTAAAAGGGGAATTTGCATGTGAATCTGAGCCCACATGGTCATGACTCCGTGTGGATAAATAACGCTCTAAATTTAGTTATCTAATAAACACTATTTCCAACAAAATAAAAGAAATAAAACCCATGCTTCTATGTTGAAAGGGTAACTGTGGTCCTCCCCTCAGTTACACAGCACAAGGTGGAAGGAACCACAATCCAGGCAGGTTTTTGTTCCCTGTTGCTGAAACATGCAGAAAAGAGAGTGGTTTCTGAGTAGAGAGGCAAGGACACAAGGCTAAATGCTGTACTGAATTATTTAGCAGTGTTAGGATGTAGATGTTAATGATAAATCCAGAGAGAGAGCTCTGCCAGGAAAGCTTTGGTCACTGTGGGAGTGCATGCTTGCTTCTGGTATAAGTTGTCAGTTCAGTTAAATCAGGTTAACAGCTTCCTAGGATACTTGTTAAATGGCAATTGTTTCCAGTGAGAAGACTCTGTTTATCCACAGAAAGCAACACAAATTTATTCCACTGATGTGTGGTAACTTCTGAAGAGAGGACTCTTTAACCTGAGTTCAACCTTGATTCAACTTGCAACTCGTGCTGAAAAGCTGGAGGTGTCTTCTGCTGCCTTGCTGTGAGCAGAGGGAAAGGCTATTGCTGAATGTCCCTTTCAACTCTGCACCTGTGCAACTGTGGTGCACTTTTTATGATTTCTCAAGGCTTATCTGTCCAAGCAAAAGTTGTGTCTAGGACTGATGATAGAAACTTGAGGTTAGAATCTTCACCTCTTATTTCTTGCTTGGACTTTTTTTCATCAACTCTTCTTTTAGTTCTCCAGGTCCTAAACATGGATTAACAGGTCACAGGTTAAAATAGTAAAATATTTCTCCTGATGTCTCAACACCTTTTATAAAAGCAAAAATAATGACTGTCTTTTCCAAACTAGTTTTAAGAAAATAAATTCCTTAAGGAGCCTTGAGACTGTGTAGCTTGAATCTATAATCTCACATGCTAGCAAGAAACATTCATATACCATCTTAATTAGGGTCTTAGTGCAGCCCCTAAGATTATTAATGCTATTTTTAAAAGCTTGCTATAAATTTGCCTTGGGACTGTGCATGAATAATGAGGAGACGTAAAAAATTATGTCTCCTTACAGTATAAACACCTGTTTGGCATCCTTAGATTCTAGTTGATGAATTTTAGCCAAGAAAAATAAGGTGTGCACTTTTAGAGACTCACTGACCTGATTTGTCAAGTGCTGCTTTGAGTACTTGACCTCTGGAAAATGTGTAAGAATGATTTAACTTTGTGGAGCTGAGGCCGAATGGGAATTCGGGGAAATGCAGCGCCTTTTGTCAGGCAGGTAATTAGAATATAAAGTAATGATTGTCCCTCTGGCTTTTTATATCATCAGTGGACCCAGCAGCAAGATAAGTGAGCGTGATTGGGATATCCTCTTTCTGCTGCCAGGGGTCAGGTGCCCATTTGCTGCACTGCCTTTGTAGAGCAGATCTGCTCTTGTGCAGAACTGAAACAGAGCCATTCAAGACTGGGTTTGTGATGGCAAATCTGTTGCGGATTTCTGCCAGCCCTGTGGGGCCCACAGATGTTTATTTTTCTTTCTCACATGGAGTTCATAAATACCATTGTAGCTTGGGGCATGCTGTAATGTGAAAGCTGGGGCAAAGAGGCTCATCCCTAATTCCAAGCCCTTGGCTAGATGTCAGGCTTGCCACTTTGAAGTGTGGGTTTGGTTTAGAGGTCATCGGATCTTGACATGGACAAAATGTCCTATTCTCCTCCTCCACTGGCTTTGTTCTTTGAAACAGTTTGATGTAGAAGTTGCCTGGTCAAACAATCCAGAGAAAATAGCTGACATGGAATGGTACCACTGGCTTTGATTAAAGTTTGGTAAAAGGTTTGTGAAACAATGCCAACATGATATTTTTAACTGAGGCAATGTTGGTATTATCACTTCCAATGTCCTAGCAGAGAAGCAGGGAGAGACTTTCTGAGGAAGCCACTGCAGAAAATAGGCGCCTCCACTGTCCTCAGCTGGAAGCTCAAACTATTTGTTATAAATTATTCATCTCTCTGATTTGCTGAGATATTCGAAGCTTGCAGTGTAATTCTAGGCTAAATTGCCACTAACATTGGTTGGGAATGCAATATCCACAGTGCCGTAGACAACCTTTCAAGTTTCTTGATACTTTCTTCCCCCAGCTTCTTTTGCTGCTGCCTACAGGTGGTGGCGAAACTTCCCTGGTTGAATGACTGTGATGCTGTGAGGGATGGTAGGAAGGTTAATCTGAATACTGCAGAACTAGAATTTTAGTGGGTGAGGTGTTCTTATCAGTCCTGTTGGCAGGTGTAGATTCACTGGGAGTCCTTCAGGTGGGAGTGGTGTTGGCTTCTGCCCATTCCCTCTCACCTGGGTAATTAAGGAATTCTGTTCTGTACTTTTTTTGATAAATTTTAATTATATTGAGACTTAACTTTACTTTTTCTTTTTTGTTAATTATCAATATTTTTATTTTTTTTTCCTAAAACAAAACACCTTCTGAAGAGCATTCTCCTCTCCCCACCAAAGGAAACCCATTATTACTTCAAAGGATAGAGACTTCAAAGTTGGCATAGCTCTGCCATAGTTCTGGAGAGCAGTGTTTGAGGACAGGGTGGATGTACTCACAGCCTGTAGAAACAGAGGCAGGGAGACCCTGCCACAAAATGTGTGCACACTGTCGCTGTCCCTCGGAGTAGGGAGCAGCAGGAGGTATTGCTGAGTTATTGATCCCAGATCCCCATGCTGCAGATGCTTAGCTTAATGCCACAAGCTTAGTGAGAAATTAAGCATTTTGCTATTTTATAAGGATGATATTCTAAAAAGAAACAATTTTTGGTGTCATGGCTGCGGTCGGGTCGAGCTCCACACTCTCTCTTTTGTACGCTTTTATTATTAATATTGTTCCTTTTCCTGTCTCATTGCTGTTTGTAGTAAATAGTTCTTATCTCAACCCATTTTCTTTGCCTTTTGTGTCTCCAATTCTCCTCTCAAATCCTCTGAGAGGGAAGAAGGGGTGGGTGAGCAAGAGTAGTTTGGAGTTTCAGTGGCAAACATTAAATCGTGGAGCATTTATTCCTAAACCATGACACCAATATAGGGAAATAAACTTCTAAGAAGAAATGTGAATGTGTCGTTAACCTTCAGGTGAGCTTTTAAAAGTAAACTTTAATGATTTACTTCATTGTTTATTGTATTTGATGTTGCTTACTCTGATGTTTGACCCTGTGTAGTGCTGGGCAGGCCTTAGATACGGAACTCTCAACATATCTGCAGTCTTGTGTTCAATCTTTTGTTCAAACTGATTCAATTTTCTCCTAGAATATTGTGAATCCCTGAATGAAATCTCTTGAGACCGTATCCAAGTACAGCAGTCTCTGTGTCACTACTTGTTGCTAACACAGTAGACTTTATACAAAAGAATGATCATATATACATATATATAGATATATATCCTTATTTGGTTGGTATCATCTGCTGCCAAAAATCTATTATCTCTAGATTCCAAAGGAATTATTCTTTCCAACATTGTTGCTGAGAACCAGTGTCAGGAGAGCACTGTTGGAGAAGCAATAGCTCTTCTAGCTTCTAAGACTAGCTCAGTTCTCCATCAGAGTGGAAAAAATACAAATGAACTTATAAGAACTTTGTCATCCCTTTAAAGCCAAGTGCTGTACAGCAGAACTGTAGTTATTAACATACCCTCTTACAGGTTATTGTCTCTGATTACAGACTTAGAGAGGCTCTGATATTGCCCATCATTAACAATGAATCTGTAACTCTTCATTTACCATTATTAAAATGCTTGAAACATTTGAAGAATCAGTATACACTTGTTCACTGTTGTTGGCCTTTCACCTTCTGGACAGGAGGGAAACTGTCTGTGGACTTCTGAATCCATGTGAACTGTATTATTTAACAGAACATCAGCTGAGAGGCTTTGAATAATTTTGTACTGTTTTGCTTGAAATAAAACATGTTCTGTGTACAGTTCCAATTCAGACTTCACATCCTGAAGTTTAATCTCCAGATTTGAATCTAAATATTTCAAACTTCAAACTTATGGAGACGATGTGCAGCTTTCTGCAACCTGTAGAATAAAGTTTGCTACAAAATGAAATATATTTAAAAAATCTTGTATATAAAAAAGGCCCCAAATCTGAAGACATGACAACAACTTTATTTTCTCAATTGCACTTATTAATGGTTCAACTGACCAGCAAAATTGCAGTGAAGCTAGGCTTAGCCTGGCAGCAGGGAGTGGCATGGCAAACCCATAATGAAAAAAATGTGTTGTCTGAGGGATGTGTGAATGTTTAGAGAGGAACAATTACACATTAGAAATAGCTGGACAGTTGAGCTGCTGAGAACCACTACTCAGCATGGGCAGCTTTATAACAGGCCAGGTTCTCAGTTAGGAAATGCAAACTTCAGCCCAAGAATGATGTGCTGATGTTAAGGTGTATAGAGGTATTTGTGCCTTTCTGCAATAAGCTGATGTTGAGGTGAGGGATTGTACAAGGAGTCAAAACAGTAGCAAAATGTAAAGAAGATCCTGCTCTGGGCCTTGGTGTGGTTGAATGGATGACCTGAACAGTTCTTCCATATGTGCAGTCCTTAATTCGGGAGCCTATATTGTCATTTGAGAGAGTATTGAGAAAATATCCACTGCAGTGACCCACTTCTGGATAGGGAATGGGAAGAGGGTGTCTGTCCCATGGGGCATTCCAGTTCAGCCTGCATGGGCTGCATTGATGCTGCTGTGCAAAATGTTGTTCCTGTGTCAAACTTCAGGGTCACTCAGAGCTGTACAGAGGAGAAAGCCTGAGGCCAGGCTGATTAAACATGGATTTTCTCTTTGAGGAAAAAGAAGATTTTTCTTGGGGCAGTGGTGGACAAAGGGAATCAGTTGTGAAAAGAACATCTGAGGCAGTTATTTCATTCTGCTACAAGACAGGGATCCTCTCACCCCTTTTCCAGGCCTATCCTCCTCACACTCTCAGTGTCAAGTGACTTGGAGTGTTAACAGCAGGAGGAACCAGGTGGCAATGGGGTCTGTAGGGATGAGCATTTGAAATGTGCCCAGGTTGTAGTGGCATCTCTAGGCCTGACTGGTTAGAGGCATTTACATTCTGATGTTGCCCTTCAGGGTTTAGGGTTTTTTTTAAACTTTATTTTACTCCAACCATTACTTTTTGCTATGTGGAGGGTGTAGCCTTCTTGAGAGGGATGCTTGTCCAGCCAGGCTGGCTTGGTTTGATGGCTCAGGCTCTAAAAGAGACCCTCAAAGTGATGTAGTTTGGCACTTGTGCCCTGCCCCAGCCTCCTCTTTCTCATCCTGTTTTTCTCCCGCAGTCACTGCAGATCCGTGATGCTGTCTAGGACAACACAGCATACCCTATATACCCCACAATCCCTACACACCCTCAATAGTGGTCATACTTCTTGCCCCACTCTCAGCACAGCTCTACCTAAAAAATTGAAAATGTGTGGGAAAAAATTAGCAAGCTAGATTAAAATATTTCCCTTCTTTTCTTTTTTTTAACCTTCACGCCTGGCTTTGCAAACTAATAATTTTATTCTCTTGGGTTTGGGGCTGGTCACAAGAGCCTGCATTGAGATATTCAATTATTTAGTGTCCTTTGAAAAGAAAAGGTAATGTATGCAAGAGAGATGTAAGATCTGCTCTGGTGACCATCTCCACAGCTGGGATTTTATAAGAACATTTTTGCCAGGGCTCTTGTGCTTGTGGTGCCACCATTGCAACTCTACCCAGAAACTGATTCCTCTCTTTTCTCAAGGGATGATGAATTGTTTTTGCAAGTAGGCAAACCGACCAAGAGCCTTGTCACCTTCCTCTCCTCGCATGAGTTACTACAATACCTTTTCAAAACCATTTTTCACTTTCTCATTATGTTTGAAATTACTGTTTCTCAAGCTTGAAGATTTGACCTTTTTGACCTCCTAGAAAAAATTACTTATAGGGATAGATTTCAGTATAGCATCTTATCCAGTTTTATTTTGATCTCTTCCCCTCCCTGTAATCTCTGGCACAAAGAACCTGATTTGAAAGTCTGCAAAGTGGTCTGCTGGGAATATAGTGTAACATTAAAAAACAGTAAATAATTTATAAATGCTATACAGAAAAGTATCCCACATTATTTTAAGTAATTTTATTTGATTGTGGTAGGGAATGAGCATGATCAGAGATCACAAGTGGTCTCACTGACCACAATGAACAAAAATATTTAGGTTGGGCATACTTCCTCAGAGCTGGCAAAACAGAAGTATCGTCTCTTCTTTATGGATACCGATCTTGCAGTGATTACAGTGTAGAAAAAGGTACAAATCTCTTGTAAAAACAAAACAACCAACCAAATTTATTACTATGGATCAGATTCATTACTATCAGGAGTCAGAAAATTACACATGCAGCCTGGCTATTATGTTGGATTTTCATTTTTCTCCTCCCCACCCCCCCCCTCCCTTTTTTTCCTTAGTAGTATAAGAGTAGGACCTAGCTCACCTGTTCTTACATTGAAATTGTTCTGATTTATTTTGTATTCTGTAGAGTTTTGAAATCTGGATACTGACTGCAGTATCCTAGGACACTGTGTCAGGCATTTGGATAAAGACTTCAATTTGTGTTTGTTTACAGTGATATTAGATGTTAAGAGGTTTATCCTGATGCTAGCTTCATTGCCAAAAGCTCCAAAATCAGAGATCACCCTGCATTTCACATAGCCCTGGGGACAGAATCCCGGCCTCATTCTACTTCTTTCAACTTCTGCTATAGGTTTGCTCAGTGAACTAAAAGGTTTCTTCATCTGGCAAACAGGATCAGGAAGTACCTGTCCAGGAGAGAGCATGCTTCCAGCACACTTTACTGAAACTATTGTCCCATTTTCACCTGCGTGCTTGAGGGTATGGATGTGACAGTGGTGTCCTATGGAACCCTACTGTGCATTAACTGTTACATCCAAAGTGTGTTTCCCTTTTGTCTTGTACCTGAATCTAGTTTGCCTTTCTGTATTCCTCCTATAAACTGTCTCTGCTGTTGTTTTTTGGAGGATTTTTTTACTCTCTTGCCAGATATTTCACAGATCTACAACTCTGCGATAAGCAAGAGGCCAGAGCATGTGTTTAGGTACTTTGGGCCATTTTGAGGTTAAGGACAAATTTTTTACTTGCTTGGTTGTTCATCCCACCTGTAAAATGCTATTAGTGACACTGGGCACTTTGGCACCCTGTCAAAAAAAACCACTTAGAAAACAATCGGTCTGGCTTGGTATCAGAGGAGCATTTAGCATTTAGATTAACACAGTGTATGTAGCCAGTGATAAACCTGCATTGTGAAAAAATTAATGAGTTTAGTGAATCCACTGAAGTAAAGACATGTCTGAGATTCAATGGCGTGCCTGTTTAGTCCCTTTAAAAATTATCTTTATTGTTTTTTGTAGTATTTGTTGACTGTTGACTGTTTTCTTTGGCAAGTGTTCTTAACACTCTGCTCCTCAACAGAAGAACAAGACAAAGTATCTTCTAGGTAAGTCTAGTGGCAGCAGAAGCCATGCTAGCCTGACCCCAGCATTAGTGGGAAGGCAACTGGGAATTTGTACTTGTAAGGAGTGAGTGGAATAGTGGAGCATTACTTTCTGTATTTACTCTGTTGCTTTTTCACATTACTGAATGCTGTTTAGGAGGAGATGGAAATCTTTCTAATGGGATCTAGATGGGATGTGTGGAGCAGCAGAAGGTAGTTCCCTGGAATGAAATTAGATCTGACGGTTGGGATTTGACACACTCTCTTTTGCCAGAAGTGTGTAAGATTATTAAAGCATCACAACCTCATTTGGTTGCTTTGTAATCTGTTCTTAACCTTCATGCTGATGAGGCTGTTATGTAACAAACAGTGAAGGCCAGATCTTATGTTGCTTCAGTGTATGGGAGCCCATGCCCAGAGACCCCAGTGAGGCCAGGTGGAAAGTTGGCTGCATTTTTGTTATTGAGATTATGTGGAAAACTTGTTTTTGGGCTGTGGGTAGCATCCCTGACCACAGAGAGGTGTATCCTGAGGTTTAGTGCATGATGCTATGTCTTGTCACTAGAACACTCCTGCTTTCAGGAAGCCCATGGCAATTCTCTTGACAGGGACACTGGCAAACCCTTTCTCCTTCAGTACCTAAATTTTGGCTGCATACAGAAGCAGGGATGACTGCTGTAAAGAAGGTGTTTATTATTTTTCTTCAATAGGAGCAATCTTTGGTTTGCCTTTAATCAAAAGAGGGATGTAGGTGAGGTGAGAGCCCTTGCTGAGCTCTCATTTTAGCAGAATGAAACACTGCAGCATCCATGCACCTATTTACTGGGAACACCTGATGAATGCTATGTAAACTGTGGTCAGGGAATGGCCAGCTTAAAAACCCAAACAAAAGTCTGGCTGTGAATTAGAGCTCTGAGCTCTAATTAATTCACCTATAATGAAAAATAATTTCACCTATAATGAAATCAGAGCCAACAGTATTCTCCTCATTTAAATGGAGGGAGAAGTATTTCACCTGACTAGATGCATCAAAATTCTGCATAGCATCTACACCCCACAAATCCAGACTCTGGCTAGAAGTGCTGTAGGAGTCATTTGTCAGTGTTTAGATCTCAGTTCCCACCAAAAACACATAGCAGTTCAGAGTGACTAAATTCCCAAGGTCATCCATGAAAACTGCAGTTCCTGCTAGTACACACCAAGTATTTAAGGCCCTTTTTCTTCTCTTTTCCTTTGCTTTATCAGGAACTGTGCAATAACTTTCATTAGACAAAACCAAAGCATAATTTATTTTGCATTTGCATCTTTATTCTACAACACAAGCAACATAAATAGTTTATACTTTTTGTTTTAAAATATTTCCATTTCAGAATTCAGTCAGAATAAAATATACACAAAATACAATTTGCAAGCCAGCTGACAGTGACTGCCCAACCACTGGACACCCAAGGACCATACAAAGCTAGCAGCACAACAGGACGTGGTGGACATGGGGAAGTGTTCTTGTAAAGAAGAGTAGAAAGGTAGAGGGAGGAAACATGGATGAGACCAAGGGATTGCAGATAGGTATGAACTCAGCAGAAGGTAAACCCAATGTAAGCACTTGTTTGACAAGGTAATTCATAGTCTCTCTTAAGAAGTACTATTGGATCCTCCTGAATATACAGCTAGAGAGATTAAGTCCTGGGAATCGTGTTTTGTGGTAAAATGCTTCCTCTGGCAGCCATCATAATGGAAATAAAATTTTATTTATTTATTTATTTATTTATTTTTAATTTTCAAACAGAAAAGAGATCTTTGGCGAAATAGAGCGTCCACTCCCTTTGGCTTGCTTTCAGTTCTGGTTGAAGGGCCCATAGAAGTATGCTTGCAGTCTCACAAAAATGACAAAAGAGGGAGGGGAGGGGAAAAGAGGCAGAGAAGAGGAAGTGGGGGGAACTGAAAGAAGGTTCTTGCTGCTGTCATTGCATACCTTCAATCTCTTGATCCCACCTGCTCTTGCAAACAGCGTGCAGTACAGGGCTCTGTCACCACCATGCTCTGCCCTTCCTGGCTGTTCTCCCTTTGCTATTGAGTCCTCTCTTCCTCTGCAGACTGGGGGGCTCAGGGGTCACAGCCTGATTGTGGAGGAGATATTTGTCCCTTGCTTGAGCCTGTGTACCTGTGCCTGTGTGCCAGCTCCGCTCTCTCGCTGCAGCTCGCTGCTTGAGGAAGTGTGGCACTTCACCACAGCCCAGATGGACCAAATGCATGGACAGGAAACAGGGCCCTGATGCTCCATGGGAGGCAGACAAAATTTATCAAAGTACATAAACTACCTTTGGAAAAGTGAGATGCTGGGGTAAAAGGATTGAATAGATCCTGTTGCCATGTTTCTTAACCAAAAATGCATTCCATAAACTCAGCTCCCTGACTCAATGTGGCAGTGTAGACTATGCAAACCTCAACTTGTGATTTTGCCAAAAATTGGAATTTGAGGGATCTGGTTCCACAGGCGAGCTCATTATTGCATTAATCCAGGATCATACAGCATAGCTCCACTAATATCCACAGAATTAGGGCATTTCTTCTTCCCTCTGCTTTTAGTTTTCAGCTTGGAGACCTCTGAGCACTAAGTGAAAAGACTGATGCACACTTTAAACCATATGTGTTTTCATTTTTCCTTTTTAAAAAGCCAGCACCGCATGTGTGGCCAAAACAGTTTAGTGTCATATATAAAGTATGTGTTCTGAGGGGAATTCGTAGAAATTACTTCTTCCTTGCAGTTGTACAACTTCTGGAGTCCCAGGCATGTTGCTGGTGAGGGCTGCTGAGACCCTTTGGTGATATCCCTATAGAAACTCCGCTCAAGTTAGGGAGGCTCAGTGAAGAGGGATCTCTAGCTGCCACATGCTTTTATCTAAATTGCATAAAATCCAACATTTGTGCTTCTTTGCAATGGTAAATTGGTCCTTTACAATAAAAGAAGAGAAACTTCTTTTGGTAAATTGATGGTATAATCTTACTTCTTTAACAAATGTGGAATGATCAGCAACTGAAAAAAAACCTATTTCATGTCGTAACCATGATGAGCCCTCTACAAAGGTCTTCCCATAAATTACTGTGTCTGGAATAATGAATAAATAGCCTGCTTAAACTCCTTAGACATATTACAGTATAAAAGTGGGGTGAAAAAAGGGGAAGCACTTCACTTTTCTTGTGAATTAAAAACAATTTAGCACTGAGAAATGGCATTTCTAGAAAGGATTGCTGAAGGTGACAATAGCCAAACCACATGCACAATTTCTCAACAGTTTCTATACAGACAAGCTAGGTAAAAAATAAATCGCTTTGGCTTGCTGGATCTGTGCAAAAGTGAGGGTTCTAGTTTTGCAGTACAGGACTGTGAGTCTGTGTGCTGGTTCCTGTGGATTTTTCAAGCAGGAGGTGTATGGAGGACAGCAGTAGAGAGGGTGATACAAAGAACTTAACAGGACTCCCCCTTTCCTGAGAACTCGTGGACCCATATGTAGGGATTGAAGGATTCAAGGACTGAGTCCTGAGTATTAAAGATCCATCCCTAGCTATTTAGCTTCCACTGATTTCAACAGCTTCAGCACTTTGAGTGTGGGCCCAAGCTGTGAAGAAAGGTACAAAGTGCAGGCAGCACATGGAGCTGGACTCTACTTTCTAACCTGTTTGCTGCTCGATTTCATGCTGTGCTGGGCTCTGCAGCGCTGATACCAACACTGAGATGCTGCTATATAAAGTACAGGTGAAGGGTGCACATGGTACTTAGAGGTGGGGATTTTATCTTTGGTGAGTGAGGATTTGTCAGTGAATTTTACATGAAGAATTAAGTTTTAAACAAAACTTGAAGCTCAAACTGAAAGGGAAAGCACCTTACAAGTCACAGGTGTAAACTGTGCTTGGCCTTGACATGTGCAAGCTAGAGTGCAGAGGATGTGAATTTTTCATCTGTGATGAGGCAAAAGCTGTGTTGCCTGTGCTGAGAGTTGTACAAGGAAAGTATTGCCCAGGTCTGTGTAAATCTTTTTCCAGTAATTCTTTCTATATGGTAAAATAAGTCAGTTATTCCCAAATGAGTGTTTATCCCTAGGAAAGTATTAAATCTGTATTTTAACATCATAAAGACATGAAAGCATGTTAACCAAGAGATAGTGGTGTTAATTTAATGGCTGCTGAATGCTCAGAAAAGGTACCAGAATAACTGTGTTAACCACTGCTGGTGTGACACAAATACATAACACACCAGATAAGCATATTACTAATGGGGATAGCTCTCCGAAAATATGCTGAATGCCCAGAATATGGCAGTGTTTGGAGCTACAGCTATCTGTACATAACACATCAATCATCTCATATGACTGCATATGTTCACAGTGCAGAATGAAGTGCAAACATATGCACTGACCTGAGACCATGTACATTGGGGTCAAACCTTGCACCTGTTCTGTAGGAAAAGGACTGCTTTCCTGATGAATGCTTTTAAGTTTTTAAATATTTGCACAGTGATGAGCTATTTCAGGTGCTTAAAGGTAGTTGGTGCTGGGCAGCAGCAACTTTCTCTGTTAGCAACTGCCTGCAAAATTTTAATGAGATGTCCTTGCCTCTGCTGGCTGCGGTGGCCCTGAGGAAGGCAGTGTGAATTAGGCAAAGGCAGCAGAGGTGCCGCTCTGGTACCTGAGAAGGATGTCAAGCTACCACGTCTTCTTTTTTAGAGCATTTCAGCTGAACAAAATTTACTGGGCAATCATTTTTAAAAACAACTGGCCAGTTCAGTAAAAAAAATTCAAACCCAACTCTTATAGAAAGTAATGTGACAAAAAAGTAAGGGCAAGAAAAGAGAAGAATGTGGTCATTAACCAAGGCAAAGAGAAAGACCAAGCTAAGGCTGTAAAGCAGAGTGACTGGTTTGCTCAAGGTTCGGATGTTTGGTTCAAGAGTAAAGCCGCCATGCATGAGGTTATAGAGCTAACAGTAAAGATTTGAGTGGGATACATGTGTATCCCATGTAATACACATGTGGATACAAGGATGCTACCACTACTGGCTGAGGTGCTTCCCCACTCACAAGGAGAAAGCAGAAAAGCCACTGTAGCATGGACATGTACCTGGACACAAGTGGGATGTGCAGAATTCCCCTTCTGAGGCTTAGGACAGGCTGGTGCCAGTCCCCTTTTCCTGGGACTGTTCTGGCAGATTTCTCCTTTGGGCTAAAAGCTTGCTTTATGAGGTCTGAAGGTACCATGCTGGCAGTCATGAGCCATGAAACAGGCCACACAGGACCTATGAAATGGTGACTTCACACATTCATTATTCTACTTCTTTGGGGCTTACCAATGTCTATAGCTAAACTAGCAGAAAAATTGCTGAGAATCCGATGAACCAACTAACATTTTTTAATTTGTTTATGTTTTAAAGGTACATCAGAAAGCTTCAGCTTCTACATCTCATGGTTGTGGTTACTGAAGTGGCCATGGACCACTCCCCTCACCTGGTTAGCATTTTATATACACAAGGAAAAGGAAGAGCAGCACATGCTGAACTTCTCTCTGTAATGTCCGCTGCTTCAAATATTCCTTCTTCCCTCCTTCTAAATTATATTTCTGGAATTACTCAAAGTTACTTATGACCTTTTAGGGAGGGGTGTTAATGAGCAGAGGCACTGAGGGTGACAATGGGCACTTAGTGCATAATTTAAAGGACAAAGTTCAAAACAGGCTGACAGCAACATAGCAAATTTATTTGTCCTCATTTTCCACTGTGGTATTTGTAGTGTAAATAGTTAAAATAAAATCACATTTTAGATCAAGATGGTGGCCAATTAGGTAACACCAAGTTATACTGTGCTCATGGGCTTGAGGGAGATGGTGGTAATGGGATTGTCACTCCTAAACATTTTTTTTCTGATTTACAGAAGGATTTTGCAACCACAATGCAACCATGGCATTTCCTAGATTCTAGGACCTCTTCTGATTATTTCACTAGTACTGCTATCAATTTTATTTTCCCTGCATAATTTAGGAATTTGCTTTAGTTTTAGATCAGTACAGCAAGGATCTGCATCCATTCAATGCATTTATAATGAAACCCATCAGAGTTGGCTGCTTTAAACATAGTTTATTATTATGATTTCTGTTGTTGACTAATTAACATACTGCTTTAAAAGCAGTTCTGTATAGATGCCAAATGAAAACTTTAAGAAAAAATGTAATCACACTTTTACTCTATCTAAAGATGTATAAGAAAAACATGGCAACAGAAATCAAACAGTGCTACTACTCTCCCAGATACCAAAGCCTAATCTAACCTGTCCCCTGTTGGGGGAAAATTGACAATTGAAAACATTGTTGAATTAGTAATTCAAAAAATCAGTTTAGGTGGTAGAAAAGAGTTGTTTTTACAGAATTTTTATGTCCTTTAAAGAATTTAGCAAAGGGAACATTTTAAAGAAAGGGAAACAGCATGAGTGGCACTACAGAAAGTTACGGGACAAATACTCCCTGCACAAGACTAGCATGTGACAAATGGGAAGCAGGCAATGGGAAAAGGCAGGAAGATAATGTCAGGCTCTTTGTAAACAAAGCAGCTTGGGAGATGGCTGTTCAGTGGAGCCTCTTGGCTCCCTGTTTTTCCAGGTTTAAGAGCTAAAAGTAGTTAGTTGTGCAAAATCCAGGCCTTATATAAAGAGATGATATTTTTAGGATGCTTTGGAGCAGGGACTAAAGCTGTATATTTAGTTGGCATGCACATATTAAAAGCCTTGGGAGAACAGCATTTAGGGGTCACCCAAAATTAAAATCAACTAATTTTCAACAAGTTACCAACAAATCAACAAATGATATAGCATGGGAGTACAAGGTGAAATTTCCCAAGGGCTGTGACACAACTTGTGCAGCAAGGTAACCCTTTGCTTTGTATCGTGTGAAAAGCATCACATATGCGTTTGACAACACAATAGTCAATCCTCCCCCTTCTCCTCCCTCTTAATAACAGCACATTGCAATAGTCCCAGTAGGAGTGCTGCATGGAGGGGGAATGTACTTCCATGAGGATCTGTCCTTTTCTATTTACAGCAGCAGACAAGAAATGAAAGAGAAACAGGAAATATACCTCCCTTTCATACTATTTTCCATCTTGCTTCAGCTCTGAGTGATAGGCTACATTTAACAAAGGTGATAAGGGTGTTCCTGGCTTCAGCAGCTCTATATAAACAAACATAAATTTCCAGTAGAATGACAGCTGCAGTGGCACTTAAACTGGAACACTGTACCTCTACTCTGCTTAAAAGAATACTGGACACTGGCACATGCTGGTATTTGCTGTGGTGTGTCTTCCCCACAGCTTCACAGGAAAGAGCAAAACAAACTTCCCTTTTGCCCTTAGAGGGAATTAAACATGTGGCAAAATGCTCAGCTGTAGGCATAGGTGAAGAGGCAGCCAGGGTGGTGTTGCAGAGAGGGCAGTTTGACAGCGCCATTTCTCTTCGAGCAATACTCCATAAGAGCAATGAAAGGATCAATAGTCTCTACTTGGTTCACTCATTTTAGACCTGGGATTCTTTAGCTACTCCAAATGTGACTTCAGAGACTCTTCTTGGAAAAAAATGAATTTCCACTTTCTAATGAGTGGCACATTTAGTTACTACAATAATCTTTAGTTGGCTATCCTCTCGCATGCCAATTTTTGAAGGGAAGATGTTAACCTAAAAAATGTCACCTTCTTCCTTGTCCTATAGCCCCACCTTTTCACTGACTTGTATTTACTTATTTATTTTTTAAGTTAAATAGGTTTACTGACCTGGTTTGACATCCACATGACAGTTGCACTCACAGCTAATTTCAAGTGTGGAAGTTCTGCTGCAGTTTCTGGTGGCTCCCACTGCTGAAAATTTGAATTAAAATGATGCCCATGAAATGTATCATCTCTTCTGGTAGGAGCCTGATTTATGGACAGGTTCTGGGCCCATGCCAGATCCTCTACACAGACTCATGCTTTGCCTCCTTTGCTAGTGTGAGTGAGGGACACACAATCTCAGGTGGATAGACAATATAAACTGACAATTTATCACCAACAAACAGGCAATTGATGAACCCCAAGTACTTCTTTGCTGTATACCTTGAATGTCTTCTGCCCTTTGCAACAGAGCACAGCTTGGTTTAAATGATGATATCGTAAACTCGGCCCACTCTTCCCAGCCATTCCCGCACTGCCTGGCGGACACGGATATCTGTCACGTGGCAAGTCAGTTGGCTGATACAGGGAAACACTGCTGGCTGCAGGGCTGTGAAAGTTTGGTCTGGCAGAGCCTGAATCTGGTTGAGAACTGTCAGCACCATGTTGGTCCATGCCTATGAAGAAATTTGATTTAAAAAAACCTCTTTAGAAGACCTTTCTAAATAGATGAGCCCATTGACTGAGACAGAAAATAAGGCATCTGGTGGTTGCAGCCTCATGAAGCAGACTGAGTAATGCCAGCATATTCATTTAATGTTCACTGTGACTTCCTAAACCACATTCAGTAGCACTAAGTCATTATTTGACTTTGAATTGCAGGCATCATGCTTACCCTTTCCTTTTTTTTGTCCCATAGTGAACAAAAATCTGTCAAGTTTGATGCTTTCACTGATTTGTGCACTTGGACATGCAAACAGCAAGCTGTTTAGCAGAAGAACCACTATTTTTCTCTGGAATTAACAAAAAAACCCCATTCTTAAGTACAAAACCAATGTGACAAGCAGCATGGCAAAAGCCTTCAGTGGGCTACAACCCATAGCAGTAAGTAATGAGTTTGCTGTAGGCAGTCAGTTCTCAGGATTAAGGGCAGCTTTGGCCCCAGTCATAGAAACACTCTTGAAAGCTGAACTAGTATATGCCTGATGACACTTCCCTGAAGACTTTCTTTTAATAGGACAGAATCAGACTTTTATTAATTCCAGCTCCTGATTCACTCTTCATCATTAGGACTTCATTATATAATACAATATTTAACATAAATATTATAATAATATATTAAAAAATAGGTATATTTTTATTTATTGTTATTATTATTAGCCTTCTACAAGAATGTCCTACCTGTATCTGGGCCTCTGCATCTCTAATAGATATATTCAGGGAGCTGACTGTGGACCCTGAACGGGGTCTCTTCTCTTGTCTCAGGATCTCTGGACCAGCACTGAATGAATGCCTCATCTGACCTTGATCTAGAAGATGTTGTGGCCGTTGGAGTACAGGTGAGTCTGGTCCTCTTGAACCCAGGAGTTCCCCTTTCTTTTCCACTTTGACCTCTTTGGTGAAGGATGTCATGGCCTGTTGCTGCTTTCTCTTCTTGTATTCTGTCATAAACTTGGAGATTGTTTTGTCAGTGGCTATGGTGTAGATTTTGTTGCCAGCACTCTCCCACCATTCTTTTTTCTTGGTTTGCTCTTTTTTCTCTGGTTTAGGACTCAGGGGTGGGGGTAGCAGCAATATTTCTCCACTCCCTCCTCGAGGTGTCAAGCTGTCTCCCAGTTGGTCCCGGATTTGACTTCGGTCATCTTCTGATGGTGTGTCCTTTCCAGATAGCCCTCCAGTTGATGGGGTGGAGGTTTCTGAGTGAAAAGATGGTAAAATGAAAAAAGAGTCACCTTTGAACACTGGAGGCTCCTCTACATTATTCTCCAGGTCCAGATGCATTTGGATGTAGTTATTGCACAGTTCCATGCAGAGCTTGTGAAGCCGTTTGATCAGCCATCCCCAGTCTGCATTGCTGACAGGCTGGACGCTCAAAGATGGGATTCGGGCCCTCCACTGCCGCTTCTCCTTCCCTCGCGGGGGACTGACCTGGGCAGTTTCTTCAAAAATGTCCTCGTCTTCTGAAGAGCACTGCTGTGATGAGTCTGTGCTTCTCTCATCATCTTCAAAGAGGATCTTTTTCACTTGCTCTGCAGTGATGTTCTCCTGGTTTGTCAGGATTGCACAAACCAAGGCATGGAAGTAGATATTGAAGCTCATTGCTGATTGGCGATACAAGTTGGCAGCTCCACTAATGCCAGACACTTTCTTCAACAAACACTTCAGCCCAGGTCTGGTGTCAAACTCTCTGGCTGTTCTGTAGGAGTCCAGGAGTAAGTCAAAGATGACTGCTAGGTTTTGCATGGAGATGTACCTGAGAAAACCAGCCAACTTGTTTTCTGGTACTTGTATTGCCATTTTCTCCTCCAAGTTAGAAGGGCCTTTCACAAATTCTTCCAGTAAGATGTCATATAAATTCTGGAGCAGTACTTGGTGGGACAGCAAGCTCACCACTATTGTCCTGAATGGAATACTTGGTAAACCAAGCATGGGAAGGAAAAAATCATAGCATATTAAAACGGTGCATTGTGCTTGTACTAGGAATAAAAGTCAGATATTTCAGCCTGCTATAACTGAAGAATTTATTAACACACAAATTATTCCTCCACCAAAGGTCAGACAACCTTTATTTTGCCATGACAAATTGAGGCCAAAACTAGTTTGCTACTTGGTTTCCCTTTCCACTAATGCCCAGGAGTACTTCTTAAAAATAAACCATGAAGAGTTATCCAACCAACAAAGAAACATGTACAGAAACATCAGCAGTGCAATGCAGCATGCAAAGAAGCTGAAGTCTGGCTGAAGGCACATTTCACTGCTTGCTCCCAAGACTTCAGCTTGAACACTGAGAGCCTAGCATGGAAATACCTATTCCTAACCCTGTTCCTCACAAATGATACTGGGTGATTCTTAGCTGTGCTCCTGTTAGAGGGATGCTGGGAGCTGATTTTTGATTTTCACAGGGGACACAGGAATGGCAAATGCCTCCAGCCAAAGTTTTCAGGTCTTTCGCCACTAAATTGCACTGAGAGGCTTACAGGCAAGGAAGGCTTGGAAGAAAGACAGCCCTGTTGTTTGGTACCTCATGGATTTCAAATGATAAATCGATACATTTATAATATATCTTGATATATATATAATACAATATATATCTTAATTTAATATATCTTGAGGTCTTTTTAAAAGGTCTTTATGTAAGGGCAATGTTTTAAATGGAGCTGATGCACATAATAATACTTTGATGTGATGGGTCAAGTTTTAATTAGCACAGTTATCAAGTAAGGAAGAGATTTTCAGTTTGCTTGCAATACTGAAGTTTTAGGTCTGAGTCAAAGCAAATCGTCACAAAACATGAGAGGTTCAGTTGTAGACTGAACTGCAAAAATTATTACGCTTTCATTAAACAACTTTCAGAAGTGTTTGGGAATACCAACACAAAAAGCCAAATATTAATTTTTTTTGAGAAATCCTATCAAGACCCAAATTTGAGAATACTACATTTAAAACAAAGTTCAGGGAAAACTACTCTTTGTTCCTTTGTTTGACATTCTCTGTGTCAGTTTGCCTACCATGGCACAGCTGTCAGTCAGTGCTGACACATCAGTAAAATTTAGTAGTCTTACTATTCGACAGTGATAAAATGTTGATGACTCTCACATACAGTTGAGCTCTTTATGGGGAAGCAGTTTTCTGCTGTAAAAATCATTACAGGCGCTGACTCAGAAAAGCTCTTAAGAGCATATATAAAGTTAAATGAGAGCTTGCAGTGATTTCAAGCAACAAATCCTGTTCCAAAAGCAGGCTCAGGAATGAAGCAGATCTGCTTTCCTTGTAATAGCCAAAAAAGCAATTTACAAGGACAGTGTAAAGTACTGCTCAGTCCCAAAAGAAACTGGTAGAGAACTACAGGTGAAAGCACAGTGTCAAAGCTGGTTAAGGATAGTATTTTCTTATTCTGCCCAAAGTTTCAAACTGAAATATAAGATTACTTTTTAGGAAGAAGAAAAGCTCCCTTACCCCAGCTTCCTGTGAAACGATGCAGCATTAAGGAAACAAAACCAAAAGGGAGAAGTGAAACCCTGCTAAGGTTAAAGTAAAACTTCGGAAAGGCCACATTTACTAACACGCATGATTGCCATATTACTGCACTGCTGTAGCAAATAATATGAAAACAGTGGCACAGTCAACTTTTGAGCTGTGTTTCAGTGAAAAAATGAGCATTGCTGGGATAACACTTGGGTATGGGCATATACACCTTTAGCAGTTGGTTGGACAAAGCACAGTGTGAGAGCATTCAGAGTTTGTACTAATTGCAAGCTTTATTTATTTGTTTAAAGACAAGCAAGATCCTTGCTACCCTTACAAACACAGCATGTTAGGTTGCATGGTCTTATGTGCTGTGAGATGTGAATATTCCAGTCTTTTGCTTTGCATTCATAGTAACAACGAGAATGACCTGCTAGCCTTTGGATAAAGCAGGTATTTTCCCCTATAAAGGAGCAGTTTAACCTGTGATCTCAAGCTTTCTTTGTCTCAGTGCAGGGCCCTGCTCTCTGATGGTGAGGCAACAGCACCTGCTCTTGGGGGAAAACTTCTATACAGCAGTGTAAGAATACAGACATCTTGCATGGTCTTTCTTCCTGCCCATCCAAAGAAGGACCATCACATTCTGGCTCCTTGTTGCAAGCAATAGTTTAGATTTGAATGGTATAAAACCATGCTTGGTATCTCGTAAAAGACAATTTCATGCCATTGCATACCTTGCAATACAAACACAAACCCTGAATGCAGAATTCTGATTCTTGGCCCAAATGATGGTACAGTAGTTGTTTAAACAACCAAGTGCAAGCAAGAGGAAATGTTCTTTCACAGGATCAGACTGTAGTGCAAATAGATGAGTTTTTCAGGTGGTAACATAACAGAATGACTTCCACAAAAATAATGTGCCAAGCGAAAACAACGCTCCCTAGCTCAATTTTGAGAGTTTTTGCGGTTTTGGATGTGGTCTCTTCAGTTTATAATGCCCCAGTTTATCCATCTTTTTCTACCTTCTTAACCAAGTAATTTTGAATTAAAAAGACCCTCGGTGATGCAGACATTGCATTTTCTAGGTATGACTAAAAACACAACAGTGTCACAAAACCTAATTTGATTGGTGTATTTGTTTCTGTTGATGAGCCCTATGGAGAGGTATGATTTACCAGGCTCAGTTCACATCTCTTCCTGTCCAGCACTATTTTTATCTTGCTTTTAGTGACACAGTGTCTTCCTTGGAAGATGTTTTACCTTCTCTGGTTATGCCCATTTGGTTTCTTATCTGGTGGCAGGTCAATGATGAGCACACATGACTGGGCGTGTTCAAACCCTTCCTTGTTGCTAGGGGTTTTTGGGGAGCACTGAGTCTCTAGCATGAAGACCTAGAAAACAAGAAGTTAAATAAAACAATCGGTTTAGCACTTGCAGTGGGTCCAGGGGAGGAAGGGATGGGAATAGGATTCCCTGCAGTGTGAAATATTTGTCATACTGAATTATTTTACAGTGATAGAGAGAATGCAAGGTATCTCCCCAAGCAGAGCTTTCGTGGAGTATGCTACTTTGGTAAAACAGCAGTGGGCTATCTCCAGACATCCAGTGGGGTGCAGGGGAAAGAACAGACATATTTTCCTTTGAACCTGTAAAAGGCATAACCCTAAATGCCAAACCAAGCTTTCTGCTGTCTGTATGCTTCTGTCTGAAAGTATCATGTACAGTGGAGACAAGGACCTGTTTGCACAGTTAGCCAGTTGCATCTAGAAAGGTCGGTTGTCAGAAGGATTATTTTCAGCCATGAAGATACAACAGACACCTAATATGCAATCATTTGGGGGTGTGTTGTGGTTTAACCAAAGACTAAACTAAATACCAAGCAGCCACGAACTTACCACACCCCACAACCCCATCCCTCTCAAGGATGGGGAAGGGAAGGGAATCAGGGAAAAAAAAGATAAACCCCATGAGTTGATATAAGAATGGTTTAATAATTCAAAAAAAAAAAATACAGTAATATCAACCACCACCACAAAAAGTGAGAAAACAAAAAAATAAGAGAGAGAGAGAGATAAACTTGCACAGTACAGTTGCTCATCACCCAAAGACTGATGATGCCCAGCCTGTTCCTGATCAGCCCCTCTCAGACAAACTCCCCTCATTTACATACTGAGCATGACACTCTGTGGTATGGGATATCCCTCTAGCCAGTCTCCATCAGCTGTCCTGGCCATGCTCCCCCCCAGGCTTCTCATGCGCCTCCTTACTGGCGGAGGATGGAAAACTGAATGGTCCTGGACAATTTGCTATTCAGCAACAACAAGAACATCAGTGTGTTATCAACATTATTCTCATACTAAGTTCCACAGCACTGTACCAACTACTAGGAAGAAAATTAACTCCATCCCAACCAAAATCAGTTCAGTGGGAAATAGGGAAACAGCTCTCAGTTGCTTTTGCTTTGTTTTGTAGCTTCATAGTCGTGGCAAATTCTCACTGAGGAGGACTCAGGGAGTGCCACTCTTAGTGTCAACAAGAAAAGTATTAATGTTACATTCCCTGCTTTCCTGAGTTCTACATCTTTAAAACTTAATTTAAAGCACATTTTCTATTCAAACAATGTCTGCCACTACCACAATTTGTGATCACCAATCCTGGTCTGTGTGTCTCAGATTTTCAACATCAGAGTATGATTTATCAAATCAGAAACTGTCAGCAAACATCTGCTGGCTGTTTTAATCTATCTGCTTTCCCATGCTGAAACTCTCATATGGTATTCACAGTTTTATGGTACTCTGCAGGTCATTAAGTTCAATCTGCTGTATTTCAAAGAAATTGTTTCATATAACCACTTTCACAGAATGAATAATCATTGTAGTCAAAAGGACCCTAAGAAGGTCGTTTCCAAGTTTGCTCTGCTGATTCTGATTAGGAGTCACTGAATCACTTGTTAAATTATCCTCTAGTTCCCAGCAACCCTTTTTCTTCTTTGCAATCTATACCTAAGTATTTACAGAGAAAAAAGCTTTGATGGGTTAATCAAATCTTGCTTTCCTATTTTCATATCACCATCTCTATTCTAGTGCAATTTTTGTCCTTTGAATTTATCATTCTTTAACAGAGTATTCAGAAATCTTTGTTAGATTCTTGATGAGGAATCACAGTGACACTATTGTTTCCCTTCCTCTATCAGAAACATTTCCACTGATGTATGCTAACCTGGCAATTTTTAAAATTACATTTCACATTAGGCTCATTATCAGTCCTCTTTAGATACCCATGCATTTTTTTCCCACCCTAGGCATTCCAAATTCCTATTTACAGGCCGACAGTTTCGAGGTTTTGGGGATTTTTTCTTTTCTTTTTTTTTTCGAATACTACTATTAGGCAATTAATGTTAGCCTGGTGATAAGAAAGTCTTTGCTGGTAGGGTTTGTAAGGAAGATGGGGGAAAAAATACACTTCATAAAGAAATGCTTGAAGTTTAAAAGGTTTTCTGACTTCCCCTGAAACATGTGTCAGTACCTGTTGTGCCATGGCTCTGATTCTCCAGTACTCAGCTTCAGCACTTGGTGAGAGGGAGGGGGCCGCCACCTTCACTTCACAGGCATCTCCACTAAAGCTTTCAGTACCACTGTGGAAATAGCCCAACAGGTTCTATAGAGAGACACAACATCAGAATTAATTTTGTGTTAAACAAGTGACTGTAGCCATGTCCAGCCTGCTGTGTGAAATACAAGAATCAGTGATTTGCCATTCCCACCAGCTGATCACCTGCCATCTAGCAATTAATATATCCAACGTAAAGGCAGCTTCTTATGGATGCTGGTCTGCAAAGTCTTCACAGGATTTTTTGTTTACAAAACAGACAGTGAATTGAAAACTATTATATGTAGAGCATGCAGCTACAGCAAAGCAACATTCTACCTATTCTTCTAGGTCTTCTACCTAGTTTTGGCAAGTCCAGAGGAAGAAATGGATCAAAAGGAAAATTTTCACCTATTGAACTCTTCTGATTTCATTCTCCATTGCTGATCCAACATGTTTACTTGTGAATTGACAAATTAACAACTTTTCAAAAGTTAGTGCATCCACTGTGTGATTACATTTTGACTGACAGCAAAATGGCAGTTTTACCTTTACTGGCTCCAGAGTGGCAGAGAATGCATCCTGCAAGGCACAACATGCAAGCCTCCACATCTCTTCAGTAAAAACAGGCCCTGCTGTCACCAACACATATCTGCAAGGACACAGGAACATGTTGCCATGTTCAAAAAGGAACTAGACAATTCCTACTTATAAAAGAAGGAGGTTGAAAACTCCCATCTTTGGAAGTGCCCAAGACCAAGCTGGATGGGGTTTTGAGCAACTTCGTCTAGTGGAAAGTGTCTCTGCCCATAGAAGGGGAGTTGAAACTAAGTGCTATTTAATGTCCCTTCCAACCCAAAACATTCTATGAAAACAGAACAAAAGGCTTACTCAGTAGCTAGCTAATGTTATCCAATCTCCTCTGACCTATTTTTGCAACTACACTATAGTTTAGACATTTTGCCACGGGAACCATACACTATGTAACTGTATAAATGCAGTGCTTATTTTGATTATGACTGTAATAACCTGAAGACTGTGAAAGGTGCTAATTATCTCTAAAGACCTGTAAATGCCAGGAGAAGACCCTTTTTCTTAGGGGTCAATTATTGACTAAATATATATAAACAATGTGCTTTTTTTTTGAGAATCATACATATAGTAATGCCTGAAATCACAGGTTCTGAAGCACACTGAAAACAGCAAGAAAAGGCTAATAAGTCTAAAATTCATTATTCCACTAAAAAGAGCTAAGATGTATTGTAGACTTCTTTTGAGATGTTAACCAACTTATCAGCCCACAAGTTCTTCAAAGATACAGACATCTTTTTTGAATATGCTAAGAGTGAACAGATTGGGTTACCTGATACAGGAGCAGCCAACTCTGGAAATAATTTCTGTTGGTTCTGCTACACAGGCTACCAGCAACTTGAAAAGATCTTTCAACATAGTATTGATCATATTTTCATAACCAATATCTATAAGGAAAAAACACAGACTGGTTTTAACATCATTGTCTTTTCACTATAATTAAACAGTCTTCCTACACTTACTTTGCTATTCAGAGAATTTGCAAAACCAAATGCTATTTATGCAGCTATTGAAACATGCATCATATCAAGCTGAAATAAGAACAATCCTTTTTAAGTTAACAGTATTACATGTCTGGACTGAACTGGTACAGGAGAAATTATCTTAGATCCTGTTTCTGATATTCCAGTTCCTTATGATCAAAATCTTTGTATCTTCTTTTGGGAAGTATACTAAATATGATGATCTTTTAATTTCAAAGATAGTCCTGTTTTGAGAAGGAGCCTGGACTAAATAACTTCCATAAGTGTCTTACAATTTTTTTCCCCCATAACTCTGAACCCTATAAAGAAAAAAAAAAATCCCAATCAGAAATTTTTAACTCTCCTCCTATTTCATGCTTGAGTAACCTAAAAAGCAATGAAACTACCTCCCAAGTAGCTATTCAATAACATGTCACTGATGACAGTAGATATGACACTACAATGACATACCTGAGTGTATGAAATTCTGAATGTGCTCCACTACGAGTTCACTGGAAAGACCAATGGCATGCTTGAAATTAGAAGATGCCACATCCCAGTAAGAATGGTCGCCATGGCTGCGATGGAGCCAAAGAGACATCGTGGGAAGAAGAAGATGTACAACTGCATAAATGCCAAATCCTGGTCCTTAAAATAAACACAATAATGGTTGTATACACTTTCTTACAAAGCCTACATGCTCAGTAAAATTGCTAACTTGTTCCAAGCTGAAGCTTGAAGTAATGCTGAAGGAAAGAGGTTCTGAAACTTTTTTGTGGGATGAGAGTGGCAAAATGTTTTGGATGTAGTTATGAGGTACATTCAGCTAACTCTTTACCTGCAGTCTTTCCCAGCAGATCTGCAGGTTTATGTAATTTTCTCTTTCCACTTCCTAGACACGAAGCAACCTTTTTCTGTGGCTAGGACATTGATAGAGTACTACACCTCTTTATTGTGCAATGAATTTAAGCATATGCTCAATATGCTCTCACATGCCTTTTGTCAACAGAATGATGGACTGACTGGAACAATTTACCAGCTCTGAGAAAATCCCTTTCTAGTAGAGAATGTCTCTGTGCAGCTTTAACACAAGTAACATACTTTACAGAAATGACTTAGGAGTCTATAAGGTTTGGCTAGGACTCCATTAGCTCACATTTTATCAAGCCCTTTCATTACCAGGTGTCTTGGCAACATCCCTCAGCAACTCAAAGAGCAGATCCAAAGTAGGAGGCTGATGCTGACGGGGACAGTTGGATATGGCAGTTGTTAATTCTTCCAGCAGAATAATCCAGACATTGATAAGGCCTACAAGTAAAGAAAGAAAGATTAAAAACCATGAATAAGATACTGCTTACACAGGTGAAACTTGCCCTCAGAAATGATGGAAATTAATAAATTAAGTAACTTAAAGATCATGGTTCTTGCATGTTTACTGTTGTCGTGTAATAGTTGTGGGCAATAGCCCACAATTTTTGAAGTGATTGTTTCCTTTTCTCTCCCTTTTTATCAAGTTTGTGTTTTGTCCCATCCTTCCTCATCAATGCACATACTGTACTATTCCTACTAGCTCAGTCTCTTTACCCTTGTGTAAAACATCCCACAAAAATGATATAAATAATGCCTCATCTCGTTACCATTGCAAATGCTGTCCAGAATAGATTGTACTCCTTTAGGTTATGCTTTAAAGCAAGGCTCCTGAGGAGACTAGCCATAATTTAACTGGCTCTATTTGGTACCCAGAACTGAACAGTAAAAATATCTCATGAGGTTTAATCAGGCTGCCTCACATGTCATCTTTAGATGTTGAAGAGGTCACAGAGCTGGACAAGTACCAGAACAGCAGATAGGATACAGGTGAGCTCTCATCTACAGTGGCAAACAGGTATCCCTTAAAAGATTACGAGATACAACTAGTATTCAATACAGTTTTGAAGATGGTTAGGAATGGCTGCCCTTTAATTTTTCACAGATGCCTTAGGTATTTGCTAGTTCCCCATGATAACATGAACAACTAGAAGGATCTTGCATCATTACAATCTTGAGTTGAATCGTCCTAAAAGGCTATTTATTGTGGTTTTATTAGGCTAAAATGGATTTTACTTTTTCACTAATAAGTTCATGTTCTCTGCCAATGGTAGCTATGCTGATATAGTCTGTTATCTTAATGATACTTGCTGGATAATTACATTATAAAAGGCAATACAAGAAGGAACATTGTTTAAGATTCACTGAGCTTGCTGACTTCAAGAATCTTCCTGAGAAACAAGGAAAAAACACTGAAATCATTACTTCATAACTAGGTTGAGCATTTATTTATTCACACCACTTTCAGAGGGCAGTATGTATGGTGGCATTGTTTTGAGTCAGGTAGACTTTAATGATACTTATAGATAAAGAAACAGCACAAATGACTCAGAACAAAATGTGGACATTTTCTAATCTGGGAGAACTGAGTATCTCTAAAGCACCCTCTTGAAGAGTCCAGCATGAAATCAAATACAATAGGAAAATATATTGCAAATATGGCAAGTAGGTTAAAACATTTTGCCTCATCCTGCTACCATCTTTGAGCACTAGAGTGCCAGGTCAAGACTGCCTTGTGTCTTTGTAAAGTCAGTTTGCCTAGCAATGCTCTAACACCATTGCCATGTAAATAGCAATTTGAGTGAGAGCCTCAGGGCTTAGCTCTGACAAGAACCAAAAGAAGGTTTATTTGCTGCAGGGTGATATTTCTATTTACAGCAAGAGATTGACAGGCAGTGTCACTTCGGAACAGCAGGCAACTGAGTTCCAAGTCTGATTCAAAGCAGTCTGATTCAAAGGACTTGTAACTTTCTGGTTTCAGAGAGCAGCTTTTCTCTCCTTTATCCTGGGTAGCAAGAACAGGACAATCCATACGGTGGAAGAGTCTAGACAAAAGTAGGTACCAAGGGCCAGAATGGTGAGGCACATGAATGAAATGCATTGGAGTCAGCCTGCTTTCTGCCAGGCTGCAGCTGACTCTTCACAGAGGCAGCCTGGTTGGAACAGCTCAGTAGTTCACATATTCAAAAGTGACTGTACCGCTGTGAAGGTCTCCTGGGGCCAGAAGCCATAAGGCTGCATTCCTTTTCTGCTCGGCTCTGCACACTCTAGTTCATCCAACACCTGATTAATCTACAACCCATATAAACCCTCCAATAATCAGGAGACAAATGCTGCTTGTTTTTTCTGGAGGTCATAGTGCTTTTTACGGACTTCAGAAAATCACTGTTTATTTCAACAGACCACAGGACCTAAGTTTGGAAACATTTAAACAATTATTCTTTATTTTTCTAGACTGTAACTCAATACTGGTATTTTTTTTTCTGTTAAAAGCAGGCCTGCCAATACCAACTTTAAAAGATTTTCACTCCTTTACTTCAGCTGTGGTTTAGAAAGTATTTTTGTGTTAGCTCTCTATAGGAAATATACAATGTTGTATTATGAATATCAGGATAATAAAAAGAAACGTTAATCAAAATATTGTTATCTTGCCCTAAGAGAGGGGTTATATTTTTCTCATTTATGAACTGTATCTTTTACATAAAGGAGGTGACAGGACCTGAACTTCCAAGCTCTCTGTGCACTTGTGGGTGTGTGTGTAGACAACAAAGAAACAATAAATTACGAATTTTGCCTCCTTTTTGCTTCCAGCAGTTGGCAAAATTTGCAGCAACATGTAGAAGAAGCAATTGATTAGTTCTGCATTTACTACTTTAAGTGCACTTACCAGTGTCATCATCAAAGTCAGAAAGGATGCACTCAGTCCCATCCTCACTGCTGGCTGACTGTTCCTGCGCTCTTCGGGGCAAGTTAACCAGCCGGCCACTGAGGAAGATGGGTTTCAAGGGCATTTTATAGATTTTGGCTAACAACTTGGGAGGGTGAAGAAGAGAAGAGAAGAGAGAGAAAAATAAGATAAATATCCACAGTAAAGTTTGTAAAAGCGATCACATACAACACAGGTATGTAAAATGCAATAAAAGGTATGCAAACACAATTAGTGGCCTAAAGTCTTTGGTTCACTGGCAAGTAAAAAATTGTGGGTAAAGAGAGGGAGAACAGCAATTCAAATAACACATTTCTGAGATGGGAGTGTGCTCTCTTCTCATTTGAGGGCAAGCGTTCAACTCACTGATTGCATCTATGACCTATGAAGCTCCGTTAACCGTACTATTGCAGGGATGCTACCAGCATCTAATCAGGTTTTTCTAAGAAAATAATGTACTTGCAATATACAGAGGGGATTTTTTTTTAAATCATTCCTGTTCTTCTTTTACTGGCAAGTTAAAAGGTACACCAAGATAAAAATGGCTGCTTCTTTTAAAGAGGAGAAAATATTTTCCTCTCACTGTGAACTGGAGTTTGTAAGGACGAGGAATAGCAATATGGTACAAACAGTGTATAGACAGAACATACATTAGATATATACATAGATATTTACTAAAGTTTTAGATGAACAAGACAGCAAGTTGAATTTGGTATGTCTGCTGTTTATTATTCTGAGTTGCCTTATTCCCTTCTTTTCTCAGTCTGCATACTGAATCCACCCTCTATCTCTGAATTTAGATATTAAGTATTTTCAGCAATCATAGTATCCTTTGTCATGTTTTTGTATTGTACCCAGAAAAACATGGCCTGGGTCCAACAAAAAGACCTTCAGGTGCTACAGAAATACAAACATTATGAAATCAGGCAAAAATTGTCCAGAAAACCCTAGATAAAAATATATGTTGTGTGCAAGGAGATTACAGGAAACATGCCAGCATTCTAATTATTAGAGATTTGTCCTGAACTTCAGATATTTTTGTATGGTACAAATAAGCTGCTTCTGCATTTCAGAGGGTGCAACCTGTTGTTCTTAAAATACTAGCATTCTCAACTTCTTGGTTTCTTTTTGCTTTTTGTCCTTCATTCCCAACACAGTTTATGGTAACTGTTTAAATAAGAATGAATTTAGCTTTGAATTACTATGAGGTTTTGAACATTCACATTTTCTCACATGCTCCCTGGGTCTGAGTGTTTTTATCTCCTCAGTTTTCCCAATGCTGCTGGCCTGGAATGTATGACCCAGGCATTTGGTAGTGCAGGGTTAACATTAACATCAGGTACTACCACAGACTACAGTACTACCACAGGTATTACCACAGGTAATACCACAGACTCTGCTGGGTTCATGCAAATCATCCAATGACTGATGCAAAGCCTGCAGGTTAGAATTGTTTCCCAGGCCAGGTTGGTGCCTGTACAACATTGTTCACCATACCTGAGAACATCTCCTGAGGTAATCAAGCGCAGGAAGGCACAAGTCTGTAGATGCAGATCCTGATCCTGGCACACAGTCACCCATCTCCTTACAATCTACTTCCCCTGGGGACAGGAAAGACAGCATTGGGAAGGACAGAAGAAAAGAAATAAATAGAGCATTAGTTTTCTTTTCCCATTCAGTTACAATCCAGTATCTGAACAGAATCCAGAAAATATCCTTTGTTTGATCTTCTTAGATGACAACCAGGCAACCCTCATGCAAACAATACAGTAATACTGGTCATAGTTTGTATACAATTTTTTATATAAATAAATGCTTTAATAAACATATGCCTATTTAATATCTCCTTAGTAGAGTTTTTGGGAGTTCTAATAATCATAGATTATATTAACTGTTATATTGACTTCATTATTCCACTTACTTCATGGGTGTAGAAATTACTTGCTCATATTCATCATTTGCTCAATTATTGTATTTTTTTCTATTCATTTGCATCCCACTGCCCGGGAAAATTCTTCTGCCACAAGTTCTTCCTATTAGTTTACTTAGTGCTTAAATATATCATTTTATATTTTGTATACTACACTTCCTTCTGCTGTCTAATGCAGGTATCAAGGTCTCACAGTTTCAACTGTATGACACATATCCTCAGGTTCTAGTGCCTCTCTATTGCTGGTATTCCCAGCTTCCATCAGCAGACTGCTCCTTTCAGGCCAGCTTCTCTAAGGGAATTCAATAAGCAGAGCAGTTCCAAGGCATCCTGCTGCAGAGCTCCTCTTTGGATAACTCCATTCACTCCATCATTTTCTCTGTTTGCCAGTCTGCCTGTCTCCTTTCAGATGATGTTCTGTCCACCTTAGAATACTTGGCTCAGAACCATTTTTTCAGTTTATCCAAATACTTCCCATTCAGTGCCAAATCTGAAGTGTAACTAAATGCCTATCAACATCAACATTTTCTTGCCTTAAAAAGTTATTCCTCTCATTAAAAGTACAATATAAATATTAAATTATTTTATTAGATCCTACTTTATTCTCCTTTCACTATATTTATTTGCTCTTTCTATGCTCTTAACTATTCCCTCCATTTCTGCTACTGAGATCAGCCAAGTCAGCAGTGAAGTTTGAATCCTTTAGTTTTACAATAAAATGCACATAGTATGGCATTGTATTTGCTGATGTTTCCTATAGTCCTATTACCTTCAATACAAAAAAACCCTTGCTTTTTTATATGTGACCACAATGGGGTCAAAATTATCTCATGAAAGCGAGAAATGTAAAGAAATATAAGACAGGCTTTTAAGCTCTCCAGAAGAAACATGAGTTTCCTCTATTGGTACTGGATATGTAAGTTTATTTCTCTTTTGTAGTAATAAGTACAATTACAATTACAGCAAGGTGAATTCTTCCCCCATTGAAATCAATGGTGAAATAGCTCAATGAGACAAGAGTAACATTAAAGAGTAGATCTGTTGCAGCTAGGTGCTTCATTTAAATCAAACGGAGCTGCTTACAGACCTAGAAACCTCTGTGAATTAATATTCATATAGAAACCAAAAGCCCCATTTTATCACCACTTAAAAGTTCTGTATTTTACATCCACAAAAAAACCCCAACAATGTCACAGTTCAATGAAAAGTGTCAGACTCTAATGATCAAGGCAAGCCATGGATCACCAGCATGTGGGCAGAACGACCCAGCACCATTTGCCTTTGTTCTGAAGGCTGGTGAAGCATGACAATTACTCTGCAGGGTCACCCTGACATGCTCTGCCTGGTCTCTGCTGAATACAGTGTAAAACACACTGCTCTGTTGCAAACAATCCATGCTGTCTCTGCACAATGCCAGGCCATTTCTACAATATTCTAGGTTTGGAGGGTTTTTTGTTTTATAATTTACATGAATATAAGCAAGTCCTTCAAATTCCTCAAATTGAGAAGCAGACACTTAATAGTGAGATGCATCTTTGCTGCTATAAAGACTTGAAGAACGGATAGTTTAAAAATGTTACAGAAATAATCCCTTCGTGTTGATTTAATTTTTTTAAAGCATTCTGGACTCAACCTCTTCACTGGCCCTCTCTTTCCTACCGTTCTATGTATTACATAATTGAATTATCTGTTTCTGTGGGATCAAGCCTGACATATCATGGCTTAAAAGGAAAATATTTACCCAGTCCTTTGACAAACTTCATAAGGCACATAATATAACTGGTGGCAGCGTTGGCAAAGACCTGGATGTTGTCTGTGTTTAGAAATGCTTCAAAGACATCAAACACTGGAGCCTGGCGTTTCCCTGTGGAGATAACAAGATGAGAACTCTTCCTCACACCCCTGTAGAAATTATTTTCCAACCATTTTTCAGCAATTTAACTCAATCTGTAGAATTTTTTCTATTCTGGGCAGAGACAGAAATGATCTTGAAAGTAAAACCTTCTTTTGCTCATGGGGCAACTCAGCCTTTCATAGGAAGTGATAGAGATTCCCTCCTTTGCCCAGTCTATGACAAATACCAGTTTATGCCTGCTCAAAAGGTAAGAGAAGGTTTGAGCTCTTGGACGCAGGAGCTAATACTTCTGTTTGGTGGAGGTTTCTGTTTAGTTTCTAGATTAGCTTTTGATAAGCACCAAGATGACATAAATCATGCAGAAAACCATTCAGACTATAGAGTAACAAAATAGCCTTGCTTTTCCAAAGTAGATTATCTCTTCAAAAGCTGTGTACGCCAGCATTCAGCCATTAGTCATAACAGATCTAAATGACAAAGTTTAGGCAGAAAACCATGTCCCTTACACGTGACTTGTCAGATTTAAACATACCTTCTAATCAGAAAAAATGACATTTCCACACAAGAAAACATCTCAGGGAGGAATGCACATTCTTACAGAAACGTGGTCTGTAATAGTATTAGGATTCTGAAAGCGTTGTGATCAAATGCCTGGACAAGCTGTTGCCTAGATTATCACATTAAGTTACCATGATGTGTAAGATGCAATAGGTTTCATACACTAGAGAAGGCAGTCCACAAGAGACATGCTCCTTGAAAACAGTCCTTTTTCCAGCAGGACAGTGACAAATGCTCAGCCAAGCTCAGCACCCTTGCACTACTGTCTTATGCAGAATTATTCAAGTAGGTTTGAAACATTTTTTTCTCATTCTAATAATTTGTTAGAATGTAGAGGATAAAGGGTCAGAACAATATGTCTGCTTTCCTCCCTACCCCAACTAATAAGTCAGATAGTTTGTTACAGTTCTAGAGTGCTGTAGTGCCACTGTTCAGTTAGGGCTTTTAAATTCATTGAGTTAGTTACTGTGTCCCTCAGGGAATCAAAACCACATTTGAAACAGTGCAGTAAGTCCTTACCCATGGAGTATTCTCCTACAAGGTACTCTTTAACTTCTGACTTGCTGCTGCTGTGCACTGTTTCCAGGGCACTGAACAGGGGTCTCCATCCTGACTGGATCTGGGTAGAACACATTTCCACCAACTCTCCTATAGAGGTGATCACCTGCAGCCGGTGTAGGAGAGGTTAAAAGAAAAAGAACCAAAAACCAGAATTGATATACAGATGGATCTTCAGAAGGAAAGAGAATGTCTTTAAACACATTCCTAGACCTCACTATGACAGTCTAGATTAATTTCTTCTTTAAAATTTTTAGATAGTAGTAAATAAATCTTTATTTAATTGCTTTAAAGCCAGGTCTGCTGTCTCTGTGCTCTGCCAAAATGCTGGAATAGGTAGGCAGAGCACTCCCAATTCCTTGAAGGTGTTAAGGGGCAGCATTCCAGGGGAGTTTGGGAAACACTCTCAGGTGGACCAAGTGCACTCTGGAAACCATTCTTATGGACATGAAGACCACATACAGACACATTGATCAGAGCTGACTTGCCTGGTCTTGGACATCCTCATCACACAGCTCCAGCTGCATGATGCGCTCAAAGGGGCGGAAAAGCGCCTCGTTGAAGTGAAAGTGAGAAGGCTCGTTCCAGTCCATCAGCACTTCTGTGAGGATGTCATGGATGAAGGAGACAGCCTTCTGAGACACATGTCTCTCCTTGTGACAGGCAGCCTGCAGGGAAAGAAGTATTAGGTTGTGTCCAAGCAAAAAATTTGCTTTATTCAGACACTTTCAAGGGAGGTAAGCACTACATTTTACTGAACCTTCAAAACAGCTTCACCACTGATGTGACCAGGGTGATGTAATGTACAGGTCACTGTAATGAAAACAAGAGACTACTGCCATGGAAGCAGATGACTGAGACTCTGAGCTGCCAGGAGGCTCACAGATGTATGAAATTTTGCTGACAATTAAAAACACATAGAGCTAAAAATAAACAAATACCAAAACCCATAGAACAGAACTTGTGTGAAATGTCCTTTGTTTGGACTGTGTGACAATTCTTCCCTTCAAAAGGTAGCAGCTGAGCTGGTTTTATGTGGGAAAAGAAATCCTGCATCCTTTTATGGGAAGAACTGCAAGGATGCAGACCTTGACTGGGAATATAGGCAGATGGAGGAGTCCCTTAGAGCCCCTTGGGGTGGTTTTAGCTTTTTTCACAATTTGCATCATATTGCAGAAGCCCAGCACCCTGTCCCTGCCCATTTCAGTCACTTGCAAGCACACTCCTTGGTGGCAGTACCGCAATATGTGACACAGTGTGTACAACACAGAGCAGATTCGACAGTGTTGAAGGTTGTTATAGCTGTTAAGAGCTATCAAGCCGCCTCCATCTTTTTAAGCTTTGTCACCCTGTGCACACATTCCCATTTTTGTCCCCCATTCCTACCTCTACAAGGTGAGGAGCCACCAAGCTCCAGCAGCGCATGAGGTGGAGCAATGGGCGGGATTTACTCCTTACAATTCTGAGCATGGCATCACCAAGGCGGAATAAGTGAAGTGCACTTCTCCTGTCCTGTGTAGATTTTACTTCACCTACAAGAAGGTATAAGAAAAAATGGAAGCTAAGCATCAGCTGCTCCTCCACTCCTAAATGTCTGAATTGGAAGTAGAAATTATTGATTAAGTGATTGATTAACTGATTAATTATTGATAAGCTTTAGTGAGAGCTGAGAAAAATATAAAAAACAACCCAAAACCAATGTAAAACACAGCCTATGCCTGTGTAGGTAAAAGGACAGGAGATGGACCCAAGTTTAAACTTTACTATACATACTTTAAGTGATCACTTCTTTTGTGAACATATGAAAGACAAAGGCTTGGAAAAGTAGTGCAGTAAAGTTAAGCAAGGAGTTAAGTAATTGATATTAAGACCCAACATGGTAGTTATGAAAGGTTTTGGTGACATCTACAGGAAAGATTACAAACTGCAAATTATTTAGCTTGAGTATTTAATTCTGTATTTCTTATTAAGCAAAGGATATAAAGAACAGAATGTGTGAAAATGCTTTTCTGTTTCCCAGTCACTAATAGCTGTTATTTCCTGTTGAAAGGGATTCATCTTCCATTGCTTTTACAACATTTGGAAAGATACTTCATCCTCTCATTTCAAATACACTGGTGCTTTTATCTCTAACAACAGATGTAATCAGGGGACATATCACTTTTAAAATAAAAAATAGCATTTAATTCTTCTATCTTAATTTTAATTTCATCATTAAAACTACTGTTGATTGACCACTACATGACATGAAAAGAAGAAATCTATTTATTAAAACTAGAGTTATGAATGTTGAGGTCTGAAAACAAGCAAGACCAAAAAAATCAAAAACTTGAAATGTCATACTGAGAAAATGACAAGTAGCACTTCAGGGAGGGAGGAAACTAATTAAATTGGAGACACAGATAACAACTGTGTCAGCCACAGGACAGAACAAAACCTGTATGACTAATGTAGCTTCTACAGGCACAGTATAATAAGTGAAGTTATCTTCCTTTGTGTCCAATTCTTCTGCTCTATTTGAGACAGTGATGGAGACAACAATTTACAGGCTTTGTACTGTGAGGTACATGCTCTACTCTGTTGGGGAAAATCAAGCAGGACAAATCCCGCTGCTTTATTTAACATTCTTTGTTTGTGTGCTTTGTACTCTATCACCCATTTCCTGAACACTTCTGAGGTTATCCTACTGTCAGATGTCAAACCTAAATCCAGTGTCTTAAGTCTAGATTGACCCAAATTTCCATAGTGGCCTGGGTTCAAAAACAGAGCTGTGATTATATATTGGCAGGCAATTAACACCCCGCAAAGTCCAAGAACCAAATGAATGTCCTGTGTTTCAAAGCTGGTGTGGATGTGGTCCCTGTCCAAAAAAAGTGCTCAATCTTTTCTAAAGACAAAAAATGGTTCCCACAATTCTAATAAGAAAGATCTTGTTAGGCTACATACTGTGTTTTATTTATACCTTGAAATTTCAATTGGAAAAAATTGGTAGGAATACAAAGTAAGTCCTGTAAGCAGTACAATTGTATATAAAACACTCTGTACAGGATCTTCAGGTGATTTACCTGGCATTGCTAGCGAGTAATCAACTGTATCTGTGACTGAATGGAAAAGCTGGGCCTGAGAAGCCTTCTTGAGCTGGTAAAGGAAGCCTGCCAATGCCGTCAAGTTTAACTTGTCAGCAGCATCTTCAAAAAGCCTGTAGGTAAAGAACAGAGTCTAACTGAAAAATTCATGAGATGCAGACTTAAATGTGTATGTAAGAGGAAAACTCCTATCTGTTTGTGGCTTCTATATGTTACCTTTCTTGACACATTGGGTTATTGAGGGCTTTTTCATTTATACAGTGCAGCAGCAAGACTTTGATCTAGAAGCTTTATTAATTGGAGGGTGGGAAGTAGGTTGCTAAGGGATCAACAAGAACCTTTTCAAGATTCAACTATGGTGCTAAAACAGAAAGTCACTTTTTCAAGTTACCTTAGTGCTATAAGCCATTCATGAACCAGTAATCAAAAACCAGCTGAAACGTACCCAGACCTCACAATAAAGATCATCATAGCCTCATTGACTAAATTTAGAGTTGCACCAGTTTGCTCCATCTGAAGTTACTGACCCAAACTTGAAAAATGAATTAATTCAAGTCTTAAACCTAAGGTTACTTTACCTGAATTGCTATTTCAGAATATTTTGCTGGTTTTGGCTGGGGTAGAGTTTAATTTTTTAACACTAGCCAGTATGGCACTATGTTTTGTTTAAACAGTGACAAATACAAGCAAGAGCTGTTATTTTCAGCTGCAGTGGGCTCCTAGGATTTAACAGTTAAAATCTGCACACATAAAACAGAAAGTGTGGTTACACTGGAGCTCCACAGAGATTACAGTCACATTTCACATGGTAGAGCCAGAAATTGACAAAAATATGATTTTCTGTTGTTGCTTTTCATGAAAAACTTTCTATAGTCCTAAGAAACAAGGGATTAAGTCCTAATAAACATTTGCACTTAAGTCAAAGGGTAGAAATGAAACATTAAAATTACAGTATTGCTATTCTCTAATTCTCAGAACCAAGTTTCATTGTAAGCTTCCGAAAAAAAAAGGTATTTTTATGCCCAGTTTATCCATTACTTTTGACTTTGAATTTACATATAACACCTTTGTACATGCAAAGAATGAGATGAAAAATGTCAGTTGGATCAAATTGCAAGGATGCAAACCCAGGAAATTTTCAACTGTAGCCTGTGCAGCTTAAAAAAATAGCAGAAATTATATCAGTTGGCAGACTATGATGAAAGGCATTTAAGATAGCCATTCTGTGACCATACTTGGTTCCCCCCTCCTCCTCTGGACACACTGGGGAAGCCTGATGAACTGTCCACACAGCCCTGACAGAAGCAGCTGCTTTCTGACTGACACTGGTCTTGTCAATCAGTCCCTTCCTGCCAGGAGAAGACACCCCTTTACTCTGCTTAACTGAATACAACATATCAATTTACGTGCAAGAAATAAATCCACCACTCTCAGGATGCATATGCTGTGCACAGACATACTCAGCTCAGTACTTGCAGGTACTGCAGAGATGAAAAAACCCCAGGTATTTTAGAAACAGCTGGTTGTGACAAACATGCAGCTCTCTTGTGAAATTCAACTGAAGCAAGTGGTAGCATCAAACAAAGATTAGACCTACTGCAGCACCAAAAGGGCCATTTTGGTACAGCTTGGGGAACAAGGATTCTGGTTCCTGACAGCAGTGTTTTTACCTGTCAGCCTGTGTGGAGAGTGTGAGAACAGCCTTGGCAGCACTGGTACCACACAGCAGACTGCCTCCACGGAAGTCAAAAGCTCTGCCCTTACTGCTGTCCTTGATGAGATCCTGGATAGAAACTGGCTGAATGACAGGATGGCTGCTGAGGGTGGTCTCTTGCTCGGGGGTCAGTGCCTGAGCAGCCTCCCCAGGCTCAGAGTCTGGGTGCAGCCCTCCAGGTGCCTGCTGTGACTGGGTGATGGTAAGAGAGGGCTGGGCAGCACCATCACTGAAGTGTGTGTGCTCCAGCGTGCTGATGTACTCACACACCCTGAGAACACACAGGAGAAGTGAAAAATTAATCAACACCCCAGAACAACTCCTCCCTCCACTAATCACAGGACATTTTCCTCAAACCATAGACAGATGATTTCTAACTCTCAAACTACAAACAGATGACCTTTCTTCTTACATCCTTTGGCCTCCCATGTGCCTCAACAGCAAGTAGTTTGGTGGAGGTGCCTGAAAAGCCCATTTAGGTTCCTGGGTCTGCCACAGTAACTGGTAACTTTGAAGCTTCTAAGCACTGATTTTGTCCCTGAGCAGTGGTGGAAAACAGCACCATCTTTTTATTTAGAGATACTGACAGCTAATTCACTGACACTGTTTATACAGAACACTCACAGAGTTTGCAAAGCCCTTTTTCTGAGTCCCTTACTTTTAGGCAACATGGCATGAATTCTGGCTATTTTGGGAAAGCTGGTGAATACCTGAATACATGAGGCCAACAGTCCTGATTATGACTTCCCATCTCCAGACCCACATTAAGGACTGCATCCATACACAAAACATGAGCAGTATGCAGGCAGACTCCCTGCACTTTCCCCATCTGCTCCAGTTTCTGCTCCACTTTCTGTTTCACTGCAGCATAAAAAAAAATTAAATAAAATTAGATTCTTCAGCTTTTAAGCCAACACTGGTTTGCATACAGGGTGATGGCAAAAGATTACAGTCTGAAATCTACAAAATAACATGAATTTGTGACAAAAAAAAAACCCCAGAGAAACCCATTTCCTAATAAACCTAAGATAGCTTTAAAACTGAAATCCTTTTTGACTGATCCTATATACAGGAGAAAAATCAATGTTAGACTGACATCCTCCACCCCCAAATTCACATCCTGTTGCCCACAGAACAGTTGCGGATTGCCAGTAACATTTCTCTTTGGAGATGGTCGATTGGATATTTATTTTTACCAAAATCTCCTTTGCTATGGAAAAAAAAAATAGCATTTATGGATTTCGCATATATTTCCATACAAAAAGTTTCACCAAAAACTTCTTGTCAAAGCAAAACTAATCTTGATCTGAGCCACAACCATTTGGATCTATTTATTTTTTCAGAGAATCCCTGAAAAGCTTTGCTTTCATGCTGCATTGGAATGGAAACAAGTTTTGAAGCTTTTTAAGCTTTCACAGAACAGATCTGTTGGCCTCTGGCCACTGCTGCTGCCTCCTCTTTGCTTCAGCATAGTCTGGACAACTCACTTCACTTATGTCCAGCAGAGCAGTCAAAAGCTTTCTTAAGCTTAGGCTTTTTCAGTTTTGTTTTCTCTACCAAAACACCAAATTTAAGTACTGAGCAGGGTCATTTGTGCAACACTGTGTTTTGCAATGGGCTTCTTGCCATTAGAAATCAGATGTAACCAGAGAAATTGTATGTACTTCAAATAGTCACTGCAGACAACAATGGACTTCAACTTCCACTGAATTTGAAATGATGGTATAGAGATGCAGAACTTTTTGTATGTTATAAAGGCACAATTTTTTATTCCATTTTAATTTAACATGATTCAGAAACAGTTTTAAATATCTGATGATGATGATGACAAAAGATAAGCAAGGATATATAAACCAGACAGGGAGAGCAATGCAAACTCAGCTTACATTACCACCCAACACATAAAAATCCCCAAAAAACCTGATTTCTCTAATGCTCTCTGGTTGTACTAGTATTACAAGGTTTAAAAAGCACACATTGAAAAATGCTCTTGGCTTATGCACTGTTCCACTAATTTCACTTCCATATCGAATATAATTAGCAGGACATAATATTAAGAATCTAGGAGAGCAGGACAGGTGCTGAAGACACACATCCCATGTGCCTACAAGCAAGTGGCGCACAGCAGAACAACAGAGGGCAATGTCACCATGGGTGGCAAAGTGTTTTCCTGTTGTAGCTTCACGGGCAATATAAGATAAGGTAGGTAATTTAATCATGTAATTACCTTGAGCAATAGCATCACTGGGTTCTTGGATTTCTTTTTCTTCTTTCTCCTCTTGGACACAGGAGGCCGCAGACATTTGGGCAAGAGCAGATGCACAGTTAGCAGCAACTCCTGTAAAGCAACCACACAGTTACTGTATGGCCAACGTTTCCTCCCCAGTCCCATACAACCTCAACAAGAGGTAGGGTCAAGAAAAGTTGGCTGGATATGTTTATGCTGTAGGGCAATCTATGCGTATTCCCACCATCCCTATGCAAAACTGGATCAGCATGCTGCATTTCTTTCTGCCAAATTCCTTCAAGGAAAGTTACCATCCTATTTTATGAGTCTGTCATGACATCCTCCATGCAGCATTACCTAGAGCACAGCTCAGCCGGGCTGCCCTCCTTAGTCCATCCAGGCTCAGGCAGATGGAGTCCTTCTCCTTCTGGTTCTGCTCTTTGGCTCCTTCTGCTCCCAAGATGAAGGCCAGCCCCTTGGAGCTGCCTGCCATGCGGCCAGTCAGTGGGGTGGACAAAGTGTCAATCAAGTTCTTCCAACAGCCAATTAAAATGTATCTGGCAAAAGCAATTCCTAGAGTGGAAAAAACAATAATACTATTACTACTAGGAAATGACACAACAGAAGCTTTATCATTAGTAAAAAGCCAAGTCACATTTGTCCTCTGCATGCTGAACTACCAATTCACATATACAATGTACTAAGATACTTAGTTTTAAAATTGGTTTTCTACACAATTTATCTGTATATGCTTTTGGTGCATAATGATCCACTGCTGGTAGACACACTCATAATACAGTCTTAGTACCTGCAACAACAGAATCATCTGTCTTCCGGTTTTGGCAAAGAGGAGATTGAGCTGAAGCAGATGCCATCAATTGACCACCAATTGCACTGCTGCCCAAGCCATCAATGTCTGCCAGAACATCAAAAAACATCAGATTACATTATTTGACACACAGATGGTACAAGGAAAGTACGTCTTACTGGCTCTGTGTTCCTGACTTCTCAGGTGTGCTTTTTTGTTACTCTTTCTGGCAGCCTTCTAAAGCCTTGGTATAAACATGAGCTGTGGCACTTTAGGCTTTGCCCAGTGTAACCAATGTTTTGTTTAACAGGAGAGACATCCCACTCTCAAAAGCTGCTTTCCCCTTCAAGCTGCACAGTGAACAGAACTTCCAGTAGAGATTTCGTGGTATTTCTTACAGTTTGGAACTTACCAGACACTATAAATCTCTGCATTTCTTAGTATATTATTTTAAATCTTGCTAAATCCTGTATTTAGGTGTTTCCAGACCTCAGTCTGAGTCTTCAAGGTGCATTTGGATCCTATGTCCTAAATGTGATTTTTAGTAGACCTATGCATGCTCCATCTCAACAAAACAAATACAATCCTTTCTCCAACACAACAAAAGACCAGTTTCTCACAGAGAATTTAATGTTAGGGACACCAGGTTAATTTTCTTTCTAACAAGCTCCATCTCCACAGCCAGGTATCCTTTTTTCCAAGCCTTTCATCTTCCCAGCTCAGTAGCTAAAAGTAACACCGAGCTCAATACAATCTACAAAAAAACTTTTAGAACAGTACCCTTTGATCACCACTTAATGGCTCAGCTGAAGCCAGTGTTCTCCCTGCATACATTATTTTAATTACATACACATTAAAGCAGACAGTCCATTTTATATCAATACAGTATCATAGCCATCCTGCTGTCTTTCAGCTGATACAATTTGATTTTTTTCCCCTCAAATAAAGCTAAGGATTACTTTTAAGCACTTGTGCTTCAGGTCTTCAGCTTCTCTCTAATGCCATTTGGCTTATCCCTGGCATAGCTGAAGTCTGAACCGAGGGGAGTCCAATCTGTGGAAGGCTTCCAGGATCAGATGCCACTATTTATATTTGTACTGCACCGCAGGCACACTGAAATGGCTTTGCTATGACATCAAGAAAACAGCAGCCTTACTGTTTATCATTAACAAGTATCAAGTCTACCAGAACTGAAGCTGACAGAATTAAGAGATGTTTTGATTCAGTGAACAAAACTACTCTCCGTGTCTCCCAGGGACAGTTTTGATTTTTTTTTTAAAACCTATGCCTCAAAACCACTCTGATGAGCCAAAACAAACACTTAAGTACCTGCCACAGCTAGGTCTGGCTCCTCTACTGATGATTCCACTAGACATCACATATTGCATGCTTACATGCTGTTCCGTATGTAACTCAGTAAAGCAGCGTGTCACTGTAGCTTGTTTTAGACACATTTGGAAGTTAGCCTTGCCACCATAATATTGTACTGACCCGTCAGCATGCTGATAAGTGGAAGGCTGTGTTCCTCAGGGCTTCCCCAGTATCCAGCTTCACCTAGCATGTTCCTTTCTAGTACCTGGTGGTACAGTTCTTCAACCCAGGCCTGGGAAAATACCATCAACACTCCACTGGACTGGACCTGCTTCATGAACTCCTTCTGCAGAGAACCATAAAAGCCAAATGTAAGACAACAGTGTAAGCCCTACAGCATGAGCCCCCAGATCTACTTCTGATTGTAGAAGTAGAAATTAAGTTATAAGAATTAATGGAGGACTGCAATCTTAGAATTGTTAAGGTTGGAAAATATCTTTAAGATCATCAAGTCCAACTGTCAGCAGAGCACCATCACCACATTCACCATTAAATCATGTCCTGAAGTGCCACACCCACATGTTTTTTTAATGCTTCCATGGGCAATCTGTTCCTCTTCCTTACAACCCTTTCCATGAAAAGAAATTTCCTAATATCTAGTCTAAACCTCTCCTGGCACAACGTGGGATCCTTTCCTCAAGTCCTATCGCTTGTTAGCTGGGAGGAGAGGCCTACCCTCACCTCACTATATCTTCCTTTCTGAGAGTTGGAGACAATGAGAAGGTCTCCCCTGAGCCTCCCTTCCTCGAGGCTAAACAAAGCCAGCTCCCTCAGTCACTCCTCATAGCACTTGGTCTCTAGACCCTTGACCAGCTTTGTTGCCTTCCTCTGGACTCACTCCAGGACTTCAATGTCCTTCTTGTATGGGAGTCCATGAGTGATACCAGTATGGATGCTAGCTTTGGAGCAGACTGCAGGGAGCTGCAGAAACTGCAGGCCCATGGCCTCTCAGTCCTGCCTGAGAAGCTAGCCTGGGAAATTCAAAGGAGGATTTCAAAACAATCCTCAGAGACAGAAAACAACTGCCAGGTGCTGTTTGTCTGTCCTTTTGTTTACCTTGCAGGAGAGAGTCAGGGGGGCAGTGTGCCCCTGACCAATGATGGTGATGTAGCACTTTGCTAACCAATAAGAGTTTCTTTTCTGTACTTTCCACGTATCTGTCTATAAGACAGGCCTGAAGCAATAAACCAGAGAATTCTCCTGTTGAAACTCCCTTGAGAGTTTGTGTCGTTCTTTCTAGCCGTTCCCAATCGGAACGACAATACCAGGATTTGAGGTGCGGCCTCAACAGTAGAGGCATGATCCCTGCCCTGGTCCTGCTGCCCACACTATTCATGGTACAGGCTCAGGATGCCATTGGCCTTCTTGGCTACCTGAGCACACACTGGATCATGTTCAGTTGGCTCATCAGCACTCCCAGATCTTTCTCCCACAAGCAGCTTTCCAGCCACTCTGCCCCAGTCTGTAATGCCACACTGGGTTCTTGTGACCCAAGGGCAGGGTCTGACACTTTACCTTATTTAACCTCATACAATTGGCCATGCCCCATCAACCCAGCCCACCCAGATCCTTCTGTCTGTCTTTGCAGTGGAGAATGACATGAACAGCTCTCCCTTCTCCTACTGCAGTTAATGCAAGATGCAAATCAGAATGACAGTTCTTGCACAATGACAATGGGACAAGCTGATCTCTCGCTATTTCCACCAGGTAGCAGTAGGGTCTCAAATCCAATTAAAAGAAGTTGAGGTACCTAAAGTGGCCTGCCCAACAACTGGGCCTTTCTGCATTGAACAGTCATTACAGATGAACTGGTCTCCAATTATTTATCAGAGGATCTCTAAGAATAATAGGTCATGCTCAGGTCTGTTGCACACCGAATCCTCTAGAGAATGTCCTGAGTCACAGATCTGCACTTGATCTGCTGCAGAACACACCAGAACTAAGGATGATATTAAACTCCATTTGTTTTTGAGATCATCTAGATTATAAATTCTCTTACACTGGAAGTTCAGAAATAATTATACATTTTGACACCTTTTTTATTTTTTCCATATATCACATTTTTTTTTGTTTTTTCAGAAAACTGAAGCAATGTCTCTTGAGCAACTAAGTTGAAAAACATGCATCCATGTTTTATAACCCATGATTTTTAAAAAGCCCCAGAAGCTGAGTAATTCCAAGTATAACAAAAAATCGTAATTTTTAATCTTAAATTTTAATTTTTAAAATTACTAAGACCTACTTATTTTTCACTTTAACTTCTCATGTCTTCATCTACAGAAATTCAAACTGAGTATTAGGCAAAAAAAGCCAGTTGCAAGATGAAGGTATGTTTATGCACATTATCAAGAGACAATACTTGTTGTATCACATGATGCTAATCTATTCTGAAAATAGATTTTTTTTTTACCATCAAAATGACTGTGACCTTAATGACAATCAGTAAGCAGCATTCTTTCCCACCAAATCACAGTGTAATTCACATGCATGACACTTACCATGCAAAATTCATAAGCAGCTTGGAGAACGCTTCATTTGCAATTACTATTTCTCTACTTAACAAGCATCCTGAAGGCTTTATGTGTGGGCTAGTTTATGTGAAATGAAGCATAATAAATTTTCATTTTTTAAAAACAATTATCCCATATTCCCCAACTCACCAGCAACACAGGGGCTTGGGCAGGCTTCTTCCTGTAGTAATCTGAGTTTGCCAATTTTAGGTTGAGCAGTAAAGTGTAATGTGATAACACATAGAGACTGTCTGCATTCATCAGAGTCTGGAAGTTGAAATTTAGGTTTCCTTCAAATCCTGGTGAGTGCATCATACCTAACAAAAACACCATGTGAGCTCTCATATTTTACACAGATTTTTACTGGAAAAAATATCAGAAACTATCCCTAGCATTTTGACAGCAACAGATTGCTAGAATAGTTAATGAATCATCACTAGAAATTACTCTACTAAACATACTAGAATAGAGAATAGAAAAATAAGTAGTTCATCTAGAATGCAAGATAAACTGAACACTCCAGTCACAGTCCAGCATAGCAACATGCTAAATTTGAAATAAGCAAGGAGCACCAGTATTCATTAGGATGACTATCAAGTACAAAGCAAAGGGCAGGATACATCTGCCATGCTAACTGGAAAAGTGAGGTGGAAAGGAGCAGACCCAAAGTCTGTGCACTTAACTGAGAATACGCTGCACCAAATGGTGCTAATGAGGTTTACAGCCTTTTAACCCCTCAGTAAACCTGTTCTGGCTAAGTCAGTTGCTGGATGGGGACTGGAGTGCTCTACACCTTGATCAGTCTGTAATCATCATTCTCTCCATGGCCTAGAGGTATGTGGACAAATATCTGAGGCAAAGCTGGCTGGAACTAGTTACAACTCCAAGCTCTATTTATCTAACACCAAGGACTACTTTCTCTAAATAGCTGAGAACTTGCACTTCTGTCATCCCAGAAACCACCTGTACTCACTAGACCTGAAAACACTATTTCTATGAAGTCTACAGCTATGCTCAGTGGCACAATCCCTTCTTCCCATGGATGGCAAATAGCTGACCTACTGGTAGAAAAATATCAATCAAGTATGAGCAACACCTAATTGAATCCCCTTGATCTGTAGCTTGAACCATGGAAAAACCAATAATACCAGATCCAACCACATGAGTTATAATATTTCATGGTTTTCACATCAACTGTGAAATTCATTCAAACAGTGTCAATTAGGGAAGACTAAGAAGTCAGCTTTATTCTAAAGGAGTACTTGAAATGGAACAAAACCAGCTTCCAAGATTAGTTACAAGATGAAGCAAAGCTGTGTCATTTGTTAACTGCTGCAGTGGTTTACTGTGAACATATTCCTCCCACCATAAAGCTCATACCTCTTCTTAGACAAAATACAACAAACCATTAACATTAAAAAAGAAATCCACACACAGAAAAGAAGCAAATGTTTTTCTTGCCTCGTGAGGGTTTGAAAGCTCTGTGCTGCTGCCTTCTCGGACTTTCCACTGTCGTCACTTTGGGGGCGTGGATAAGGTGAGTAACTGTTTGAGGGTGGATTTAGAAAGAGAGTAACTGTTCCAGGGTGGGTCTAAAAAATGAGTATCTGTTCAAGGGAGCAACCTTTGTGGAAGAAGGGCGATAGGGTTGGCCACAACCACACCCACACCCACAGAGGCTGGCATTGTTTGGGGTAGATTTCTCATGGTGAATGTTAACAGAGAGCCTTTACCAGAACTGCAACCATGTGCTTGAAAGTAGCCTGTGAGTAGTTCTAGTGATTCCTTCATCATTGAAAGCAAAGATGCATCTTAACACTCTGTTGGATGGAGGATCATGATATTGATGTAGATATCTCATCTCACACTGGTTTTTTGTCTTATCTCTCTTAAATCTGTACCTCAGGGAATAGAACCTGCTAGAGTAATAAAAACCTCAAGGCAGAGATGTAAATAAAAGTAAAAACACCCAACAAAACAAAAAACCTAACAAAAAAGCCCAGTTTATTTTGCATTAAAATGTTTTTTTTTAGATGTGCAACCTCCTATACAAGTTTAGAATTAAAAAAGAAGGTGTAGAAGTGCACAGAAAAGTGGATATTCCATTAAGGGGATGTATTTGAGCACCAAAAAGTGTTGGGGAAAAATATGTTCCTTAACTTCCTCTAAAATATGGGAAAACAAATAACTGCATTTATGAGACGTTGGGATCACAAAAACGGAAGATGATACTTACCGGCATAAAAACCTTCCCTCTAAAAAGTAGGGAATTAAAACTGAAGATGGGCTAACTCCTGACTTTAGAGTTAACCAAGTTATTTGCAAATTTTAATTTCACTATAACTCTGCTTAGCTGACTTCACCTTTTCCATGCTTACCTCAGCAGTGCCTTAAATTCCTACCTCCATTCATTCATTGCCTTTCAATCCTATGAAAACATCCTAATTTTGCAATGCTATCTCTATAAGGACCTGGCTTGTAGGAAAGAGCACTAAACTGTATTATCCTTCCAAAGAGTAAGAAAAATAAAAAAATGAAACAAAGCAGTTAAATAAGGTCTCCCAGAAACACAAAAACACTGCTTCTGTACTGACTGGTCTCAGAACTGCATCTGCATCTTTTCTCAACTCGAATCTTAAACTCTCAAATTTCCCAAAGTATTCTTCAAAAATTATGCATGAATAAATGTTGTATATACAATGAATATAGATAGAGGGATGATCACCAAATTTGTGCCTGGAGCAGCTGGTGCTAATGAAGGACTCCTAAAGTAGGGACCTTCATGTTGCTTATACAGGCAGATCAAACTGGTGTTTCAGAAGCTCTCCAGCATGGCTCTCTCACCCACACAGGAGCACAAGTTCTCACCTCCGGAGGACTGATGGACATTTGCTTAAGATCTGAGGTACAAGTTAAGGGGCTGTTTCAGCTGGACTGAGTCTCATTCCAGGTGTCCAACTGAAATAGGAACCATGCAGATCTTACAAAAGCATAAAAGCACAACCCTGCAACAGCCACATCTCCATGGAAACTCCAGGATACCTCTTCCAGGCTGTCTTAGGACAGTGACTTGCTACTACTTGCTACTTGCTACATGATTCCTTACTGAATGGTGTCTTTTACAAGTACTTCACCAAATCCATCTGCAAACCTGGTGCACATTTTTAAAGTACAGATTCAGCCACAGGGGCTGCTTTCTTAAGATAAGTGAAAGGTCTCTCTCAACAATCTAAGTCCCAAACTAGGTATCTTTTTAACCACAAATGATGGATTTAATGCAGAAATTGAGTTATATTCTTCCATTTTTCTCACTGTATTATTCATACTGAATGCCAAGAAAAGCTATGTTTAGCCTTAAAATCTAGATTCTCCTAGGTCCACATTCTCCTAGGTCCAAAGCTTTATAGCACTCTATAAAGACTTTACAGACGAAAGAAGTGGCATACTCATTCATGCACAAGGCAACAGGTGCACAAAGGTTTGAGCTAGAGGTCTAACACTGGTCTTTCAGCATAACCTCAAGATTACTCTTTTTCAGGAAAAAAGATATACCTGTGGCAGAAAGGGTGCTCTTGAACCCCTCAATTAGGAAAGTGGTTAACATCAGTCTCTCTTTCAAGGTATTTCCTTTCTGTGATATAAAATGGCCAGTGTTTCTTAAGAATACCATTTATCATCCTCCTGAGTTAGGGTTTATCTGGGTAGCATTTAAATAGGATATCAGGAATATCATCTTATTCACCCATCTTCATATCTAAACTATGCTGCATGATGATGGGAAGAGTCCCCCTTCTGACTCTGTATGAATTTAATGTGTGTGAGAGCACAAATGAATGAAGCAATGATTAGGAGACGAGCAATAGGAAAGGCAATTGCAGTAAAGTAAGTTAAAGAAACAGAGACATATATTTAAGCAAACATTTTCATTTTGCCCACTGTCAGGAAAGTAAAACCCTTCTAAAAATATATATTTACACACATTTTAAATATCCTATCAATAGGACAAACTAGCCTTTGCATAACTTTTTTTGTTTGTTTGACAGGTCAAGATCCCAAATGTTCTAATCATGAAAGAACTGAAGATATTTAATCTCTTAGAAGGCATGATCTTAATTTTCCACTTAGTCTGGGCTTTGAGCTTTGCATTTCCTGTCATATTAGACCAGCAGCACTAACAAAAACAAAAGAGTGAAGACAAACTCTCCTATTTTCCTATCTTTCCTAGAGCTTACTGCTGTGGAATTGTAACCACTGTCTTTGTAAGGCTGGCATTATTAAAAATAACAGCGCAGTGATGTACTAAGCTACTTATATCCCATTAACAAACAGGTGATGGGACTTCCCACACCCCTCTCATGCTAAGGGGCAACCCTGACCTCTCTTTAATGACACCATGTGCCAAGCTTCTCAACACAGCTTCACAAACCTGCAAAGGGGTATCTTGCTACAGCAAATTCCATTTCTTTATTGATTCAGGGCATAATCCAGAGCCTGTTAAGAATCAATGGACGTACCTCCCTTTGAATCAGTGCTTGCATACTCAATTTGCTTTGCCCTAAATGAAGTGTGTTCCTGTGGAGCAATGTATGGTGTAAAGCTCAAACTTCCTCATTCTGGGTATGTTCTCTGAAGATGAAATCCTACAAGGGAATTTGTGTACAGTGCTGTAAGAGTGTGCATGCTGGTTAGACAGTAAATATTTGCTTGCAAACCTGAGCAGAACGTTGAAGAGAAGCTCTGCAGTGCTCCATCCACTTCTTCTATGCTGGGAAGAGCTATAAGCCTAGGAAGAAGCGCTTCAAGTGACTGGATAAAGAGCCGTGCACTGTGTTGGTCTGCTTCTTGGCTCTTCAGCAGTTTCAGAGAGAGAGCAGCAGTGCGTAAGGACCTGTGACCCGGGCAATCCCGTGGTGTCTGCTCCTCATCAGCCAGGGAACAATTGTCAGAGCCTATGTCTGAGACATCAGACCTGCCCGAATCTTTTTCTGCTGCCATGGAATACTGATCACATGAATCAAACTCAGTCCTAGAAAGGTCCTGGTCATCTACACTGAAGTTACTTTCACTGTATCTGGAGCCATAGGACCGGGTCTTGCAATCAACTGATAAAAAGTTAGTTATATCTGGATAGACTATGGTGTGGCTTCTTTGAACAACATCTGGCTGGTCAATGGTTTCTGACTCTGGTTCTCTGTAATGAATCTCTTTGCTTTCGTGTCCAGCTGGAGATGGCAGGGAGTTTTTTTGATTTTCTGGATTATCCTCTGGAGTTGTTTGTCCCATATCCCCTTCCAAAGTAGTCTGACCAGTGTCTGTGGTAACACTAATGCTAATATCAGGACTCTTCTCATTTGCTGATTCCCAGGCAGGGTTTTCTGAGGACAGGATGCGTCTCTGCCACCTGAAGTCAGCATCATTGATCTCCATGGAGTCCCTGCTTGTCTCGGTCCCATCCTTCAATTCTTCTAAGCGCTGGAGCAGCAGCTGGATCTGCTCTTCACTAAGACCCCTCCCTTGGCTCAGCTCATCTAATGCTCCAAGCAGGGCAAAGACGCAGGACACTGAAGCATAACACGCTTCAATACCACCTTTGATGCACGCTTCCGTCATCCCATCCATGATACTACAATCAACACAGAGTTTATTTAAGTGATGCAACATGTATGGTGAGCACGTCACTGTCATTCAACACCATCTTTCCATAACCAGGAAAAAAAGAAGTGAACTTATCCTTTAAGACTATTCCTAAGAAAGACAATTAGTGTAAGAACAAATTACTAAGTCTCCCATGCAAGCATGGTCATTCTATAAAGGGAGTGCCAACAAGGGAAAGTTACCATGCATTTGTAACAGCATGCACAGCATGTTCTCTCTTACAGACAAACACTTAAACTAAAAAAAAAATAAAAATCTCAACCCCCAGCTGAACTAAATTTAAAGGCCATCTGTGTCCTGAAAATGTTCTTATCTACAAGATATGATCTTTATAAGAACTGAGAACCCTTCTTGCTCAATATGACAATGTTTAAATTTTCTATGACCTCCTCTGACTTAATCTTGAAAATATACCTCTAAAGAAACACACATTTATTTTACTGCGAGTTTAAGGACCCATACCCAACATTTTTCAGCTGTAAACCAACATATTTGGAAATTTTGGCAAACTCAACAAGGCAGTTATCTACATCTTCACAAACAGGCCCAGACTGATGACAAACCAAACAAGAACTTTAACACCTTTTCCATTTTCAGAGCTTATTTAACCAGGCAGATACCCTGGCTGATACTGGATGTGCTCCTGAACTGCTTAAGTGTTCTGTGTGCACAGGTTTATGACAGAAGAGGCTAAAGGAGGAAACAAAGCGTACAGCTTGAGAAGATCCAGATGGGACTTTCTTTTAGAAATAGACCTCTTCTTGGATTCTGACTCAGAAGAGCAGGGCCCTGCCAAATCACAAAGCTGCTGTGGACTGCCAAGTATCTGAAAGGAAAAGAAACAGAAATAAGATTATCTAAGTATAATTTAAATGCAATAAATAAGTCACAATTCTATCAAGCCCTGGAACCCAAGGTAGCACTACTGCAATTTCTCACAGCAAAGGGAAATGGCACAGTGATGTTCCACTTATTAAAGCTACCTTTCCTCCTTTTAGAGGCAGAAAAGCAAGTAAAGGAGAATATTCAGCAAGAATCACATTTAGAATGTGATTTATCCAGTGCTTTACATTTTTGACTGATTTTTTTCATCTGATACTGCACACAATACAATTTTTATGCCTACGTGAGTATTTATTATTATATTTTATACCAAAGGAAGCCCCTCTCCTCAGTCACCTAATTACAAAATTATGGAGTCATGCAATGATTGGCAAAGTGATTCCTTCAGACTTAACCTGTTAGGTATGTCCTGCACAAAACAACATTAGACTAAGCTTTTCCTAAAACTTCAGTTATCATCTTGCTATTGTTTAAAATTAGACAAAGACAATGACAGGATGACTCCTAGTTTAGACAGGAACCAAATGGGTGGCTGTGTGGTGTTAAGGGAGGTTTTTCAGAAATAGAACAGTCAAGGTATGCACAAGCTAGATGAAAAATTCTCTAGGTGATACCACAGTTCCTACAAATTACATAAATTTCCTTGTGTTCCACAACATGGAAAAACCCATGATTACAGCTGGTGCTCAAACAAGTCTCCTAGTGCTCCAGTTCTAGTGCTCTCAGAGGCACTGGGCAAGAGGCCAGAATGGACTGGTCTTGAAATGGCTTTTTAAGCCATTGTCAACTTTCTTGTATATATTCAAAAAAGCTCAGAGAAACTGGATTTCAAAAACCTGGCATGTAATCAAAGCATATATTCATCTTATTGCCTGGAAACCACAATGTGAGGATGTGTCTGGGGAAAGATGCCAAAGAAGTTGCAAACTGGATCGTTACGCTTTATCTCACCCAAAAGAGCAGTTGTGATTCAGTGATAGGATCTGCTCCATGCAGCATCACAGCATGAGCCCTGACAGAGTTACCATAGTAGCTTGTGTTGTGGACACAAATACAGATCTTACAACTGCATCAAACTACTTGTCACAGTGGTGCTGATGTACCAGTTGTGCTCAGAAAGGAATATTTCAACAACCCTAGATGGGAAGGGTTGAAATGCATTGCTATGTACATATCAACAACGCTTGCCGTTGAATAAACATTTTGTTTTACGTGCCTGGATTTGCACATGTGATTACCCTACCTCTTTCATAATTTTGATGGCTTCTACTCGATGCTGAGGTGGTGGGTAAAGCAATATCCGATGATACAGAGACTGTAGCACAGGCTTCATGGATTCCACTGACCCCACCAGTCGAACCAGTTCTGCTGCTATATAATATATGGTCCGTGCAACAGGCCCACTAAGGGCAGGTGCTGTGGAAGAGCAACCCGAACCCCGGCCATGATCAGAGATCCCTGAGGAAGGTGAATCAGCCTCAAGGCAGATGCTGCTGTGGGCAGAGGTGATAGTTTTGTCATGGATTGGATTTCCCAGGATTACTATTAGGGCTGGACACAGTTGCTTCCTGAGAAAGAGAAAAGCAGCAGATGGTAACTGGAAAAAAAATACTCTTACAAGAACAGATTGAAAATAGCCCATGGTTAAATGAGATACACACTCTTGTTTTAATGATCAGTCAAACAGCAGTGGTTAGATACAAAAACAAATTGTGCCAGGCTTTTTTCACCTCCCAAGCATCAGCCTGCTAGTCCATATGGAAATACCTCTGTGTGCTGTAGAAACATGGTACTGATTTTGCAAGTTCATGTTGCTGCACAGTGCTGTCCCTTTGCAGGATAGCATGCCAGCCTCTTTCACTGGTTGCAGCTTATCACGAGGTAGAAATTCTAGGCTTCCACTGCTCAGTGTCTCTTTTTCAGTTCACCTTGGGAGCTTTAAAAAAAACTGACTAAACAAGAACTAATCTCTGTTAACTAGAAGGCTGAATGATCCATCACTGAACTGCGCATGCATTATTTTAGTAAGCACCCTTAGTTGTGAGTCTCTACTGGGCTGTCTTTTGAGAACAAAATGAAAGCTGTCTAAAATAACTCAAAGTGTGCACTATACTATTCATATGCCACTATACAGTAAATTCATCCATTCATCCTTCAACTGTCTTTCTGCATGAGCACTCATGTTAAGTGATTCAACACCAGCAGATCACTCTTCTGTGGAACCAAAGCCAGCTCAGCACTTTGCTCCATTAGCTGCTCTTTCAGCTTTGTATTCATGCACTTGACACTTTACTTCAGTCTGCAAGACCTTAATTTAAGAAGCCAAGTGCTGCATGAGAATGAGTCCCAAATCTGGTTTTCACCCATGTCTCAGAGGTCCAAGTGACCACCTAGACCAAGAATCTAATTACAAGTAACAATTCATAAAATACATCCTCATAGGTAACTACATTTTATTTTCTCAAGGTTGTATGCAGTCCAGAATTTTCACCGCTTCTCTTAACAAAATTTCTGAATCAGCTCCACTTCACCAAGTCACAGAAAGAAAACCAGCTTTTAACAGGACATCAGATAATGACTTTGAATCTGGTTATTCCATTTATTTCTCCAATCAAGTACATCTCAAAACATAACAATTCACTACTGAAGAAGCATGCCTGTCTCAAAGCAGGCATAATCACAGGTTGCACCAATATATTCCCCACACATCTTAGTCCTACAGCTTCTATAGTCCTATGGTTTCTGCATCAAACTATGGAGAACACCATCAGCACACAGAGCTAATTCTTCTCTGTCTGCTCCCTTCTTTTTCATCTTTGGGAACCGACTACAAAGTGCCCATCAGAGTGAAAGCTATGTGCATGTAGGCAACAGCTCCTTAAAGAATAATGACAGCTACTAGTTTTTTTTACTAGTACTAGGATTACAACCTCACCAGACAGGTAATGTATTATTAGTATGTACAAAACGTTCAAAATGATGTTTGCAGTTTAAACTGTTTCATATCTTCCTAGTGTTTTGGCGGTTTTTTCCCTCCAATTAAGCAGCTAGCTGAAGCATGCCTGTTCATTTCTTGGTATGGCAGCAGTGCAGATTAAGAAGTCCCACCCCGATGGCTTGCCCTCATAGTGCACAGTTACAAACACCTATAGATTTGCAGCATAAACTGGATCATCAAAAGTATGTAAATTGGAAACAGAACAGGAAGTGCTTTCTTTTAAATGAGATCATTTCAGTGACCTTGCGTATAGGATGGCCCCACAGTCTGTCACACAAGCATAAACAAAGAGTTATGTGAAAGCCAAAGGCAGAAACTTCTGAAGTGAATCTTCCATGAGAGAGAGAGAGAGTTCTGCTCTTATGTTAGACTTCCAAGAGGCCTCAGCACCGGGTTCTTGGCAACACTGACAAGTGTTACCAGTCTGAAGACCTCCCAGTCTTGCAGCCACTGATGTCCCTGGGACAGGAGGGGGAGTTATGGGTGCCTCTACATGTTCCATCCTTAGAACTGGGCCCAAGTCAAACACTTCAATTTCAAAAATTACAGGGTAAAAGCACAAGAAACACATTTGCCATTAACAGTCACATATATCTTTCCTTAATACAATCACCTGACAAGGTCAAAAGATGGGCACAGACTGCAAGGAACTGCATATTAGTTACATTCTTGCTTTATTACTATGACTCAATTATCCACAGGCTATAAAAACCCTACTATTTCAATTGTAAGGAAAGAAGGATTATTTCAAGTGCTTTGAGGCGATGGTATTAACAATTTAATGATAGATATGAACACCAAAGATATCAAGCCTTCCTGGTGAAGTGTATTAAAAAGGAGAATTTATTGATAAAATAGAAGCACCATTAAGACTGTTTAGCCTCAAACCTTATATAACAATGCAGGTCATAATAAGCATTTCTGTTTACCAGTACACATTTGACATCAATTTTGCTTATATTCCCATATTATTGTATCAGAACATTAAGAATCTCAACAGTACTCTCCTACAACAAGCAGAGCATCTCTGTGATTAATGCCACACACAAATCCAAACCATTGCAGAAAACTTATTAAGAGATTTTCTGTTCTGGCTAAATCCATCAGACCTCATTACAGTGATAACTCACTACTAGGATGTAATGTGGTAACTGAGCAGGCAGTCCTAACCAATTTTATATGAGACACAGAAAGAACTGACAGTAGGTTAACAGCAAGCTCTGCTCACACCTGGAGACTTTTACAGGGCCCTTTTGCAAGCTGAGTATTTGCATTAGTCTTCACATACTCACCATATTAAATCAGTGAATCCTTTGTGCTGGTGCATGCTGGGGGAGGAGCTGTTTAGCATGGAGAGGATACACTCCAAGTAAAGAAGCTGAAGTTGACGATTGTCACTGGCAAAGAAAAGATGCCATTCATATCATATTAAAACAAAGACTACTTAATTTTCTAAAATAACTGCATTAGTTCACTTGAAAATTATAACATAATTTGCAGCAGTGATTTATTTTGCTTCTTTCTATGAAATTACAATGGCGTGATCACCTGCATCATCCCATTTATTTTGTACTGACCACATGCAGTGATCTACTACATTAAAAAAAAGAAAGTGAAGAAAGAGGAAGAATAAAACCCAAATAATTACTCAAATTCAATCTAAAATCTTGGGAAGGAAGCCTTAAACACAGGGAAATAAGACAACACAAGATTTTGGATTATTGGATAGTTTCTTCAGGCAACTTGAACCATGTTTAGGCTACTCTCTTCTGGCTTGTTTTTGTTGGTTTTTTTCTTGGTGACGGCCATAAGTCAATGCCTACAAGCAGAAAGTCACATGATAACATTGGTACCTCTCAGGGCATTGCCAGTTACTCTGTCAGAACCATAAACTCAAAGAAAGCCTCATAAGAAAGAGTATTAAAAAACCTGTGGACACCTAGAACTGACACACTTTTAACACGCCCTATGCCTGTGCCTACTCTTAATGTTAACTGCAGGACCCAGGAGACAAGCAAGGCTAAGGTCTGCCTCATGAAAGGAGCACTCCATGGCAAGTGCACCCATAATCTGGTTTTCACCCCTAAGAAAACCAGGATTTAATAACTCTTTTGGTCAGAGATGAGAGCTGTAGGAATGCACTTTCTGATATATGACTGTAGGTCAAGGAAGCTGTAAAGAATGGATTTATCTGAATTGAAATAAAGGAGTAAGAAATATCTGCTTTTCTGTCACTGCCTGAGTTCCTTTTGTTCACATGTATGAATTTGCATCCAAGTACAATACCTATTTCATATGCCAAGCAGAAAACACTGAATCCTGAGGCTCAAAGCTAGATTTCTAACTCTGTGCTATGGAGGACTGAAAACTGCTGGCTTCTTATCTATTTTAAAGGTGAAAGATTTTTCCTTACAACAGTCCACACCTATCTGGAAAGATACATGCATTCCAGGTACATATGCCTTCTTTCCCAACAGCCTTTCTTACAATGTGTCTTATTGCAGATGATCATCATCTTGCAGTTGACACTTGCATGGGCATGCATGGGGCATCCCTGCACTCTTGATTTTATTCTCCCAGATGCTGACACTGATTAAATAATGCTAAGTAAAGCACTTCTCTGTAATCCTGCTGTTAGAAGAGACACTCATGGGAAGAAAGTCTGCAGAAGAACTGCACATAGATGCCTGTGCTATCTTTACCTCTGGTAGTTTCTGAAAATTGTACAGCAAATAATGCACTTATTGTCCATAAAAAACACATTTTAAAAGTTAAAATCACGTATTTTCAAGTAGGTAGTGTTTGATATTCCTAAACTGAAGGAATACTTTGATAGTACAAATTATTTCAACTGGATAAATGCTACCTAAGGAGGACAGATTTATTCATTCTGAATATAGCATCTGTTAGGTCTTTCCACGGCTTTTGTAATTGTTATTCTCTCTATGATGGTTCTTCCAGCCAGATAAGAAAACTTCTCCTTGGATTAGTATTTTGCTGCTGTATGGAAGTTACCTACAGATTAGATTTACTGGAAACTCTTTAAAGCTGAACAGTGCACAAAGAAGGCAAATTAGCTCCTCATTTAAATCAAGGATTAAATTGCTGCATCATGAACAATACTTTCTCTAGTAAACACTTCATTTAAGCACAGCTTTGCTCCATAATTCCAGAACTACAACAGTAAATCACATGCATCAGTGAAACTCTCAATCTCCAGGTAATAAATTGAAATTATAAACTTAAATAACTCACTTTATGACAGCCTGGAGCTTCTCACAGAGCACAGTGAGGACAGATACAACATCGTCACAAAGAGACTCAGCTGAAGTACCTCCAAAAAGGACAAAGATCAGAGGCATTACATATGAGCAGCTGGATTGCAACATCAGTTAACTGCATGGGCTTTCAGAGCTGGTCAGAGCTTCTAAACAAGGAGCAGAGCTACCAAAATTCATAGAGAAGATGCAGTAGGAAAAGTCCTAGATTGGAAAGTGATTGCTACAAAATGCAAAAGCAGCAGTATTAAATCCGGAGAGAGCACCAATTGCTTACATGCATTTCAGAAGGTTAGCTGAAATCAAATTCAGATAATAAAATAAGTATACAATTAAGTAATAAAAAAGACTGGCTTCAATATTTCTACATGGCAGCCAAGTTCTGTATCTCTTCCTGCAGTTTCTCTCTCTTACACATTTTCTGATGTCTGACCAAGCTCTGATCTTATAAGTGAATACTTGTGCTCTTCAAAAATTTTAGCTTCCATTCACACAAGTTCTCATACAGAAATCCAGTGTGAAGGTCAAAACCAGGGACTACTTTTTCCTACTAGAAGATGTTGAAAGTTAAGACACAATCGGAATAAAAAAACACTCTCTTATAAAATAATCACCTGGCAAGTAGTCATTATATAAACAATGTCTTTGGCCTGAAATACAGTAACAATAGTTTTCAGATTCCACATTCTACTCTGTGAATCTATTTTATTTCAGGAAGACACTTGCTAAAACTATTTCCAGACCACTGAAACTCCTTAACTACAGAAGTTAGCACCTTGAAACAATAATTTATTGCTATGTTGAGTGCAATGCTGTTACCATCGTCCAAATGAAGACACAACTGGAAGTATCAGGAACTAACAGGGCTGTCTCAGTTCTTACCACAGGTGACCAAGAGATCACCAAACTATAGAGAAGTTATGAAATCCTGAGGGTGCAACTCATCAAACAGCACTGTGGTGATAAAAGGAAAGTTAAGAATAAAAAAGCTGGCTTGGAAGGAGTCACTAAAAAAATATTACAAATACCTTGACTCTTGAATTTCTGCAAGGTGTCAGGGTTTTCAACTATCTGTTGAGGAAAGACAAAGGTGATGAAATTGGTGCAAGGGGCAGAGGAATGTTACAGAAGCAATACTTTAACAGCAGAACTTTCTTAAATTCATGTCCTCTAGCTGTTTTGTGTTTTTGCTAGGGTTTTTAAGTCAACCTTTTGCAAAACATTTAAAAAAATTCCTCAAGATCTGTTTTAACAGTCGTTTAGATTTAAGGAATTTGCATCTCATTTAGGTGAAAGCCCTGTAAGTCCTTAAGGGAGTTCCTACACCTAAAACAACTCAAGAATAATTTAGCATGTAAATTACATTGAAAATAACTGGGAGAAAGCATAGTTTCGACTTCAAAAACTACTTAGAAACCAAAATCAATTGAGTATTAGTGAGTTTAGAACATTGACAATGTTAATGTTACATTACCAACAGAATTAATGGCAGTCAGGAAATGGAAATGACCTCTTACATTGTTTGGTTCAGCTGTGGTATAGGGGTCCTCTTATTGTGCTCAACAGGGTCAAGCCAAATTCTCTCAAGCATCAATAACAAACTGCCAGGAATTAAATGCAGTTCTCATATGCTTTTACCTACTCCTCAGCTAAGAAAAGAACTAACAAAATTGAATTTGTGGACCCAAAATGCTTCTGTTTGTTTGTTTGGGTTTTTTTTGGTAAATACTTTGGCTAGTAAAATGAACCTACTTAGCATCAACAGAAGACAAGTTTACTTAAACAGATTAATTATTTTTGCAGTTGCTCAGCAGGATAAGAGCAATCTAGTCTAATAATGTGAAATAGAAGTGATCATCTTAACCCAAAACAGATGTAAGGAAAACAATCTTTACAATTACAGTCCTTAAAATGTTCTAATAAATAAAAACTGACTTACAAATGACAATATGATATTATACAAAGCAGTACAAACAAATGTAAGAAGCCAATGTAATTTCACATTCACACATGAACATTTACAGTTGAAAATGTGCTGGGATGTCATTCAAACAGCTCTCATGGATTTTAATAATGAAATAAATAAAATAAATATATTTTTTCTAATAAAGAAAAAAATAATTTCATGAACTTAAAATTATCTTCTATAAAAAAAGTAGATGAAAAACCTCAATTACACTTTCCTTAGTTGAGAATCTGCTTTCATTATGTAAATATTTGCCATACAAAAAGTTGTGGCAGAAGGATTTCAATAAACCTTAGATAAACAATCAAACAAAAGGCTGAGGCAGCCTGATATCAGAACAAAGTCTCTCTTGTTTAATGGAAGGAAAAGAAAACCAAACCAGCCAGCTAGAGTCGACAACGTGAGTGCTCTGAGGCAGGCATAGACAGAGCCCAAAAAAGCTTTTAAACAGGATTAATTGAGGAAGTGTCAAATAAAAGCCATAAGGCATTCAGAGGAACAAAACAGTACGCAGCCATGGACATGGAACCATTTGTTGATGCCAGAAGGCTCACCATGTTTTCTTGCTTTTGTCGTAACTGTAAAGTCAAGTCACTCAACATTTGGCTGAGGGTTGCCCGCACAGCGGTGTTAATGCTCCGCTGGTGACAGCTAGATACATATGTCTCAATGCAAACCTGATGAGAAAACAAGACAGCAGTACAAAGAGATCAACTCCCACTTACCAGGAACACATTCTAGGAGGATACCAAGGTCTCTCACAGGCAGATAGTCAGCCTTCCTTACTATTTCTTACTGCTTTATTCATGCATTAGAAGTTTTCAGCAGTCTCAGTTGGAAAACCAAGTAAGTAGCACCTAGAAGCAGCCTACAATTCATCAGTCTCATAGCTGCAGGAATGGTAGGGCAAAACTGGAAGTCTCCTGTCAAACCCAAACGATTTTGGTACTTGTCTCACTTTGTATAATTGAATGCTGCTTTTATTATCATCTCTTGATACTTATTTGTGACTACCTCTCTGCAAGTCTATGTCTGCAATGTAAATCCCCTCCAATTGTTCAAGCTTGTTGCTCCTGATGTACAAGTATTTGCCACTTATTCTATGATAATTATTACATATTCTAACAAATCTGAAAAACTTTAAGGCCTTTCTTAACACAGAAAATACAATAGCACTTTACCATAAATAATACAATTGCCTTTTAGTAACTGGCAATCCAGCAGAGGGCTCCTCTGCTCAGACACCCCATGGGAGCCAAGGTAGCAACAGAAGAACACGGATGAATCATCCAGTTCCTAACTCCATGCCCAACTGCTGGCAGTTTTCTGTCAATATGCTGTGCCCAGATGTACTTTTGTCCCAGGTGATGTGATACAAATGGCTGCCAGAGTGTTACACAGCCAGCATCCTGGGGACAGGATCTGGAAAATGCAGTTTCTATCCTTCATCAGGTAATTTGTGGGAGATGTTGGGTCTCTAAGACTTGCTGTAACTGGAATAAACTGTGTAAGCACATTGCACAGTAACTACAAAGCAGATAAAAGTCTTGACGGAGCCGAGCAGGTTTGTGACAGAACTGTACAATACAGCCTTCTTGAAGAAGCAGTTTTGGTCCTTTGTCCTACACTACACTTTATCTTTCACAATGACTACAAGAATCCCCCAAATCCAAACCAAGCAACCAAAAAAAAAGAAGTAAATGACTGTTCACATATGTTTATATTTTTCAGTTTTAGCAGTTTTATTCTGCCACTGTTTAGATATATAACAAGAACTGTAAACATAAATTGAACTAGCTGTGCAAAAATACTTACATTAAAAATATAAATATGTAGTATAAATTATATGCATAAGGAGTATACAAATGCATCTGGTGTACATTTTTTGAATGAGAAGGATATTATATGATGTAAAGTCATTTTTATAGTTCCCTAATGTGGATGAGTTTTTAAGAGGAAAAGATTGAAGTGATCTAATTACATAGTCTGATCAGTACTGACATAGGTGCACAAACAAGACTCTTGATTGTTTCTAATGCCTACTGAAATGAAACCAAGCTGCCAGTAGGTCAGGGATGAAGATGTTCTTGTAAGTTGGCCTAAACCAATTCTGCCCCTCATTAATCTATCACTTGAACCCCAGTGGACAAAATAACCCTAAAAGCCTGCTTACCATACACAGCTCTTTACAGAGGCCAAACCATTCCAGTGCTGCTGAGATCACTCTTTTTGGGCTGCATGCTTTTTTCTAGAGTACCTGAATTAATTAATGAAATACCATTCTTAGAGGTAGGCTGACTTTCTGGAAAGAGCATGGTTGATACCTCCTTCTCTCCCCTCCCCATGCGAGCTAATATGCAAACAATACGGGTTCACCTGAATTGCAACCTTACAGAAGGCCTGTGTTCTAAATGGCTGGGAAAGGTACCTTTTGAAAAGCCACTGATGAAGAAGCAGCAGTAAAAATGCGAGAGCTCAGGGCTCCAAAGAGGTGTGCAATGGACATTTTGATCATTTCATGCATTCGGGGACTTCCAGCTCTATGGCATGCAAAACACAACTAAGAGCAAAACACAGAAGGGTTAGCTAATGAAACACAACAGTTACACAAAATAAACCTCCAGAAGGCATACTGGAGCAACAAACACACACATGAAAACAAGCAACAGCATCGACTAAATTTTCTTGCAGGTGTCTAGGCAAGCATGGGAAGGTGAACAGGGCAAGATTTAATTTATTTTTAATACTACTAATCTATTTTCAATACTATTAATACTTAGGACACAAATTATAGTACTCTTCCTTAATTTGAAACTGATAAGGTTCAGAAAGATTTTGATTGCCATTGTTTTGTACACATTAATTGCAAACAAAAGGCAGTGCAAAATGGCCAGACTGTAGCTTTGTTTGTCAGAGACAGTCCTCAGGGAGTTCCCTCAGGCAGCATGAAGACAGCATCTTTCCTGTCTTGCAGTGGCTTTACTTGCTACAGAGTGCAGGCTAGGAAAACTAAGGGACTGACTTGGAAAGAAATGTTAAATAACATGGGCGCTGGAACAGAAAGCTCCTCTCTGCCACCTTTCCCTTTAAGCAAGTCAGAAGGTTAACCAAATGCTGAACTGAGAAATGATTTTCTGTTTCCTACTGCTCATACATTTAATAATTCATACTCAAAGGCATAGTGATGCCAGCTGGTAAAGTCTTTGCCTTACCTAAAGTCTGGACAGTAGGAACCTGGGGAAGCATATATGTGTCTGGTAGGATTTTCTACTTAGAAAGACCTAGGCTATTTAGAAAAACCTGAGGCAATATTTTCTCAAGAAGTGTGGAGAAAATAACTGTACCCCCAAACACTCCAAATAGAGGCAAGTGCACTCTGTGTTACTGCTTGTTCCAATTCACTGAAGGAAATGAGTTTTGCTTGCTTTGCTGGCACATCTCATCATGCATCAGTCTTGTTCACCATAAAAGAAAATAACTAATATCGTCCTAACGTATATCAGTACACAAGCAGAGCATTTTAAAAACCAAATTGTCCTTCTGAGAATAGAAGTGAACTACCAAATCTGTGAAAGACAGCTGCCAATTTTCAGAATGCTTTTGATTAATAACAACCCTGTTGTTTACAGAGAGAACAGAAAATATTACTTCTGATTATTTCTACAGTTTATAGCACACAGACCATGACTGATGGACCATTTCCCCCCAGTCCCAGGTAGTGCTCTTAAAGACTGAAAGCTGAAGTGTTCAGAGTCATTAAATGCTTTTGCCAGCAAGCACTTTGTTTAATCTCAAGTTCTTCATCTACACCAAAGAGATGCACTAAGCTGAATTCATCAGCTTTTGCCTCACATGTTAGGAAATCTTTGAGAAAAGTGAGAAAAACTGCAGCAGAGGAAATTATCTTTTTTTTTTTTTTTTCAGTGTGTGACACTGACATAAAGAGGGTTTTTGTAGAAATTTAAAAATTCTGGCTTGCTTTAAGTAACAGTTCAGTTCATCCCTGCTGCAGCATCTACAGATGGGGCTTACAAAGACCTCCAAAAATAGCTACACCTTATGGTCTCACCTAGCACAAGAGAAACTAAAATCTAAGTTGCGTTAATCTAGAACGATTACTATCTTTTTTTTTAATCCAGTATACGTTATATAGATGAACTATTTATGTTGTATCCTTGCCTTTTAAAGCTCTTTTCTTTTACAAAATGGAAGTAATTTTCTGTGGTTCCCTGTTATCCCTACAACTCCTTTCTCAGCTTCCAGTAAGGTTAAGGGAAGGTCAGTTTTATTCTTCAGCTCAGAAAATACTGTAACTTCCAGCCAAAGTAAGCTATTTTGACATGGGATTTCTGTTTTTCACAAAACCCCCCAACCCAAACAGCAAAAATTGAGAAGGAACATGTCTCTAAATATCTACAGACACTTGGGAGTGTAGGACATGTAATATTTTAATTCCTTCATGGACACTACCTCTGCCCATATTACCTTAACAATGTAATTTTATAACACATTCTGCACACAGCAGTGTGTGTTGCACAGGAGGATTAAGTGTTCCTGTGCATCTTCTCTAACCTAAACAAACAGCCCATGGCAGCCCACTGTACTAAAAATACCATCCGCCTACAAAGGCTCACTTAATATGCCTGGAAGTATGTTTTTCTACAACCAAAGCTCCTTTACAATTTAATTCAGACTAAAATCTAATGGAATAAAGGGAGTAGAGTGAATAATAACCCAATGGATCTAAAGGATTATAAATGTTTTATTTGGATGTGGCAGGAAAGAGATATATACAAGGAACATTGAGGCACTTGTGCTAACATGGCACACTATGGCTTATACACTTCTTTTGAGTAAACTTCATTAGAGTTGCAGCCAGTAAGAAATCAACACCGTGCTGTTTCATGAAGAACTCTACAAAATTTTTCTATTGCAAAAAGCAAAATAAAGTAAATATGAAGAGTAGTAAATGTGCAATGCTGTAATATACAAGTATCAGTCAACTTCGAAGCCTTCCCATGCAAGCCCAAGCCTGCCCAACTGGCAACTATTTGTTCACACCAAACGTAAGGTAAAACCAGCCCAAAAGATGGTAGATGTGCTATAGACTGGTTCAGTTTCAGGTTACAAATGGAAGACACACTGAAGGTAGTAGGGAAAGGTTAAGTGACACAAGGTGTGGTATAACAGAGGCACTCACCTCAGCAATCTTCAACACTGAACTCCCATTCAGCTCAAAGGTGGACGTATATGTTATGCAGAGCAAGACCTTGTATCAAAAGAGAGGAAATGGGAAAAAATAAGTTTCAGCCATTATTGACTCTCCTTCCCATCCATGTGCTTCTAACCACAACTCCTTCCAATTTTGAGAACAGCATCAGAAGCTTCTTAGCACCGCGTGTTACTGGGATAGATGAGATCCTCCTGAGAAGCTGCATCTGTTGGCCCCAGAGGCACCACCCAATGGATTACTTATTGCTGTCTCCTACATATGATCACCAAAAGGAAGACAATCCAGTGATCAACTCTGGCCTTGGACCTCTATTCATAATTTAACCACAAGCTTTGAATGATTTATAATCCATCGCTCCATTCATTTCTATCAATATAACAAAAAAGGAAGAAAAAATGCAGACAATGCAAGTTATTACTTAAGTGGCACAGATACATAAGAATTATGTGAAACAAGCCATTAATTACTGCCTGAGGATTTCCCAGCACAGTATATTTCCAGTAAGTCACTTTATGAGTAGCTTTATAGTCACTTGATGAGTAGCTAAAAAACAATCCATAAGCCCCAGCTCATGAAGGGAGGCTTGTCCTGTCCTGAATTCAGCAGGAGGAATAAGATGCTAAAAGATCAATTCAACATCTTACTTTGAAGAGGAGTGAGAATGTGATGTGAACCACCGGGACAAATGGGTGAGTGAGGCAATGCGGTGAGAGGTGCTGTGGGGTGTGATGCCTTTTGTGTCTGAAGATGTCTTCCCTCTCTCCTGTCTTCCTTTCCAATCTCTTCTGCCTCACAGAAGACAGAGTCTCAGCTACTGTTCTCTCTCCTTCAAAGCAAAAAATTTCCCAGTACCAGAATTTATGTTTGCCTTGGTCTGAAATAGTATGAGCTCCTTGGGATAATTATACCAGCAAATATCAAACCCATTAACACTAATGTATTGGTCGCTACAACTTTGCAGCCCTACTCAGAACTACTGTTCTCTGCTCACAAGGAAATTTGGGGCAGATAACATTAGTGGCTGTTAACTAGAAGCAAAGTACAGAAGAGTCTGTCCACAGACAGACGAAATGTCCACATTTTCCTGAAGGAGGATATAAATAAACTGTTTTGCATTTTGAGAGTCATACCAAAAAGTTTCTATACGCCAAAATGCACTGCACCTCTACAAATGTTTTTCTTAGCAGAAAACTTGTATTTCACTACAGGATGTCACACCTTACTCCAAGGTTGTAGGGTTTTCTGTTTGTTTGTTTCCACTTTTGTTTCATAAATAAAAAACCAATAAAGAGCTTGATCCTGTTCTTACAGAAGATGATTTTACTACAAAAAGTGTTCTAAGTAAACCATTATATAATGACAATTTTACAGGCACAACTTTTCTGTAAATGTTATCTTGACTTGATTCTCAATCCTTCATGAATAGAAGCTGAATAATGTGGGTAAATACTAGAGGTAGTGACAACAAAAAAGGGCAAAAAAACCCTTACAAATTACAGTAGTCCTGCACTAGAAACTCTTTTTTAGATATTTTGCATTTATCTTTCGAGCAAAGCAAAGTTTATGAGCCAAATTCCTTCTTTGTGGTTTCTCTTTTCTTTGAAATGGACCAAATAGATTTTCTTAAAAGTGTTATACAGCCCACCTCAATATTACAAGGAGAGATACAAGCTACAGAGCACTTGAACTTGCCAGAGAAAGCAATCTAATTCTAACCACAAACTATTAAGAACGCTGTACTTTGTATGTCTTGATAGGAACTCCACAAATTTCTCTGCAATCCATAACATTGACTGGTACATGCAAAAGTGCCAGTGAAAAGGAACTGTGGTACCTCTCTTCCTGTCCACAGAGCAAATTCTACAGAATAACAGAAAAGTAAACAGTAAATGATAAAAACTCTTAATAATCTCATTTGGCTAATAAGTACATAAGTTATAAGGGCTGGTATTTCTATCTGCTGATCAGTCTATATGTGCAAAATTTAAAACTCTGAGGCCAAACAATTTTGTTTAGCAGTAACTGGATTCTAAACTACTGGCCAGCCTCACAGTCAGCTGTGGGGCCTCTCTTTCTCAACTATTAATTACCCTGAAATTTTATTGATGTTTCTAATAGCTGTGAGAGCTCAGCAGCTCGCTAAAAATATATATTTAGTACTTAAGGCAAAACGGATCTGTACGTCCCAAACACTGCTAGGTAAAACACAGGTGTAGAACACACTTCCTAAACCCAGAGACAGACAAGTGTTACCTCCCTCTGACAAATCTCTTCTTATCACACTAAGAACCACGATGGACATCCATGACTAATCCTATTCAGTGGTTTGTGTGTCCTGATTTTCCCTACTTGTTAAACCTTATTTACTTCATGTGATTTTCTGCTTTCATCCCATCTTGGATTTGTTAAGATGTGTTACTACCTAATGCTGTCCACAAGTCAAAACCTGGATGCCAATACACTACAATTCATGGAAGCACACACCAGTTCAGAAACTCTCTTAAGCCTTTGCTCTTCAAAATCTCTTTCTTCCCCCTCTTTTTATTTTTTTTTTTATTTTTTTTAAATTTCCCTCTTTTATGGATCTGACCTGTGAAAAGTTAGTCCATATATACACACACACATATATAAATATATTCCTTTCTGTCACGAATGACAAAACCCTGCATGTAACATGTGAGTGATAAAAACATCAGAGATCAAGCTCAGTAAGGAAGTGAAGATTAAAACTTTGCTATGAAGCAATAGAGAATTTCAGCAAAAAGACTGCTAAGTTTTGACTGCTATTCTTTGTAATAAATAAGATCTGGGAGCCCACGAGCTAGAGAAAGGGCATACAAACTGATGCAGTCAAATGACAGAAGCACAGATGATCAGCCAGTCTATTCTTGGCTTGCTCCACTGCTACCACTTTCCCTCACAAATCATTTGTAAGTTCTGAAACGCCATCTCTGACCAATACACAAGACTGCTCTCAGCTATGATTTCCATCAGCACTGCTGCAGGCCTCATTTGCAGTCTTGGCAATGATCCAAACACTTAACTTGCATGTTTTCCCATTTATGTGGAACAAACAGGAAGACAGCAGGCTCCTCTTTTAAATTACTGGATGAAAAATGGGATTAAAATCAACTAAACAAAACCAAACTTAATCATTCAGATCCACTGAATACATTGAGTCTCCAGACAGGATAACCCCATAGAGTGCCTAACTACTCATGACACTAATTCAAACAATCTGTACTTTAAAACATTAAAGAAATGATGGAGGCTTTCTTGGGCAATGATATGTTTTTGCAAACACTGGTAGGCAAAGCAAAAACAAAACTAGAAAGCAATTCCTAATAACTAGAAAGCAATTCCAGTAAAAAACAAAATTGAAAATGTATGGACTCTAAAAACCATTTTGGGTTTTTTTTTTGGTTTTGTTTTAAAGAAGAAACTTATATGACTGTAGAGATAGTTTCAAAGTCACATAACTTGCAGGATTTTTTAATTGGCTTGCATTATCTTGCAAATGCCTGATGAGATCACATTTCCATAAATGGTTTATTCATAATGAAAGTATTTGTTTTAATTACTGTTGAAGTTCTAACCATCATGGAACAAGAAATATAATTCCTACTTCCTGGAGTCCCAGGATACAGTCCCAAATGTAGTATAAGAGCACACACATGGTTGGTTTTACAATGAGTAGAAAAAAAACCCAAAAAACTCTGCTTCTGGTTGGACCAGATTGGACCAGATGACCTCTGTGCTCCCTTTCTAACCTTACCCATTCTGTGATTCTATACTTTAAGAGAGAGTATTCCAGGCCAGGTTGGATGGGGCTTTGAACAACCTGGTGTCCCTGTCCATGGCAGGGACATTGGAACTAGATGAACTTAAAGGTCCTTTTCAACCCAAACTATTCTGTGACCTCTTGAAGAGGAAAAAAGACGAAACTATTTTAGATTTTAAGGCTGCCTAGCATTGCTAGCCAAATTCCTTAAGTGCTTAGTACATATCTGTAGTACACAGCAATTCTCACATTGAAGAGCTTATGCTGGAGGCACATCAAATAAATAGTGTGTAAGAAAGCACGCAGTACCTCCAAGAAAGAGAGAAAAGGTTCAAAACTACAATTTACAAACAAAACAGTTTTGCAGCTACCTCTAATCCCTTTGTGGGACTTGTAAAAGAAGCCTTTCCTGACTTTACTTGCAAGCTTGTAAACTTGGATGCAATGTGTGTCAGATGATTCTCATATCCTGCTCCTTGGAGGAAAACCCTGACAGGAAGGACAGCCTTTTACTTCATTCAGTAGTTTGACATTTAAAGTCATCCAGTTATTTCTGCAATATAGTTTGGACAGGAGGTGTCCTCCTATTTGTCAGGATAACTGTTAACCTGCTCATGTTGCACTCTTTGGCCTTGAAGGAAAACGAGGGCAAGAGAAACAAAGGCATTAATGAAGTCATGTATGCTGTGTCACCATGTGTCACTGTACCAAACAGCAGATTTTAATTATGGAAAGAGAGGAGAGTGTCTGCTGTGAATTAGTAAACCCATAAATGCTGCTCAGCATTATGAATGCACCAGGGCTTCCGATATAAGGACTATATCTGGTACAGGAGAACCTCACACATCGTCAGGAATGACGTGCTGAGTGCACCGAGAAGACAATGCCCATTTAGTCCCCTGGATTAAAACAGAACTGCTGCTGAACACTATTTTTTGGTGGTATGAAACCAAGTGAAACTTCTGCTTATGTAGTCCAGTTGTAGAAGGGAAAGAAATTATTCAAAGCTTAATAGATACTTAACAGTTTTTGTCAACACTCTGACAGGGGGTTTTATCTTCAGAATTTTAACAATTAAAGGCAGGGAAAAATAAAGAAAAAGGCTGAATATCAGTAGTAGGATGACATTTCCCCCTTGTCGTGGTTTTAAACCAGTAACTAAAAAACTACTTATTTTTTTGTTGTGAGATATGGATTAAAACAAGAGCAAAACAGGCTTAAGACTTAAAAGGAATAAAGACAGTTTATTAACAAACTACAAGAATGAGAATACCAGAATAAACTTTCAGAAAACCCCCTTATCTTCTACATCTTAATTATTTCTCTGTACACATGACAACATAGAGACAAATAACTTTAGGACTTTGGTGGTTAAAAACAGTCTTAATTCTTGCTATAGTCTTTCATCAGTCTTTGTAGAGAAACAGAAGTCTCTTTCTGTTAGCTTACGGAGTTTCTCACTAGAAAACTATTTTTCATCATAGTTTTCTATTTCTCTAATGCCAGCTGCCCGGAAATCTGTCATTAGATCTTCTCCTCCCATTTCACATCTCCAAGGTGTGTATGGGTCACAGAGTTTAGGAATCTTATTTTTAAGGATAAGTTATTCAAAGGCAGAAGTCTTCTTCATTTGTCTCTGTGAGCCTTCCTGGAAAACAGTTTTCTCTTTGCCCCCAAAGCTTCAAAATCTTCACTCAACTCAATTCCAGCAACTCACAGTATCACAAGCACTCTCTCTGTCTCTCTTCTGCTCAAAAGTTACACTTTGAATATCTCATTCTTCTTAATACTCTTATCATGAATTAAAGGAGTCTTTTTATACTATTATTGTCCATCTCCATAGCTTTAACAGAAAGATATTTCAGCTGTAAAGCATCTCCTTATTCTCTCTTTCTTATTTAAACTTAACTCTTTTCTTCACTGTTTTTGGTGGTTCTATGATGTCTCCTCTATGTTGATTGTCTCTCTCTCTGTCTTTCTGAGAAAAGGAGTAATCTGTATGTTTATCCAGGTAGTAAAAGAATTAAAAGCTTTAAGAAAACTGCAAGAGTTCATGGTGTTAAGTTTCAGTCTAGCAGCAAAAACTGAAAACCAAGCTCGGCTGGCCAGCGCTGCTTCTCTTCCCCCTCCCCCCCCTCCACCCCGCGGCCTTGTAGGCCTGGAGAGGGGGGGGAAGGAGGCCGAGACAGAGCCTGCTACCTTGTCCGAAGCCGGAAACCAAAGAGAGCAAGAGAATTCTGTCTGTACTTCTTAAGGGGGTGTTTACAAGTTGAATTCACTTTTTAATGGTCAGATCTGCTGTCAATTCTTGAAAATGACCGATAATTGGTCAGGAGGGAAAAACTCCCATCATCCACCAGCAGCTTCAACTTCCTCTCCCTCCAAGCTGTCTTAAAGGTAAAGCTACCCCATGACACCCCTTTACAGGTTACATCCTATTTTAGTATACAAATCTGAGTAAAACAAAAGTGAAAAAGAAAAATTACCAAACTGGAAAACACCAACAAAAAGCTTAAAGAGTTTCAAATAAAAATGAAGTTTCATGCATCAACTACCAAAGTGATTCAAAAGGCTGTCAACACATGGATGTAAGTAGAGCCAGAGCTGTCAAGGAAAAAAAGAACGTGTGTCTCCCCTGGGTGGAAAATTCTGACATTTATTCTTGACAACAAGAGAATTTTTTGGGCAGGGGAGAGGGAAGATAGCTCCCTTGCTCTCAGATAATGAAAAAGTGTAACAGGGAAATGTTCTGCATGGCAATGTACTTTATAACAGCTGATTTAAAATTACTGTTTCAAATCACTAGATTAATTGGCATAAGTTAGCACGAAGACAACCTAAGAAGTGGTGTCCCACAGACTCTCTGGCCTGCCAGAGGATTTTATCCTATCCCAGACCATATCCTGACCTGCATCTAGGAAAATATTAAAAAGCCAGGTAAGCTGGTTTGGTGGTTGTATCACCAACTGCTGTCACACACAGTTTCTGTCTCTTTCCTCTCTTTCAAGAGACGTAAGGAGCTCCACGGTAGAGGACCCAAGGAGCTGGCTGGCAGTGTCAGAGCAGCTTATTGGGACACAAGTTCTCTCCTCAGCTGCCCCCAGGACCCGATGGTGTTAACAGCTATGGCAGCACTGGCCCTGATCATGGGATGCACATAAGCAGAGAAGGTCTAAACTGGGTGCATCTGTGCACAGCTGTGGCACACCTGCAATATGGGTATAATTGCACACAAAAGCTATGGCAAGTGACCCTTTTGTGCCACTGTTGTGTGGCCACTTTGGCTGGCAGAACTTGGAACTATCACCACCAGTAAGCATTAATGTCTGGCAGCAGGCAAAAGACTAAAAGGCCATATGTGAAAGTTAAAGGGTTCCTAAATTTGGGGTTCTGATCACACAATGTCTTTGCAATTCATTTTCTTAGTGGTTAAGTGAACTCCAGGTTCTTGGTGTACGTGTCAGACTAAAAAAAGTCTGTAAGAACTTGTACTTCCACACTGGATAGGTGTGAAATTACACTTTACAGAGCTAGGGACTAGGTACTTTTTTTGGCTGATGCCAATGATTTTGATTATGCCACACCAAATGTGACAGTTCCAATGTGACAGAATGAGCATGTTCTCAATCTGAAAACACCTTCATAACCTCACAGCTCTGAGACAGCTAAAATTTTTGCACTAGAATTTCTTCAGGCAAGAAATTAAGCCTACTTTTCTATCCTGCAAATCTTTTAAGCTGACAACCCTCTGCTTAGATTTTTGAAATTACTCATCTGACCAAACCCACAGAGGTTGTTCAGGAATAGAATTCAAACACAGAAAAGTAGTAAGGAAAAGCCATTGTTCCTGGAAACAGGTTTCATTATGGAAATACTGCATTCACTATTGACTGGTTTAGGCAGTTATCATCCAGCATCCTTTTGGTCACATTCAGGCCATTAACACTTCATTCTTTTGGATTCCTCTAGAAGAAAGCTCTGCTTTTAATTCAAGACTGGTTTTGGCTACAACGACCAGGCTCCTAAGAACCAGGAGAGTCCTTTAATCACAGTACTAGGCATTTACTATAGTTCTAATTAACTCAGAAAAGGATGAGCTTATCTTGAAGCACATAACGTAGGTCATTCAATCCATTGGAATTAACCTGGTTACTTATAACTAAGCACATGAATAAAATTACTTTCAAAAATAACCAGAAAGAAGCAAAATGAGACAAGCAAACCCAAGAGGGTCTGGATTTGTAGTTGGCCTAGATTACAAAACTTTAACTTATGAAAAGGTTACACACTAGGAACTCTATATAGCATTTCTCAGCAGGACTGATCTTAGAAAAAAATCTAATTGGCATGATACTGTGCAAGTCTTTACAGAATCCCCTCTTTAAAAGAGCAGATGCTAACACACCTTATGGATTGGACAAAATTATCGATTGGACAAAAGTGTCATTGATTATGACAGCTCATACCAGGCACCACTATTACAACTAATGCACATTCAGGCAAAACTTTGTTCTATAAATTTTCAGCATTTAAAATTTAATTTTCTGATTAATATAAATTTTAATCCAGTTCTGAATTAAAGCTTTCAACTGAAGTTGAATAATTGTTTTTATTTTTACTTTATTTGAAGCATAGTCTGTCTCTGCTCAGAGGATGACTGGGCTGCAATTTGCAAGGGATGCTGAAAAATGTTTGCAAAAAGGCAGTGCATGAAATATACTGAGAGGAAAAAACAGGTTTTTGTTCCCAAATTCTGTATTAATTAAAATGCATAGATCAACAACAAGTATCACCAATTGGGTTGCTGTTTCCTTTCCTGATAATGACAGTCTCTCCTTGTCGCTCTATTAGGAGCAGCGAGAAGAAGCGACACAGATTCTCATGGAGTCGATTAGGAGAATTTCTCTAGTTTATTACTTCAGGTCTGTTTTATAGACTGATACGTGGAAAGTAGAGAAAGGAAACTCTTATTGGTTAGCAAACTACTACATTACCATCATTGCTCAGTGGGGCACACACCCCTCAACCTTCTCCTGCAAAGAAAACAAGGGACAGACAAACAGCACCTGCAAGGCTGTTTTCCGTCTCTGAGGATTGTTTTAAATCCTCCTTATAAATTTCCAGGCTACTTTCTCAGGCTGGACTGAGAAAGCTATGTGGCCTGTAATTTCTACAGGCTCTCTGTTTCAGAGATAGCATCCACATCTCCTCTCCATCACCACTGAGAAATTATACTTTTACTGTTGCACCAATGAATTCTTCTTTTTAATAGGCATTGAAATCACTGTCTTTATTTCTATATAAAACTATTATATAGATGCAGGGAATATCACAGTTTACATATACCTTTAAATAGAAGTTGTTTTAGCCCTCCATTTGATATTACAGTCCAAGACAAAGCAGAACAGTTGTAAATTATATTCTACTAGGCATAACCACAGATTTCATAAACATTAATCTTAAAAGAATGTGAAGACATGTATCTGTGAGAGCTTATAAGCTTATAAAACTCATTTATTAATATTCAAGAAAATGGTGTAGAATATAATCATCTATGGAGACTAGGATTGTATAATTATGTCAACATTTTGGATCAAATGCTTTGGAGCCACTTTTCAGACACATAAGTTGTTCTTTGTCTTGGAGGGCCAAAGACCTACTCAGCAGCAACTAAGTTCCTGACAGGTTTTCTGAAATAATTAACTGTAAGTTTTGCTTGGTTGGTGAAGCACAGCCCAGCTTCATTCAATATTTGCACCAGATCAGGACTACCTCCCTGAACCTGTAACAACATGGTTGTACAGATGCTAAAACAGGTCAACTACAATTGTTATAAAAACTAAGACCAAAAAAAAAAAATTGTCTCTAAACTTTCTCTGACTCCTTCTAGACTTTCAATAGTGACCTTCACAAGTAACTATAAAAATGAGGAGATGACTCTTAGCACTCAAAGAAACACTTTGCACCCTTACAGCATTATGGTAACAATCTTGGAAAGAACAATTGCTAATACTCACCTAAAGACAGTCTGTCCTTACACAAACTAAGTTTTACCACAGAACTCTAAGTCAGGCTTCAGTTCCGAATATATCCAAAATGAAAACTGAAATCACAAAGAGAGCTCTCTACTGTTATTACTGGAGAGCTCTCAAATGCAGTATTAATTAATGGATCAGTGAAAAGACAAAGAGGAAAGATTGCCTTGACACAGCAGATTTAACAAGGGTTCATTAAAACGCATTCACAGTTGAAAGATTTCTGGCTGACTCCTCACTGAAAGCCTACAGAAGAAAAATAATAAAAAATTTGCCCATCAGCAAGAAATACACCTAATCCACAAACAAATGCAAGCTGGACTCACTGGGAATAAATTAATCTTTCCTAAATGAAACTGCTGTTCACCATGGATGATAGGTAAATAATGGGAACTAGAAGAGTGATCCTACTAAAGCCACTCAGGAAGATTATTTTTTGGTTTTAAAGCAATCCTCAAGTCTATTCAAAAACCATCACAAGTAAGGTAGCTGCAACTCAGCTGTGTGAAGTCTTCTTAGATGTAATAAGAAACAAAGCTTGGAATCTTCACTGACAGAAACAGTAAATATTCATAGCATATCCAGCATATTATCATTAATTACAACAGTGAAATAAAGAAAAAGCATTCGGAAAAATATCAAATCTAAAAACTGATTTTCTTTCACAAGAGGTCATTATTCTCTTTCTTGCTTGAAAATTTCTGTCCTGCAAGCTCTATATTTCCCAGGAAATCTGGACACAGACTGAACTGAAATGCACTAAATTATATGACAAGGCTGTCTCTGTGACTAAAGAAAAGAAGAGGATGCAGTAGAAAGGGAAATTTTACATGATCAATCACACCTTTGTCCTAGGAGCAACTTTCTTACTTCAGTACCCATTATATTACTGTTGTATCAGGTTTACCTGGAGAACTTGCCCCTGTGTGAGGACCCATCTAATAATTTCCAAATCATACCAGGCACCACTATTACAAACACTAATACACATTCAGGCAAAACTATAAATTTTCAGCATTTAAAATTTTCTAATTAATATAAATTTTAAGCCAGTTCTGAATTAAAGCTTTCAACTGAAGTTGACTAATTATTTTTATTTTTACTTTATTTGAAGCATAGTCTGTCTCTGCTTAGAAGATGACTGGACTGCAATTTATATTGCAAGGGATATTGAAAAATGTTTGCAAAAAGGCAAATAAATGAATAAATTCTTCATTTTTTGTTATCTGAAAATAATGTTATTACAGTCAGATAGAAGTACTGCATTATTAAGAAGGTGGTCAACTCATAAATGAAAGTGACTATAACATGCATAAGAATAAATGAAAAAGAAAAAAAGAAAGAAAAAACCCCAAGTGTCCCTGCTGTTTAGGATTCCTTCCCTACTTCCCACTTCTTCAATATTTGATTTGAGCTGCTTGGGTGCCACAGTTACATTCAAAGCCTAAATCTTCCTAATTCCTAATTCTTCCTCTCCTCTTCCAGGAGCCTTTCCTGTAGGGACAGCATTTTAGGGTCAGGGCTAGTGATGAAAAATTACCAAAAAACTCAAAGCAAGAAAGTAAAAATCACAGAATTGCTGAGGTTTGAAGTGACTGAAATCCAGAGGTTCAGCTATAGATTAGATTCCAAGTTTCCTTTTCCAGTACTGAACTGACAATATTTGACGGTGCTTTTGTCAATACTATATGTATTCCTCCAAGCAAAGGTCTAACAACACAAAGTAGAAGTACTTCAGCCATTTTAAAAACCTCTGAAGGCAAAATTTAAAAGCATCAAGCCAGGGAGGAAAAAAAAATCAGGATCTCCTGAGTCCACAACTGAACTCAAAAGTGAGTATTAATCTTCAGTCCAGAACATGTACTCTTTCTGCTGCAGACCATCTATGGCTTGTTACTCCAGTGCTTAATGTCATCAAAATGGCCCCACCCCTCAATGGGAGATACACCCTTGCATTTCCCTCAATTGCAACATGGCACCATGTCACACAACAAAATTTTTCCCTCTTCTGAGCCAGCCCCACTGCATGATCATGTTCATCCAAGGAAAATGCTAAACTACTGTCTCCCTGATTTTTTCTATGCAGCTGTAGAAATAGAGCAGTGAGTCACTTTGGTATCTCACTGATAAAATGTTGCATTTGATTAGCAATCAATATGTCTCTTCCTACATGAATATTCTAAAGAAAATATAAAAGTATAAATATGTAATTATTCTGTTTGAAACCGAAGTTAGTGATGTATAACAAAATTATCAGCAAGTATGATTGTGTGATTTTTCCTTTCCACTGATACAGCCAGTTGAACATAGTAAAACACAAACTGGTAACACACATATTTGAAGGATTTTTAGTCTTATAGCAACAAAGATGGCATAAGCAAAGATGAATGCTAAAGTGGCCTTGTGTCAGATGCACTATTCCCTCTAGCCACACTTTCTGAATTATCTGATTTCTCAGTATCTTTTAATATAAATTAAAGCACCTAAATAACCTCACTTTAGTCCCTGGTGTGAAAACACTAATAAATCTCTACCATAAAATACATCAGAGATACAGAGAATACACAGAGTGGGTAGTAATTAAGATATTCTAAAGAAATACTTGGCTTAGCAGTTAAATAACATACAATTCTGAATGCAAAATTTATACAACCAGACAGCTTGCTTTGATATGTAGGAAATCAAATCCATTTAGTACACCTGTGTTTGTTATTCGTGCCTATTCATGTCAAAGAGAAACTGAAAAGATCCTCACTGAAAAGATCACTGCCTTTTTTGGGCATAAAAGTGTTGTTGGTGTAAGAATTACCCAGTGCTTAGCAATTATAAGGGTGTCCTGCAAGTAAACAAGGACTTCAGAGTATTACTTCTATTCTGGAAATTCAAGGGAGGAATTACCCCATACAATGACTCTACATGGAAAAACCTAAAGAGAAAGGCACAACCCCCAACTGGTATTCAGAAGAAGCAGAGAGTCAAGCCAAGTTTATGCAAAGGTAAGAGATGCTTCACCTGGCACAGAAGAGAGAAATAATGTAACAGGGGAAGGCTTTGAGTTCATCTTGACAGTTGCATTTGGGCAGTGTAAATCTTCCCTGAGTGCTGCCCAGAATGCACTCCTGCACAGTCCCCAGCCCTGGACTTTAAGTCTGAATGCTATCAGAGTGCTGGTTTTGTGATCCTCCAATCTGGCAATCTGCAGAGCATTTCATTACATTCACCCTTAAAAATCAGGAGGATTTGGTACCTAGCCATAAATTAGTCAGTGCCTTTCCATTTTCACACCAGAGGCCCCAGCTGTTTGCTTTTTTCAGTTCTAGAAGAGATCCAGGTAGCACTCCTCTCCATTTATTTACAGCAACCATTACAGCTACTCATACCATTCCTGTCTAAGGATGGCCCTTCACAATACTTGACATGCTCCAAAAGTGTGTGAAGAAGGCAACTAATTGCGCTTGCATGTCTTTCCTGTGTTCTTCCTTTCACTGCCAATTCCAACACGCAGTCATCTGAATGTAAAAAGCATCTTTACAGAATGCTCCCCTCACAGATCCCTTCACACTTCCATCTGTAACACAGGTGAGTCACAACAAATCATTAACATAAATATCCAAGACTTTTTTTTTATAGTATGTGAAGTGTGAATTTCTGGTAAACTTCTTGGGAACAGCAGGAGATATTTTGGATAGGATTTAAAAAAAAAAAAACTAAAAACAAACAATTTAACTGATTTAGGAGGTTACATGCCAGCAAGTTACAGTGAATTCTGTAGTCCTGCATGTCTACTTTCACACTGATTTTACATGACTAAAAGCTTTTGTGTAATCTTTGATGGTTGAATTCTTAATACCTGTGAGTATTGGTGCACTGTGGTGCAACTGTGCTGCGAGTCACAAAGAACCAGGCTGGCACCACAGCTGACACAACTTCACACAAACCTGCTCACACTCAGGAGTGTCTAATATCTATCTGCACTAGATAAAGACATATTTTGTCCCTTCCAGATGGAATAACACAGTCTAATGTACAATCATAAGCTGTTTTGAGGACACATTTTAGCAGACTCAGGGACATAAACACATTGCTGAGACCAGCTGCTAGAAATCTCCCTCCTTCCCCTACAAAGGCTTTAGCCATTCATCAGGCTTGGGTCAGCTAACAACATTTTCACTGTTGCAATGGTATCTGTAACCTTCAGGCTACAATCTGAAGACATGTCTGCTTGATTTGGCTGTCAGGCAAGGCTCAGATCTAATGCCTCTGAGTTTTAACTGTCCTGATCACAATATGTTATGGTCCTCTGGTCTCTTGAAATATTTAAATCAAAATAGAATTTTGCTTTGTCCTCAGCAAAATTGAAGTTGTAGCCTGATTTTTACCATACACGTATTTTGCCCACAAAAGGATTTGCACATCAGAATTTCACTCAGTGAAATTAAGACTGTGTTCTCTTTTCTCTTTTGCACTTAAACTGGAACTGAATATGTTTTTCTAATTAAAAAAAAAATTAAAAATGCATACATAAATACATGGTTTTGGCTTGGGTTTTCTGTGGTTTGATATTTTGAAATTATTTTTGCTTCTCACATGTCAAGACAACTTGAGAAGATATCTTCTCAGAACTGTAGCAAAATAGTGTTCACATTTTTCTTAACATGGGGGCTTTGCCTTGCAGATGTACATTAAGGCTTTCAAAGAAACTGTGCATGCAGATTCTGAATCTGTAACACTTAAGAATGTAAAAAAAGCAGCTTGCAAAAAATTACTGCATTCCAAGAGGGGCCTGTTGGTTCCCTACTGCAAGTACTTAACTCTTCCCCTTTCCCTCTGTGGGACAAAAGAGGCAAGAAGGAGGTGTGCTGGGTTAGGAATGCAGATCAGGGTGCCAAAAGTCAAGCCTGGGGCAGAAGCCTGCTGCCATAAAACACATAACAGTCCGCACAAATACCACTCCCTTTTTTTGTTGCTAGGCTCAGCCTAGGATATGCACCTTCTGACACTGGGGGCATATTCCACCTGGAAAAGAGTAGGACTCCTACAGAGCAATTTCAGAGTGGGTAACATGAATTTGTTAGACCCAAGATGTTACAAAGAAGAAACGAAATAACTAATCTATGCACTTAGAAATAAAGGACAGTCAAGGAATAAATCCAAATATATCAATCAGTACTAGGTATAATGAACATGCAAAAAGGACCACCAGGTTTGTTACAAAATGGTTTCAGCTATAGCACAAGAAACCCTGCAGCACAGTTTATACCCAAGCGTCTGAAAACTGTCCACCATCATCTTGCTTTGTACAAATAATACAGGTATTGCCAGTATTAATATAGAAAAGTGACTTCTAAGTCATACAACTAACACAATCACAGGGCAAGGAATTTTGGACCTCCCCACCAAAACAGTAGTACCTCCTGGAAGCTGAGCTTCCTAGCATGCACACAGGAGAATGCTAGAGTATTCCTAGAGATGGAAGTTGTGAGAGAGAATACAAAACAATAATTTCCCTTATGCACTGGTCCAGGAACATTTTGATGCCTAAACAAATCATGTTCCATCATTAGCATTTTACAAAGAGAAAATACAGCTAACAAATTACACAGCACCTATGCACACACAGTACAAAATTACAAGTGTGCACAGCCCACCTCATGACCACTAAAGCTCAATAACAAACTTCCAGATCTACAAGTCATTGATCCCACGGAGGAAATTTATTGTCCTGCTTAGGTTTGCTAAAACTGGAACCACCAGTATCCTGAATCTTAATGTAAACTGTCTCCTATTTAATCCAAGGAAGCACAAATTAGAAATGTAAACAACTGACATCTGCCAGCAGGAAAAGGGAATCAGATACTGTCCTAAAATGAAGATTTTCAAGGCAACAGCTAATTTATTTGCTAACTGCAGCATTCAGTCAAGCAGCCTCTGTTGCAAGCACTGATGTGTGTGAAACACTAACCTTCATCACTTCAACTTGCAGGTCTTCATTGAGCGAAGGAGTCACTTTGACAGCATTCAGCATCTGATTAAGCAACTGTTTCTCATCTGAGTCTGTTTCCACGGATACAAACCTCTCATCAGACAGCAGCTTCTGCAGAGAGAAAATGGCAATGTACATGTCAAGACAAAAACTGCCTCTGCAAAGTACTGCACCTAACCTATTAGCACTTGCTACTAGGGTGATTAGGCTTCCTGTGTAAAATTTTCAAGTTAATCCAATAATATGAAAGATAAGAAAAACAGCAAAACTGGGAGATCTGTGTCATGTCAGTTACCATTCCAGTATCATCTTTGCCCATCCCACTTCCCCAGCATCTAGAAGAAAGAAGACACCAGTAACTGAAAAATCACTTCAAATAATATCCTCAGCAAAATCTCTCAGTACTTTAGAAGCTGGGAGAGACTAGAACCTTTGCAGCCCCTCAGAACATCAAAACAACAATGAAAATAAAAAATATATAAAATAAAAATAAAAAAAAACCCACTCAGGCTAGTATCCTGGCATTAAACTAGTGCTATCAGATCTCCTGCCCAATAGGAGACAGTCACCTACCATCCCAATTACTCCACTAGTGTAGAGCACAATACAATAGAGCACATGTGCTGTGGAGGCAGCACTTCTGATCCCTGGCAAGATGTGTTTTGTGTCATACAGAGTTGACCATTAGTGGATATAATCAAGTCCTCAGACAAAGAGTACAGTTAATAAGTGACTAACACAAATACACATAGAAACCAACCCAAGCTGAGGTGATACCATAATTCCTTGTCCTGACATTGGGTTGGTTGAACTGAATTCAATGCAGACTGACTATTTTAGACTGATCAGATTTACTTTGCCCAGTATCTCAGAAATTCTCTCAACATTGTCAATGGCACTATTTCCTTGGAGTTCTACTAGAAATGCTTCTTCCATATAGTCTATAATCATCTTCATGAGTGTCTCCTATTAGTGGCAGACATCCTTCAAGAGATGTATCCACACAAGTCTTTTCCTATCTTCTCAGAAGATCCCACAACACAGCAAAACTAGCTTGTCTTAGATCCCAGGAACACAACCTTGCTCTGTCCTAGTAGAGACTTTGAGCAGCCCATTTCCCTCTCTATATTCTGCATTACTCTTTGTACTGATGCTCATCCTCAACTTCAACCTTGCATGAACCAACCACTTCACTAGTTCACTCCTGCTTCTTATTTTCTATGCTGGTACTGGTTTTGGCTGGGATAGTGTTAATTTTCTTCATAGGAGCTCAAAGCGTGCTGTGTTTAGGGTTTTGTGACCAAAACAGCTCTGATAACACACCCATGTTTTGCTACTGCTGAGCAGAGCTTACACAGCATCAAGGCTGCCCGTTTCTCAGACTGGTTCCCCAGGAAAGTAGGCTGGGGGTGCTGAAGAGTTTGGCAGGGGACACAGCTGGGACAGCTGACCCCAATGTGACCAATGGGATATCCCAAACCATATGACACAGTGCTCAGCAACAACAGCTGGGCAAAGAAGGAGGAAGTGGAGGGGACAGACATTCAGAGTTAAAGCATTTGTCTTCCAACATAACTGTTACACACCATGGAGCCCTGCTTTCCTAGAGATGGCTGAACACTTGCTGCTCCATGGGAATGAATGAATGAATTCCTTGCATTTGCAGCTTTGCTTTTGCTATTAAACTTTGTCTTTGCCGTCACTTTTATTTTTTTGATTCTCTCTCCCAAATTGCTGAGAAGGAAGTAGTGAATGGGTAAAGCTGAACTGCCAGCCAGGAGTCACAATGTTTTAAAGCATTTTTCATATACCAGAATTTCAAGTGTTTTAGCACTGTACAGCCTGATGAGATTTAACTCAATCTGCAAGGAGAACAATGACGTTTTCCAAATAAAGAAGAATGTGTAGTTCAGGGCGGGAGATAAAAGGAGCTCGTGGAGAGTCCAAGGAAGGTCTGCTAAGATGACAAAGGGACTGAAGCATCTCTCTTATGAGAAAAGGCTAAGAACTGGGACTGTTTAGACTGCAGAAGAGAAAGCTCAGGGAGAATCTCACCACCATATATAAATATATGAAGAGTGTTTGCACAGAGAACAGACAGGAACTTATCAGTGGTGCCCACTGACAGGAGAAGCAGCTCTGGGCACAAACTGAAACATGGAAGGTTTCCTCTGAACACCAGAAAAAAATTACTGTAAGGGTGATCAAGCACAGATTGTCCAGAGAGATTGTGCTGCCCCCAGCCCTGGAGGCACCTCTTTTCCAGTCTAAACAGTCCCAGCTCTCAGCCCTTCCTCATAACAGGATGCTCCTGTCCCTTCCCTCGACAACCACACTGTGCCCCAGTATTGGGAACTCTCTAACCAAGAGTCCAGCACCTCATATGCTGGATAAAGTGAATTTGAACGATCCACTTACATCCTTATATTCCCAGAACAATCTCATTCTGGCCCTCCAAGGGAAAAAATTCTTTTTGAAAAATTAATTTTATGCCCCAGCAGTGTGCCAGCCTTTTCCATAACTAGCATACCCCTAGTGATAAGTATTTACTGACTTATACTCATTTGTCCAATTAAAAGAACAGTAAATTGCTTTAGTTTTTATACTGTTAAACCCAGAAGAGAATTTTGTTGCTTGTGCTGCTCTTCTGTTTTGTTTTTTTTTGCAATTTCATAGACTTCCAAATCAGATCCTGTTTCTACTGTTTCCAGCGTACAAAAAACCCCAGAAAAGTGCCCACATATAAAGAACACAGCTCCCCAATCTGCTATGAAACTCTCGATCTTCCAAGCACTGCTGTCCTCTCTTCTAATCAAAGAAATCAACAAGTCTCAGCTTAATTTCTAAGATGCTTAGCAGTGGCAAACTTTTCTGGGAGTAGCACAGGGCCCACAAGGAAGAGTGCATCTACATTTCAATGTTAAAATCCAGGACCTCCCACCTATCTGCAAAACATTTTTAGCTTCCACAAAATCACCAGCTTTACTTGCATCCTAACTTCTGAACAGAAATGTAAACATTATTGTTAGGTTCACACAAGGACAGATGCTTTTTCTGTAGTATTTTTCAAAAGAAAAGCCTACATTTTCATGACACCCACTGCCTGCCAACACACTCCCACTCTAAAGCCATACCTGCATCCCTGCTAGAGCCTGCTGGGCCAGCTTCATGCTCTTTGATTCCAAAGCCAGTTGAAGAGGAAGAAGACACTTCTCCCTAGGGAAAATTAAAAAAAAAAAAAAAATGAGAGGGAAAAATGCAACTAAAATTGCTATTCAAGTGACATTCCAGAAGAGCTGTATCAGTTGCAGAAAGGTGATGTTTGCATACAGCAGCCAAAGATAATTTCACAATTCTGTGAAGCACTTTTACCCTCTAAAGAAAGCTGACATATTTATTCACATTCTTCACACATCTCTAATCCAGAAAGCACCTTTAAGTGCTTTTACATTGTGACTTTGTTATACTCCCTCTGTTAAAGTGAGGAGAACTCCCATTTGAAATCAACAGATCAACAGGTGCCAAAGCAAGATACCTGTGCATTAACTGGCACTCCATCAGCCAGACACAGATAGGAAAAAAATAAGGAAAAAAGATTACTACAGTATATAGTACTAACTGAAGGATGCTAAAAACTGATCGTTGTTTGGACCTGCATCTCTTCTGGGCAGAACACCACATTTTTTTAGACTTTCTACAGATTTTTGCAACAGCATGTAAACATTTTGGGCATTACTAGTAGAGACTGAATTTATTCTCACATTAAAGTGGATGAAGACTGGAAAGAGAGGGGAAAATGAAGAAAATCATAAGCCACTGGAGTGGATCCAGTTCAGTTTCATGATAATGAAGACAGGTGGGAGCTCCTATGGCTTATGTGTAGCTACCCTGCACATCAGCATGTTGCCTGCCATCTGTCATCACATACTGCAACGAGCAGAGAACAATGAGAGCTTTGATAGATGTCCCAAAAAGAAGAGTAAAAAATGACAAACAGGAGGATGGAAATTAGAACAGATTCAATTAGCTGAACTTCCCATCCTTGCTAAAAATGTTTAACTGAGAATCTAATTAAGGTTGCTGCAGACTGTGTTCCCACTGTATTCTTGGAGAAAATGAATTGCCATTGTGTCATTTCCTGTTCTCGTTACACACTCAGTCAATTAAGCCTTTAGCATTTCTATGCTACGGCTATGAAACACCTGCAGAGATATCTTACAATGTTTGATTAGCTTGAGCACCTTTCACACTTCAATTCAACCTGCCATTTAAATGCATCATCTGACAACTTGAGAACATGAAGGACACGACAGATAATCCTCAGGCAGAACAGGAGAGAATGATGTAAATCAACACAGTCCCTTCTAACATCTTAAGAATTCAGTTCAGTAAGGCTGCAAAACAGAGAATGCTGATCAGAATTACCTCAATGGATTTGAGTGCAGTGAAGTAAGAGAATGATATTTCCTCTTATTCCTTGCAGCCCTCTTATAATTCCACTCTGTTTTGATCAGTCCCCCACCACAGGATTTCACTGCTTACTGCACCATCCACAGTTCTGTATGGTTAAGGAACAATTCATGCAGGTTTTCTAGTACTACACATGTAAGACATTTTACATAAGTGAAGCTCTCAGAATAAGCTGATGCACAACAATATAGTTCAAAACATGTCTAAGAACATTCTCCATTTACATAAAGTACACAAAGTAGTTTCACACTGTAACTCTTAAGTATCCACACTGTTGTGTGCTGGTGTGGACATACACACACATACAGTTTGAGGTACAAATACTGACTTAACCCTGATTGAAATGCATCAAGTACAACACACAGAGGGAGAATGAAAGGAAGGGAACACCTTTGACTTGGAAGAGAGGAAGCTACCTGCCAGGGCAAGCAAAACAGCTCAGCGACAGAACCAAGTGCATAATCCAAGGCCAGTACCTCCCAGAGCACAGGCTAGTCCTCCTGAGCTACCCCACTCTGAGACTGTCAACTTTGCCAACTGCAGAATGAGTGATGAGAACACACACAGCCTTTATATTCAGTACACTAAGTTACAATGACCTTTCTAGTTGTCCAAGCTTGCTGTGGCTTGTCAGCCTATCAACCTACCTCTTTCCCTGCAGATCTGGAAAAAGAGATGCTATGGCAGGTCAGTCAAAACAGACTGCCAGAAAGGTCAGAGCAAGACAAAATACTATTTTAAGTAGAGAGGTTATAAAAATCTTTCTGTTCTCATTGTAATGACAAAAAAAGCATTTAGTGAGAAAAGAATAATGGCTCATTAATCCACCCTTATGATAAAAACTGTAATGAAGATAGGAAATCGCCTAATCTTAACTCCTTGTTGTTAGTGCCTGGAACACAGTCTCACAGCCCACCTTCCCCTCCTTGACTTCGGGAAAGGGGCATGATAAATGATGCATTTTTCCCTTCATGCAAATGGTGATAATCGTATTATTTTTAATCCCATTTCTGAAAATTAAAGATTAAAAAGAAGACAGCTCTCTGCATTATCTTCCTGCTGAAAATTACATGGGGAAGCAAAATTCAGAAGCACAAGGCCTAATCAGCATGCAGTTTGCATTCCACAGAATAATTCACAGCCCAGTCAAAGAACAGATAAAAATTTCATTCACCACTGTTGCCATTTTCTGATACATTGTTTATTAGGCAGGATAACAGTCATAGCCAAAGTCTGACATTTTTTAGTCAGAGTAACCAACGATTGAAAGATTTTCTCCGTCTTAGCTGCTTAGAAAGAACAGAGTAGCACAGCGTAATATTATTAGCATCACTTACTCAAGCAGAATATGAGAAAATGGCCCATGATGAGAAAATAATTGGTAGAGACGAATTCTCAGAATTCTGCAAGTACCCACAGCTGCTACCCTTAAGTAAACCAAACAGAAGCAAACACTGTCCTTGCACAAAAAGGAATTATTAAATTTACATAAAACAAATTCTAGTGTTGAATATATGAACACGTGTACATATAAAAGTAGAAACATAAATATTTTTTCCTGTACTAGTTTAGAGAACTTTGATAAAATATCCCACCAGCAAGTTTAGGCAAAATGGAAGTATTTAAAACCTGGAAAAGAAATATGGAGTAAATGCATGGTTTTTCAAGTAACAGTTTTTCCAGAAGAAGGAAGATTTAAGTCCTTTCTTGTGTTCTAGAGAAATGATTACTGCAGAAATATGATCATCCCACTTACAAAGAGAACTGCAGCCAAGCTCAGGTTGGAGAGAGGATTGGAATCCACAGTATATAAATAGAGGGCAAGTTCTCCCACCTCCACAATGCAGGAAATCAAACCAGAGGATTACAACAGCCCCCTTCAGCACTAAAATTTGTACCTCTATGCAAGTATAAGTTTATCAATAGCACTTAGAGACATAGTAGAGCAATAGGATGAAAGAGAAAATCTGAAGCCCTCCAGTTAGGACCCTCCTTCTCAAGACAAAAATAAAACAACAAATTTTGATGCTGCGCCACTACAAGATGATCAGGTACCATTAGACAATGTTGCTGCTACTGTGCTACATAAGAATGAACAAGCACTCAGTGTTGCAGTTTACAGGTCCTGGGAAAAAAAGAAAAAAACCACTATTGGGAGACTGTTGCCAAACTATGTAGCTGTAAATGCTGACTTGCATCAACAGGGCCAGGATTTCACTCGAGTTACTCACAAGCATAGAGACACTTATAAGCATGTTTCCCATATCATGAGATTTGCCTCATATATTTGCACTTATCAGGTGAGCTCCCACCTTTACTAATAACTAAAGAAATTGTAATTTCTAGCTGAAGACCTTTTCATTTTTCTGTCTCACCACTTGCATCTTATTTTTTAAAAAAAACTCATTATTTTCCTTCCCATAGAGCACAAAACTCTTTTTTTTAAATCCAGTTATAATGGAAAGGTTTCTTCTCTGACTTAAGTTTAATGCTCCTTTTCTTTCCATATCTGATTTTCTCACCTCAGCTGCTGACATCAGCTCTCTCTGAGTTCTATCCAACTCAGTACTTAATTTTTCCTTAAATTTGCTTTCCTTTTCCTCTTTTTTTCATGTATTCCCTCTTCCCTTCAATACTTTTGCTTTTCAAACCCAGACACAAAGTCTTCATCCAACAGTTAAATAAGCCTGCCCTTGCAGGGAAATATGAGTTGCTTATCAGAGGATATTTAATGACACAGGGGAAAAAAAAGTACAGAATAATGCCTAAATGTAATTTCACAGTTTCCTAGCTAGAACTTTAATAATTCTTTTTTCTACCTGGAATCTTGAATGAGATTGCAATTTTAAAATGCTTGGTATTAAAGAAGTGACCTAATAGTATTTATAATCTTTTTTATTTATATCCTTTCTAAGATGAATGAATTTGCCACTACAGAAGCAGCATAGCTCTACTCATGGGAAAGGCAAACATGAGCAATTTAACCTTCCAACCAACCCAGTGCAGCCAAGACCGCAGAACTCATACAGTTGTAATTAAGTAACTCAGCACAGTCACTCAGCTGGAGAGCACTTCTGAGGTCACTTGCCTCCTTGCTATACTGGCTAATAACATCTTGATTTTAACAGAAACACAAAGTTCCTAGATTGTTGTCAAGATGAGAGCAAAACAGAACAAAAAAACACCCCAAACCATAAGCACAAGGCGTACCTTTACTTGAGAGGAGAGGAAGAGAGATAGCAAAAGATTCTACACAATATTAAAGTAAGGTAGACAAGGTTAAAAAAATAATCAGATGCTTCCAGTCTCTGAAGCTCTAGTGTACTCTCTCTCTGTTATCATTGCTCTCCCTAGAACAGCCACCCCCACAGGTACTTGCCCTTTGTGCACAAGGTATCACAGTCACTTACAAACTCTGCACTTAAGGAACTTGATGACACATGTAAACCTCATCAGGTCTTAATCATAAAGCAATCTGTAGCCTTTAGGTGACTTTGTTTGATTATGATTTGAATTAGAGTATGAAGATGAGGTGACAAGCAGGACATGCTCAGCCTACAATCTTGAAAGCTTATCAAACTATTCCATGAAGCCTCTCCTCCCTGTATTTGGTAAGTCTGGAAGGAAAGCTAAAGATTAGTCCAGTGAAAGCATTTTTGGTTCAAATGTTAAGTACAAAACAACAAATAAAGTGTTTTATGAGCATTAAGCTTCCATCATGAGAAGTTTTACAATGCTGGGAGAAGGTAGGGCTGAGTGAACAGAAAAAGAGACAGAGGTACTATCACACAGACATCCTGCAAATTGCCTTATTTTCTCCACTGCAGCTGTGAGGTACAGAAATCAGATGAAGAAATGGGAGAATGAGGTATATTTTTGGTCATTACTAGTTACATTTTGAAGGTCAATGCTGTAATCCGCAATGCCATTCAACTTTCACAGCAGTTCAGTGCTAAATCTTGACAGACCTAAGGGATGGTTGCTAAAAATATCCCCATGTTTGCAATGCATTACGTAATTTTATACTCACTGCACTTCAGTATCTTCAGTTTCTTAAGCAAACAAACATTCAAGGAAATGAAAGTTAGTGAATTTCCTGCAGCTTTGTTACTTTTCATGGAATGTAAATAAAGGAAATGTGAGAAAAGACTCATTATTCCCACTCACCCCTTCATTTTCAAAACAAAGAAAAGTCATGCCTTGCACAGCATCACACAAAGACCAGAGCAGAGTAAAGCATCATTAGCAGGAAAACAGTCCTCTCAGTTTCAGTGCCACCCCTCTTCCCATCCCCAATCACATTTCCTTCTCTGAGGCAATTATCAAAAGCCTCATGATGCTCTCATTTTCTTCTCTTCTGCAAGTACTGAAAGTGATCAAACATTTAAAACAAACACACACACTGCTATTCCATTATCATCCTCAGACCCTCAGGTCAATATTTCAGTTGTATTTGTTGTTAGAAGTCAGACAAACAGTTAAAAGTATGGCTGCTCTCATCCTCAGCCCCACCCAGCTGCTCCCTACTCCCATCCTACCAGCTCCCATGAAGAAAATTAACTTCAGCCCAGCCAAGACTAGCTCACTGTGGGCTTTTGTCACAAAAGGAGAATGAATTTTTAGAAGTCTATAACAGGAACAAAGACCCAAGGCAAAGACCCAAGGCAATGGTGATTATTATGGTTCACTAATACAAAGGAAAGGCAGAAAGTTAGCTTCAGAGAGAGCAAGCACTGCTCTTTAAAAAAACACCACTAAAACCAAAGAAAAAAACCTCACCCCAACTCACAAGTAACAGAAACCATGCATCTTTTTTCATAACAATGCTAAACTTTGCTAAATAGATTCAAGAGTCACAACCCCAGCTAACAGGTTTTCAGGGACTCCTAAGGCTGACCCTACATATCCCTTTCCCTTTCCTCCCCAACACTACCATCTTCTGAGGTCCCAGAACAGATGCAAAGTTTTGCTGAGATAAAAATACCTGCCCATTTGACAAGAAATAGGGCCACTTACATATCCCAGATTAAACAAGCAGATTGATCCAAATACTGCAGCAGTGCCACGTTGCCTTTCTAAACACTCATTTCCTGCCCTCATCTACTCATCAACATTAGAATGGAGAATGCAAAATTTTAAATCAAGACCAGAGCATATACACCATCCAAAACACCAAATGGACTACATAAGTGCCCCCAAAAGTCTGGATCCAGGCTGCAAACTGCCAGCATGGGAGATGCAGGTCAGTAATCCACACTGTCACTAGAATCTCTTCTTGGCCAGCTGCCTGCCAGGGAACTCATAATTCACTTGCTGAATGGCAGATAGTGACCATGTAATGGTTGAACAGCATGAGTCACATCCAGCAATCATACCAAGGAAGAAAGCACAGGAGCACCTAATGCCAGATGGTTGTGGCAGCAAGAGCAGGAAACAAATTTGTTTGTTTTTTTTTTAAAAAAAAGAGTTGAACAGAGAGAGATATGTTAAAACAACCCACCAGAAAAAAACCCTCAGAGACAACCATTCCTCCCTCCCCACTCCTTACTTCTCTTCGGGGAGTCTGCTATGTCAGCATTCCTAGCTTATATCAGCTATATATCAGCTTTCCTAGCCACGCTCTCTCAGTAGAAACTAACAGAGAACATTTACAAAATTAAGAGATGAGAGAAGACAAAAACGATGAAATCACAAACATTTCTTCACAACAGAGAAGGTGAAATGCATACCAAGACCAAAGATTCTGTAAGTGGATGAATTACCTGCAAAGCTAAGTGGATTGAAAGTCTCTATAGCATTGCTTGTTTGGTGATGATCACACCACAATTGCTGCTTTTATTATTTGTTGAGCACATGTAAAATAAAATAAGTGAGCATGTTGTTTTATTTACGAGATTATAAACTGTATATTTCTCAAGAAGTATGTTAGATGCTAATCTAGAGATAGGAAAAAAATAAAATAGTAGAACGTCCACTTTCATCGCCAAATGTCCTCATCCTCAAATGTCCATGACTATAGAAAAAGTTCACGCACTACCCTCAAAAGCTAGCACCAACATGATTAGTTCTGGGACACAAGCAGGAAGAGACAGAACTGGACATGAACTATTATGACAGGACCCTGCTCCTCACTGACTTCCTCAATGACTTTCCAGCTATAATCTCCAGAAATACTGATCGCTTTTAAAAGGCCAATGCAAAATATAAGAGGGTTTTTAGTGGGTTGACCCTGACTGGATGCCAGGCTCCCACCAAAGCCACTCTGTCATTCCCCTCCACAACTGGACAGAGGAGAGAAAATATAATGAAGGGTTCATGGTTTGAGATATGGACAGAGAGAGATCACTCTCCAGATACTGCCACAGGCAAAACTGGCTCAATTTAGAGATACTAATTAAATTTATTATTACCAAAACCAGAGCAGGATAATGAGAACTAAAATAAGACCTAAACACCTTCCCCCCCTCCTCCTCCCTCCTAGCGATACAGGGAGGCAGGGAATGTGGGTTATGGTCAGTTCATCACACATTGCTCCTGCCACTGCTTGGGGAAAGGAGTCACAGCCTGCTTCAATGAGAGTCCTCCACAAGGATGCAAGTCCTACCAGGAAACCTGCTCCAGCATGGGCTCCCCTGTTCATGAGTCCACAGGTGCCTGCCAGGAAACCTGCTTCAGCACCAGCCTTCCACAGGCTCACAGCCTCCTCTCAGGCATTCAGCTGCTCCAGTGTGAGTCTCCTCCACAGGCTGCAGGTGGATCTCTGTGCCCCCATGGACCTGCATGGGCTGCAGGGGCACAGCCGCTTCTCCATGGGCTGCACCATCGGCTTCAGGGGAATCTGAGCTCAGGCACATGGAGCACCTCCTCCTCCTCCTTCACTGACCTTGGTGTCTGCAGAACTGTTCCTTTCACGTATTCTCAACCCACTCTTCTCTGGAAGCAATTACATCTGCCAAACAACTTTTCTTCTTCTTCTTCTTCTTCTTAAATTTCTTATCACACGGGGGTTGCCACCACTTCTGACTGGCCCAGATTTGGCCAAGGGCACTTCTGTCTTGAAGCCAGCTGGCATTGGCTCTGCTGGACATGGGGGAAGCTTCTGGCAGCTTCTCACAGAAGCCACCCGTGTAGCCCACTCCTACCAAAACCTGGCCATGCAAACCCAATTTGCATTTCTTCCAAAAAGAAAGCCCCTTCGGAAGTCCCAATCAATTTCTTATTCCCAGCAAAGACTGCAGCGATAGCAAGTCACTAAGTTTCACACAGCCTATAAGGCATGACTTAATGACATAATGCACTCCAAGAAACTCTGGCAATCCCAAGTTTTTTCAAAGCAGTATGTGACTGGCAACTGCTGTCTAGCCTCTTATTTTAATCTCTGATATGTAGATAATCCTCATGAGTATTGAACTGCTCCAATCAAACGTTCTGTTTCAAAGCTCATTTTCTTGTGACTGTTCAGTTACCTTTTATAGCTCATATTTCAGTCTCTAAAATCACAACAAGCCAAGAAGAGAGCCTTGTTCAGTGTATAGTGCTGGCCTTGGGGGAAAATTTGCCATCCTGAAAATACTGAAGTGGATATATAGCCCAGCTGAGTAGCAAACAACTGCTTGCTGGCAGACAGCATTAAGGTCTCTTAAGCTATTTTCCATGTGATCAATTCACCAATTAAAACACAAGCACATCAATTTCTCTTATCTAATTCATTATTTATAAGTCAGCCACCCAGCCTCCTAAAGCACTTAGCATATATCCAATCTTCACAACTCATGTTCAGAGACAAATATCATCGTACTAGACAGATAACAAGAGGCCAGTGGGTTATGTGACTCTCCCTTGTCAAGAATTCAAGGAATATCTAGAGAAAAGCCTTGAACTGACTTAAGGCCATTTTAATCTTGATCCACTTTAATCTTTGTTACTACCTCACACCATCGACAATACTCTGATCATAAGTTAAAAGTACGGGAAAATCACACACATATTCCTATCTCAAGGCAGAGCTGACAAGACTCCATGGAAAACTCTGTTATTTGTATTTCTTTAGGAAGTGAAACATTTAAATAATGCCCCTCACTAGAATCAATATGCAAGCTCATTAACAGGGATTTGGATTCATAAGTCAAATTAACATCAAAAGAAGTTGAACAGCAAAATAGTCTTATCTAGCTCCCTGAAGATATACCCAACAGATCTCTATCAAACTAATTAAAGAATTACATTCCAGCCTGGATGGACAGTCACTGGGACTCTCTTGGGGCAAAAGGTGCTCCCAGATGTAGCAGGCATGTGCTACCTAAACTGCTACCAGACAACTGCTGGAAACAGATCCCATGCAAATGCTACAGCTGAAGCCCCCAATTAATTGCACAGACATCAGGGAACTGTAATGTGGTCTGGTCTGCCTCATGTTCAGTAACACAAGTCCAACACAAGATGAAAATATGGACAAGTCAGGAACAAGACAGAACACAGAAATCATCTATACCCCAATACTACAGTGGAGGTAAGCATGCAGCTGATATAATACATGTCAGAAACCCCTTAAACTCAAAGAGTCATAGGCTGAGGAAAAGCAGACACACCTTTTCCTCACCATTCTCACACTAGGACCACAATTTTACAAAAGACAACTTTACAAAGAACCTCTACTCATCTAGAAGTGGCGTGTCAGGAGCAGAAAATGGCTTTTTATTTTATAAGTAAAAAATATGTGAATAATCAGTTTACACATTTTCATTCTTGTCAGCAGCCCTCATTCTTCAGTTCTAGAATGAAAAGAATCTAAATGTGAAGTGTAGATTAAGATTCCAACTGGATGAGCAGCCAGAGGCTGATCCATGTTACAGCAGCTGATACAACCTGCACCTGATATAAGATGAAAGCAGAAGAGAGGCACAGCCAGGACATCTCCATTCTGTTTCTTGGCTGTGTTTCTGGTCACAGCCATTGCTCTGCTTTCAAGGCTATTCTTTTCCAGTGCTAGGAACCAGGCCATCACGGTGCTGCTTTTTAACAAATACAAAAATAAGAACTTTAATCTAATTTGCACATTGTGAAGGCGGACTCCAGCCCAAGATGTGGCCCAGTGTGCTGATCTGGAGCCTGGCAGTAGCTTGTTATCAGAGGGTGAAGGGTAAGTTTAGCAACATCTCCCACAATGTCTAAGACTGTGTGGCTGAGTCTTACCAAGGACCCCATAACAAAAGCTTTTGTTCAAATCCTCTTGTGTACCTTTCATCTTCCAAAACATCCAGTAATAATGAGGACATTGCTACTGACAAATCTAACATTAAGAGCTTATTTAATCATAGCTACACCTGGAAAGGTGTTAGCTTTATTTAAAAAGATTGGGATTTACAGTGGAAAAAATACTCCAACTAAACAAATACATCACTAAGAACACTGGAGGAAGAAAAGAAAAAGGCCTCTCTGCAAAGAGGTAGTAGGCAAGTGAAAAAGGAAGAAATGTGGTGACAGCTAGCTAACTAATTCATAGGGAATGACATTAGCACTTAAAGGCAGAGACCACACACCATATTAGAGGCTGATAAATGGGAAGATGAAGAGCCAAGTTTTCTCCCTCCACAGTGTCAAGTAAACATAATTCTAATGGATCTCTTGAGAATTAATCATCCAGCTGTTTCCATCCTGTGCTGGAAATGCATTGTGTCTGGCACTGGTCATGTCAGACCTGTGCTACATCTATCCCCCATTTGATCTGAGGCCTCTTGTGGACTGCAGCTGACAGGATTTTAGAGTGGCAAAAGAACTGCTCCTATCCTTTCCCTGTTTGGTGACTGCTCTGGAATAATTAGCTCTTCAATCCCGAACTTTCCTTGCAAAGCATATATGAAAGGAGCAGCAGGGGGCAATGAGGTGATAAAACCACTCCCAGGAGAGTAATATTGTAGCAAAAAAAAAGTCCCCTCTGTCAGCAGCTCAGGGCAGGTATCTAAGAGGACCACAGGATAAGCCAAACATACTGCAACATTCTACATACTCCTTTACAAACTCAATCACCTCTGATTAAAGCACTTCTGAATAAGGGTACCTGTGCATCTCATAGATTTCCATCAATTTCTTCCCTGTGTTGAGGTGGTTTGTGCATGCATGCAATCTTTCAGCATCCATTACATTCTCTAATAAGGCGAGCCTAAGCATTTCACATCTTAATTATTAAGCTGTGTGAAAGAACATGCTTCTGTTTTAAACAGTGCATTTGCTAGTTTTCTTTGATGATTCTTAATGGTTCTGTCAGAAAGGACAGAATTTTTCCCATTTAGCTACTCCGTAACAACAACAATTTCCAAAACAAGATTTAAATATCTAGACAAAGGAGGGCCATGCCACCTTTCTCATTTTGTATGTGTACAAATGGAGCTGGGAAGAAGGCTCACTCAAGATTAACTAGCAGGCTAAGGGAAGAAGTAGGCATAGAAACAGTATTATTTTAGTTCCTAGTCACTGTCCTAACTATATGATGATATAACTTTTTTGTTTCTAGAATACTTATTTTCAGTAACAAAACCTGATTTAGATTTAAAAGAACACAAGCACACTGAGAAGAACTAAGAAGCACCATTGCTTAGAATGGAATTTAGCAGGAAAATTCTTTAGACCATAAGAGAGCCCTCCTTTCTAACCAATGTCACCATTGTACATACTCATGCCCATTTTAACATATTTCCTTACATTTCATTCAGGGCCAAAGGTCAAGGGCTCATCAGAAACTTATCTACTACTACCAGCCTAAAAAGGCAAATCTACAAACTATAGAAATCACATAGATGCAGCCTGCTCCTCTGTCTACCTCACTTTTAATTCAAAATTTTTGCTTCAATTTTACTAGTACACGCTCTACAGAACTCAAGTTCAATGTTCTTACCTCAGCTGATATGGAGGTATCTTGATAGCAGCATCAGGAGAATCCAAGGTTTCTGTATAATTAAAGGAAAAACAGGGCTTTTAAAAGAAACTTCTGAGTTCAACCACAGTTAATACGTCTGGCTACGGTCTCTGAGCCAATGATCCTAAAGTTTACACCTGCTCCAGCTGACAGAACAACAACCACTGCTGCTCTGAGTTGCCAGAGCTTTGCATAAATCTGTCAGGATATTGCATGCCCAATGAGAAGGCATCGAGCACCATCTTTTCCCTTTCATTTATCAGCACTTCAGCAGCACATCCACTAAAACTGGAACAGTATAGAGGATACTTGCATGGCTGCTGTGCAAGACTAATATGAAATTAATGAAGCAACCCATGCAACATCAAGATGAAAGGCCAGTAATAAGACAGCAACAGGTCTTATATACCACAGAATGTTGTAGCTATGCATGGATAAGAAACAAAAATTTAAAGCAATTGAAGGTATCCCAGTTATGCTGATTTAAATTATGGGTCTTGATGATCAGTGTTCCAGGTTGTTAGTGTCAAAAAACACTTCAAGCCACAAACAATCTTTGAAAATGGGTGGATGCTAAAATGTACCTAAGCTTGCACTCCCTTGAAATATTAACGCGTTACACTGATCATTACATTACAAGGATAAAAGAGCTCATGTAATCCAATAAAACAAAACTTCTAGCTTTTAAAACAGATTCCCGAACATAAGCCATCGTAAAATTGCATGGTTTTTTACGATGATTGAAGAGAGGGAGGGGGCCTTTAAAGGAAAAGACAGCACCTCCAAAACACACGCGGGAACTGACAGCTACTGATACCCGTATATCTGCCTCGCAAGAGCCACGGAGCAGATGCAGGCGGTGGGGAAGGCGAGACGCGGCTGCTCTCCGGCAGCAGGTGCCACGGACCCTGCCAGCAGCGCGGAGCTCCCGGGCATTTTGAACGGCCCAGGCGCTCCGCTCCCCCCGCGGCCGCTGGAGGCTCGGCGGCCGGCGCGGAACAAGTTTGTTGAGGTCTCCCTGCCCCCTCCGTTATAAAACCTCTCCATCGGCGGCTCCTGCCCCGCTCCGCTCCCCCGCACCTTACCGATGGCCCAGGTGCAGCTCTCCTTGATGGCCCTGTGCTTGCTCCCCGATGCCTCCTTCTGCAGCTTTCGCAGGATTTCTTCCATCTTGCCTCCCCCGGGATCCTCGTCTAGCCGCGGGGGAAGAGGAGAGGCGGCGAGGAGAGGAGGGTGGCAGAGCGGTGCCGGGGCTGTCCCCGCCGCGGCGGTGCCTAGGCGGGAGCGGAGCGCGGCACCCCGCAGCCGCCCCGCTGCCGCTGATGAATCACGCCGAGCTCCATGGCGGGGACACGTCAGTTGTTGCCGCTGCGGAGTCCCTCCTCCTCCTCCTCCTCTCCCACCGCGGGCAGGCCCCGCTGGCGCAGCGGGGCTGGGGCGGGCCTGGCCCTGCCCGCGGGAGCGCAGGAACTCCCTTCCCGGCGCTGGGGTTGGAGGAGCGGCGGAGGAGAGCGGAGCCGGCGCCGCCGGAGCCGGGCCCTGCGGCGGCAGCAGCCCCGCGGGAGGCGGGCAGGCGGGTCGCCATGGCGACCGGCGGGCGGGGGGCGCCGGCAGCCGCGGCCTGCCCGCCCCGGGCGCTGTCTGTGCGCTCGGGCCCCGCAGCTCTGGCCGGGGCTGCCGCCGAGGGCTGCCCGAGCCTGCGGGGCAGGTTCCCGCTGCCCGGCGCTCCGCTCCCGGCGGTGCTGCCGCCGTGCAGCCCCGCTGTCCCGCAGCGCTGCCCCGCTGTCCCGCAGCGCAGCCCCGCTGTCCCGCAGCGCCCTGAGGAGCCGCGGGCCCTCCCGCACCGGGCCGGCCGCAGGGAGCCAGGCCAGGCCACCAGCGTGAGTGCCGGAGCTGGGTGTGCCCTGAAAAGAGTGTGCCCTGAAACGGGTGTGAGATCTGTGCCTTTCTCCATAGCTGGCAAATGCAGCAGGTCACGGCTGAAGCTACCTGTCTGTGCCTTCACAGGAACGCACACCTTAATGTCCCCATCAAGCCAGCCTGCAGGAGAAAGAGCAGCCACTCCACTAGCTCAGACCTCCCTCCTCTCACTCGGAACTCTTCCTACCCACCAAATCTTCTACCTCCTTCGGTTTGCTGTTTCCCTGCTTTATCTCTAGTTTATATCCTACTTGCCCTTTTTGAGACTGCATCGCTTAATTGAGTGTTACAACGTCTTCGTCTTCTTGCAGAGTCTCTCTTAAAAGAGACAAGAAGATAAGCAGACAATGAAAAGTAAAAGCAGATAAGAAAGGCATTCCAGGTAGCAGCTGGCAGTGTTAGCGGTTATGGCTCCTACTGCTAATTGGAAGAGTACCAATAGTGAATTGCCAGGCAGGATATTGGCACCTGGTGAATCAGCCGTAGCATTTCCCACAGGATATTGGGCTTTCAAAGGCTGTCCCTTGTCCAAATACTTACAAGGGCTCATCCTGTGTTCAGACATATAATGAATGCATAATCCATAGCTGCCTTTTAAGGCCAGAATGTAGAAGTCCTGTCAGAAAAGAAGAGGATTTAGAATAATGCCAGAATGGTGTAGAGATGCATAGGCTGTTGCTGGAAGTGGAAAGGTGTAGCCTATTGCTACAATACTAAGAATTAAAAAAAACCAACCAAACAAACAAAAAGCCCAACAAGAGCAACCAACCAACCAAAAATCAAACAACAAAACTCCCAAACTGAAAAACCCCAACCTTTAACAGAAATATCATTTATCTTTCAATTTCAGGCCATAAACCAACCTCTAAGAAACTGAAAGTAGTTTCCCAAAGTTTCTTATCTCTGACTGTGGTCTGCCACCTTCCTTGGAATCAAAAATCTGCTGATAGCTAGTGACTGGGATTGTCAGGGCACTATGATGCTATTAGTTAAGGCTCATATTGAAGTGATGATAAATTGTTTCCCACCCATGTGCATCCTCTTGTATTCTGTGTTGTGCTTAGTGGAAATGAGCATGAGGTTTTCTGGCTTTCCAAGGCTTTGTTTTTGTTTTTTCTGGGGGGAAAACAGCAAAAAGAACTATGATGGTGACTTAGGTATTTTTAATGTAGAAATTGCATACCAGAGTTTATTTGGACCTCTGAAACACTAAAAGATAAATATGTATCTGTAAGTAGTAAATAATTAATTGATTATTTTCAGGGAATGACTGATTAAACTGAATTAATTTTTAATTTCAGATAATTTCTGGCTATATGCGTCATGAACTTACTGGTTAATTTCTCAGTAGTCTCTACAGGAAGGCCTTTGCAGCTGGCATCTTCATCAGAACTACAGTGTTTTTCATAGATACTTGATGTCAGTGAACCAAGATCTGTATTCATTTGTGTCTCACTTGCTGTCCAATGTGTTCAAGCAAAATGGATTCTGTGCTGCTAAACACTTTCTTTCAGTAGCAATGTCATCAGCTTGTGACAAACAAAGGTCGAGTTCAGCCTCTTTGGAGCATCTTAAGGCCTGCCAGTAAGACTATGCAAAGGAGAAACGAGTAAGCCATGATGACTCTTCCCAAGCATGTATGTCAGAACACCGTGAGTCAGCTTGCTGCAACTTTTCACTTGAAGCCTTCCATTTCCATATGGACAGGAGTCCATCAGTCCTTGAGTCTGTTGTCTATACGCTCACATAAATACACAGAAACCATATCATGCTGGAAGTCACCCCATGAATAAGCTTTGCTTAGGGAGGAGGTCATATTTAATTGTGTTCTCTGGAGGCTGTTTCAAGGCAAGTGTCCTAAAATGTCACAATATCTAGAAGTCCAGCTACAGAGCAGGGATTATGGTGATGAAGGCTCCTCTCTTCTGCCATGAAGAGAAAATTAAGCTTTCTATGGTCATCCTTACAGCTCATCAATCTTCCTTGCTTTCTCCTGACTGTGCAAAGCAGCCTTCTACAGCAGTAGAGGCTACCTAGGAGGCAGTGCTCTTGATCCTCTGCACTGCTGAAGCCTGGTCCAACTTGAAGTCAGAAGGCTCCTACACAGATCTGGTATCTGCATGATGCAGTGGTCACATATATCACTAAGAAGCAGCGGCAGACGTGCAGTGTGCTTTTGTAGCTTGTACCTGGCAGTGCCAGTGCTACTGATCTTATGCATTGTGTGAATATTGGTTATGTCTCCAGATACATTCACAGCTCTGAACACAGCCAAGGAGTGTGTAAGCAAACTACTCAAGATACCTGGAGTAATAGAGCTGTGTTAGTGCAATTCTCTGTCCAGGCTGGTAAGCAGCATTTGCTTGACTTCAAAGATCTCCATGCCACTATGTCTCTGTGCCTTCTAGTAGCCAAGGAAGGCAATGTGGTCCTATTTTTAATCTTTTCTGGTAGCATAAGCCATACTGCCTGTGCACACACCTACCTGTATTTCTAGTCTTTGGAAACATAAGAAAGAATTAAAAAGTATAGTGGGAAAGTATGGGACAAAGGCATGTTAGACTGCCAGGTAATCACAGATAGATAATTTATTAGTCATTATCACTCAGGTATTACCTGTGCTTTGGCCATTTTAACAATATTCTTTCATTGTATACTGCAGATGCTGGAAAGTCTGGGCCAAAGAAATGGACTGTGTCCCTGAGAACTTCTTACGAATTTAATTACAAAATGCTAAGAAATTCCCTCTAATGACAAGAAAACCACTTGATCCCATGGTTCAAAAATTATGCCTAGCCAGATTTTTCAAAACTACTCTTCCCAGAAGCACCCCTATAACTGGACTGACCAGCAATCAGAAGCTTGGGTTCTGTTTTGCTCAGGAAGCTCTGTACATATGACTTCCCTTATGAAGGATAAATTGCTAAAAAAATTTGAAATGAAGGAAGCTGTAGCTGGACCATGGGCTCATCATCACCTTTGTGACACCTCATAGCAGATGGATGTACCCTTTCTTCTCTCTCCCAGAGAGCATCAAGACTCAGACAAGCAAGATCCTTGTCAGGATTTTGGTTTTGGTTGTCTAGACTGTAAGCACACGACTAATGGTAGGGTGGCATCTGTCATTGTTTGCCTGATTGCACAGTGAGTTACCAGAGGCTAGAGCTGAGGACACAGTGAAGTCTTTCCTGAACTGTTGTTGCTTTCTGCACCCTTCAAAGTATGACCTTTCTGAGCAAGGTAAAGCACATTAAGCACCAGTGCTGCTCAGTGCAGGATTACAGAGTTAGGGAGAAAAAGCCTCTGGAGTGGTAGCTGTAAATAAAGCCAGCATATTTTCAGAACTGTCTTTTCAGTACAGCTTCACAGCATTTATTCTGTGAAGAACAGTTGAAGCAAATGTAAAATCCTCAAATGCATGCCAGGGTAAAAATATGAGACAGGGCTTTCTGACTTCATTGAAGATATATTTTCTGCAGAGACAGACAAAAACCAAAAATCACCATAACTGTCTTCAATTTATCATAATCTTTTCATCCCTGCAGAGTTGCCAAGGCTGTTGAAGAAGGCATTAGGAACACAGAACAGCTATTCTGGGCCACATCAATGTTGTTTTTACCTAGTTTTATTTGTGGCAGAAGTTAGTTGGGCATTCTTAAAGAAAGGGCAGAAAAAGTGTAGTGCCCTTTCCTATGCTAAACTCTCCCAGCTTCTGTTAAATTGCAGACTAGGCACTTCCTGAGACAGTGGTTTTATCTTCATAAATAATACCTGGCAGATTTTTCTTTTGGGAATGTACCTAATTCCTTTTGAACTTTTTTGTGCTTTTGACCTGCACAACCAATCTCTGGCAGTGAGTTCCACAGCCAAGCTGTGTGCAAAGAAAATAAAATTCTTTTTGGACCAGTTTTATCTTCTTTTTGCTTAGGTTTTTGAAACTACCTACCTTTTATGCTTTGAGAAACACTGCATAAGCATCCCCTATTTTCTCCCCATCATCCATGGTTCTTTATGCATTGAACATGTTCTCTCCCTCAGCTGTTTTTATTCCAGTCTACAGTGGACTATTCTATTTAATTTTTCTCCCTAAATGATCTTTGGTCATTCTGACTGCCCTTCTCTGTACTAATTCTAGTTCTTCTCTACCCTGAAATACAAGAGTTTTGAAGAAGAGTGAGTACATGGAAAAAGGCAGCTTGAAGATTTAAACTATGAAAGTTCTCTTGCTTCCATCAGACTCCACTGAAAAGGCTTCAAGGAGCAAGAAAATGACAAGTAACTGGAATTAACCTTAATATCATAAGTGTTTCAGCTCAGCCAGAAAACCAAACTTCAGAGGATTCCTTGTGTCCCACTTTTCTTCCCTAATCCAGAGGATTCCTCTAGTATTAATCTGTGGAAAGAAAGCTTAAAAGTGCAGTCTGTTCAAGAGCTGAACACAAAAGGATTGTATCATCTGGCCATCATATACCTGGAATACACAAAACGGACAAACCTAAACTCTCTGGAATTGTCTCTGAAAAGTGACTGAGCTGGTAACTTGTCATGTAGCTGTATGAAATGTAGGTCACTGAAAGTTATAGATGTATTATATATATTTGTATTCATAACCTGCTTTGAAATCTGTTGTGGCCTTTCCTCATTATGAGGAAACAAGGACAGCGATGCATCTGCAGCTGTCAGAGGCTTGCTTTACAAAGTCTAGAAAGGTCAGCAAGGTCTAATTTAAACACATCTCTCTGGGCCAGAAAATGAATTGTGATTTGCCTGCCTGTTTAGTGTTAAGCATATAAGTACATGAGTTGAAGTACTAGAAATACTCCTAGAAAAGCTAGATATTATATGAGTTTTCAATCTAATATGCTCTTTCTGAGATAGATAAATAGATTTTCCTGCCACTATTACAAATTTTAAGTAAATTTTAAGTAAATTTTACGTAAATTTTAAGTAAATTTTAAGACCACTCCCTGACAAATCCCTGAATTTGTTAAGTATGATGCAAAGTAAAGAGAAACACAAAGGGACAGGTTAAATAGATGTTTAATAGTGTTAATATGTAGATTCTGTTCTGCCACAGATAGATCAACCTGAAATTAATTCCCTGGTTTCAGGGCATTGCTCTCAGGTTTACTATGCAGTAGTGTCAAAATTCAATTCAGAGCCTTCTTTTTATGCAGTCATATAATACTCAGTATAAACAGAAGAAAAAAATCTCCTTCTTCTCCATGCTACTCTGAAGCTCTCTGAGATATGGTTTGACTCTCTTAGTCAATGCTTCTTATTCTTCCAGCTTTAAAGACCAATTTAAAAGATTTAAAAGATAAAATGTTCTGAACTGAGATAGTTAGCTTCAGATCATAGTTTACTTCCTATTTATTACGTCTTTTCCTCGCAATAACAAGTGGGAACTTCTTTCAAGGGAAGTAAGTCCAAAAGCTCTTCCAAAGGGTGTAAGGGTCTTTTACACCTCATTTTCTCTTGTGTCTGCCAACACTGCTTTTCATCTCAAAACTGTCACAGAATCATGGAATCAATTAGGTTGGAAAAGACTATCAGTTACTTAAACATCTCCCTCTATCATCCAAGTGGGCACAGGACTGGTTTCCTGAATTTGACACTTAAATTGCATATTAGCAGTAAAGTTGACCTGTAAGCAGACCTGTGGTATAGTCACATGCTTGGAAGCTTTCTTGGAATGTTCTTCAAGAGACCAGTTTGCTATAAACTGATTGATGAACTTGTATGTTGAGTGTTGTCCTTTTATATTTCCCTACTAGTATTAATCAACATGAAATCAATGCTCAAGCTGTTATTGGCATGTACTTTCTGGAGATATAATCAGAGGGAGTAGAGCATTCACCTTCCTCCTTGCTGGGAGTAGACAGTAATTTCCTCTAAGTCATGATCTGAAATTCCAATGCTAAGTGATATTGAACTACACAAAGGCTCTTATTACAGAAGTAGTCACAAGCACCCAGCCTTGTGGACCTGAGGGAGAGCACCACTATCCAAATGTATAATTTTTGAAAACTTCTCTTGCATCAAATGAAATATCAAGCAGAAATATAGCATTTCCCAAAATGTTTTTTGAAAAGAGATCTCAAGAAATGGCATTCTGGAGTTCTGTGTTAAATTTCAGTAGCTTCCAGATCAAATATACTCAGTCTATAAATGAAAAACCTTGGGGGAAAATAGATCTAATACCAAAGGCTACAGGTTCATCTGGTTTCTGGAAGTCAAACTGGACTGCTTCCTATCTTCAGTGTATCATAGAGCAAGCAGAAAGAAAAGAAAAAAAAGATTGAAATTTTTGGGAGGTTATTAAAATGATGGTACTTTAAAGAACAAAGACTATTTTTAGGGATACAGCACAAATGGATTTTGGTGGTTTGATCTTAAAAATGCCTACCAGTACTCTTGCTTTCTGTACTACTGGAAGTCTTTCTGATTCATTAGTACATGATTGGTCCTGTGCAACTCTTTTCCCTCATTTTTTATTGAAACAATTGCAGCCAAAAGAACTGTGATTTTAGGTCTTGCTGATATGAAAAGAGAGTAGCTTTTCTACCATAGGCCTTTACTTCTGCTCTTTCACATTTTATCTGTAAAAACTGATAAAAACTAGTCACCTTACTGAATGTGTGTAAGCTGATCTGCTGAATTTTGTACACCTTTGGACAAGTTTTTGACATGCAGCAAAAAGCATAACCCAGATACATCTTATCTTACAGCCAATCTTACATTTTGTTTTAATATTTCATGACAACAAACAGGGACATCTTCTCAAATAAAGGTTATCAGATTGTATTAAAATTGGCAAAACATTATCTGCTCTCTTTTGTCTAGAAATGGTGAAACTAATCTGATTGAAATGCAAAGCAATCACCCCTGCTCCTATCCAGATGGAAGATTTCAGCCCCAGTTAGTATTTGATAAAGTGGGTGAGAATGAGATTGTACTGTGCCAGTTGCCAGGTAATCTTGAGGTAGTGCCACCTATAATGCTAGCCCACTTTATAAATGACATGCATATTACAGATACAATATTGATTTTATGTAATTCATGTAATTAGTAATGAGAAAATTGTTCATTTAATTTATTGTGCCTTTTCTGATCTTTGTGGAAGTAGAAAACATAAATAACATAAAAAACATAAATAATAATAATAATATAATAAATTTTTAAAATTAAACCCTGAAGTTCCATTTGTTTCCATTCAGCCTTGTGCAAGGTATTTTAAGCTAACTTGCTCTTATTTGCCATGAAATGAAGACACATCTTCCTACCAGCACTATAGGGAAAGGCTTTCCCTTCAGAAGCAAATCCTGTAGCTACCATAACCCTTCCCAATACACAGGTCAACATACCTCCCATATTCCCATATTCCATGCAGTTGTTGTTTGCTTCAGTGTATTTACATACACTCGAGGAGTATGAGGAGTATGCCCTCTGAGGAGGTCAGCAGCAATTCCTGTATTCTTTTCCTTCCTTGCTTGCTTCTTAAAGGCTGTTCCTGTAAATTGCTGTTAGCCACTGTAGTATTTTCAAGGCTGTGGGCACAACACATTGTACCTTACTGCCTGAGATGCCAACAAAATAAAAAGTTATTAATGACACTCTTTATATAAAAAGCTCACATAATTTCATATAAATACACTTGAATGCTCTAGTGGAGTCGGGTCTGGTTCAAGAAAATTCCAGCTTAGCAGAAAACTTACCGTGTTGTGTGTGAACTGTTTTCTTTGTGATTTGTGTCGGAATCATGAGAAAGAACATCTTCAGTGCAAGCTGCATTGTTAGTGGAGCATATACAGGCAGTTAAATCACTTTTATATCCTTGATGTTCTTGTGATTTGTTCTTTTTGTTTGGTTGGTGTGGGATTTCTCCATTTACAATTGGTGTCAGAACAGATGGCAAAGTCTTAGCTTGGTGTAATATGTCCATAAAATAAGCAAAGCTGTCAGTGAGCTTGGTGTCCAGCAGGCCTATTCCACTTTGAGAAGGATTTTTCTTCCACTGGAATCAACCTCAAAAAATATGATTTTAAGAAGAAACTAGTAGCTCTACCAGGAGCAAAATTCAACAGTTATGAGGTTCTCTTTAAGTTGACTGTAGAACTTCTTTAGGGGAGGAGGCAATACTTTGAGATTCTCTCCTCCACAAGGTAGGATTTTTGGTGAAACATTAAGGAATTCTTCAGTTTTGCTCTTTCTGATCTTCTGTCCTTAAAAAGTGTTTTGGGGAAGTAGTGAGTGGCAGGAAGCAGGCAAAATCATAGAGAGATCAATTCTGCATGAGTTCATTACTTGATTAAGCAAGTCACATTTGGTTCTCTTCAAGTTTCAAAAAAAAAAAACAACAAACCCAAAACCAAAGCCAAACAAACAAACAAACAAAAAAACAACAAAAAACCAAAAAACCCCAAACCACCAAAACCCAGCAAAAAACCCTTAGATTTTTACACCCATTGGATTTGAGCTAATTCCTAAATATCTTCTGAAGCTGTAACTTCAGAGGTTATTTCTGGTGTTATTTCTGCTGCCAGGTGTGCCCAGGGTGTGCCAACACAACCTTGCAGAGATAGACAGCAAAGACAGGTTTTACTCCAAAATAATACCTGAACAGGAAACACAGGTAGAATAAACTTTCTATTTTGTTGCTTATTTCTTAGCTAAAGAAATTATGAAATGGAATGCTTAAAAGATTTACCAAAGGCCACACACCAGGTCTGAGGAAGAGCTATGTCTGAGGCAGAGCTGTGGACAGAAAACTTCTGAGCCACAGTTCATTGCATTCACAACTGCTCAGTGAATGTTCAATGCATTCACCAAGTTCATCCTTCCTTTTCAGAGGACTACTATGTAGGAACATATTATTCCAAGCTGCTGACAAGTCTAACTAGCTGTTTTGTTAACAAATGAAGGCGTAGCAGTTGACAAAAGGTGAAAATAGCACTGGGCAGCAAAGATTGTGACTGCCTGTGCCATACACTTCATTGTACGTTTTATCTTTAAATGCTTCCTTAGAGAAGCACAAACAAGAATACAAAGGAAGTGGAAATCTGAAACCTGCTTGAAATTTATAATACTCATTATATTTTTGGGACAGCAATCCTTGGCAAGGTAAGTTATTTATAGGCAAGAGCTGCTCATGATTTGCATGGTAATGCGTTCGCATCTGCAAAGCCTATAAATTAGCCTCCAGCTCATTACAGCAATGCCATTGTCCTACTTGCCAGTATGTAATCTGATCCCAAATGTTTCACACATCCACAAAATAAAACCAGCCTGAGGGAAGAGCTTCACTGTTGCAGTATAGGAACACCAAAAAATCTTCCTCCCCCACAAAAAAAAAAAGAGAAAATAACACAAAATGACTGGATGGGAGGAAACTGCTAAATATTTCAAAAAGATAAGCCCCAAACCCTAACACTGAAGAAAGTGGAAAACTGTTGCCATGTTTTAAGGTGCTTATGCCAGTTCAGGCAAAAGAATGAATTTACTGCAGCTTTTTAAAGGGTTCCAAATAAAAGTAGCCTCATAGAAGATTAAGTCACTTACTTATCTGTGCATCATGATTTTATCCTAATGTGTCATACTTGAGCACTTTTTTTATTATTATTATTATTATTATTATTATTATTATTGTTGTTGTTGTTATTATTGCTGCTGTTGTTGTTGTTGTCATTGTCGTTGTTATTGTTATTATTATTATTGCTTCAAGTCTGGTTGTGCACAGATATCTGAAACAGACGCTGATGTCTTTTATTTTGATGAATATTATAAAGACAGTCTCTACTTCCAGGTAGTCAAGAGTTTACAATTATATCAAGGTTTTTCCCCTTCATTAAGCCAGCAAAAAGATGAAATACAGTGTAGACAAAGTAGGCTCATAGAGCACATATCCCCTTCCCTCCAGATATGCAGATACCTCCTATGTTAATTCACTATGTCAAAGGTCACTGGATGGTAAAATGTTGCTTGTACCCCAAGTTCAGCTTCTGAAATATCTCAGGCTCAGCTTTGTGATGGTGAGTATGAAGAAGAGGTCTCTCCACCAAACTTGGATAAATGCTGGTTCACTCTTGTAACTTCCATCCTTAAAAAAGAGAAAATTGAAACCCTTACAATCACAAGCCCTACCTACATCATTGGAAAGGTCTTTAACAGGGTGACAAAGCCTCTGTTTGCAAGCTCTCGCCCACTACCAAAGTTGCTTCTGCATTACCCTACTGCTTACCTCCTCTGGTTTTTTCATCTCTTCCTTCCAACCTCTCCACCTACTCTTGCTTGGCTGTGGAGTCCTCAAAAACCCCTCTTCTTTGCTGGCCTACTCTTATAGGTAAATGACTGCAAATGAGAAGAAGACCTGGAACAAGAGAGCTTTCAGCTGAAGCTTCAAAGTGGGAGGGGGCAAGGCACAGGTCATTACACAAGTGTGATGCTGGATTCAGGATTCTGGTGTGCCTGCGTGTAGGATGTGTGCCATTATATTTATTTATTGAATTCTGGTTGATAATAATAGCTGATTCTTTATTTATTTATTTATTTACTATAGCTCTCTTGTTTGTCTCAGTAGGTGGAAGAGCAGCAAAAAACCAGAGCCCTGCATGAGTCATAACCCAGAAAAAGCTCTGCTGAGAATACAGCTCACACTCTTCTGCAGTGTAGCCCAGGTGATAAGCATCAGTGTTGTTGTTCTCTCCATGTTGTCGGTCTCATTTTACCATGAATGATAATATTCACTGTGATATATTCAAATGGAGCTGTAGGGACAGATAGCTAGGGGCATCTCCATTTCATTTTCTTCTTTTCCATACTAACGTGAGAAAAAGGAAATGCAGCTTAAAGAAAAATACATACTTGTTTAGAACAAACATAGAAACATAAAAACAAAAGGTTTTACTTCTAAATCCAGGATCTTGACCTCATTTCTGTTCAGTTATACATTTGATCTTGCAAAGAATTGCACAAGGCTAGATCCAGCTATGGACACAGAGAGGGTTTATACATCTCTGCTGCATATCCTGCTGCATGAGTGGGCAGTGCCCATGTATGAGCTGCAGCCTTGTCACCCCTGCAACTGGCAGCTATCTGGCAGATCTTTCTTTAAAATATAGGACAGTCCTAGTGAACTCTGTGGGACCTCCCTAGCAAAGAGCTGGGCACAGAATGAGGGAACAAGAAGGTCTGGTGTTCTCCCTGAAGTCTGCAGTTCCAGCACATGTTTAAAGGCAGCCTTCCTGCTCACAGTGGGAGTCAGGCTGCTCAGTGCTGAGTCTGGAATGAAGTTCTCGCAGAGGATCCCTGGAGTGGTTGCTGCTGGATGTGGACGACTGCACACATCCAGGGTGCTCTGAATGTGCCAAGCTGGGGATGGCAGCAAGCACTGATCTGGGTACCTCTCCACATCTGTCTCACCCGGACACTGAAGACAGTGGCCCCTGTTTGGGGCTGCTGAAGTGCCAACCGTATGTGGCCCTGTATGTCCCACAGAGAGTGAGCAAGCTCTGGTTGTCCTTGGGGATGCCCTCTTAGGCTGGATTTCTACATTGGTCCTTCATTTCACATGCTGGCCTCCTCCTGGCCTTCATCAGACTGTACAAGCAGACTCTGAGTAGTTGAAAGAGATTCCACTATTTGAGTAGTTTATCAGTGCTTTCTATGTTTAATGTGATTCTATTCCCAGGAGAATGGAGTATGGGACACACTGGGCATTACTGTTTAGATACTACACTAAAAATAGTGTCTGTGGCTACACAGGGATGATTCCTGTCCCATTTCTAATTGCATCCACTCTCTGAACATGGCATAATCTCCTTTACTATAATATGTGTGGGAAAAAAAAAAATCTTAGTAGCATTTTTGTTCAGACCACCTATGATAAACACTCCTTTTTCCTCAGCCTATTGTGCTTTTAACTTTTACTGAACCTATATTTTGTACCTAGTTTCTTCATGCTTTGTACTATTGAGATCCAAGAATTTTTTTTTTGCAAATGGTAACAAAAAAAGCATGCAAAGACTAGAAACAGGCATGCAGTAAAGAGAGTTTAAAAACATATATTTTCCTCTGTGTGTATTTAGCAGTTTCCATCCTTGCCATATGTTCTTTTCCTCATCATTTTGCCTTTTAGATTGTTCTTTAACACTTGCCTGTTTTCTTGCTTCTACAACAGAAGGGGAATTGATCTTTCATTTGTTCTGCAAATATTCCTTATTGTCCCAGGTTTTATTACCCCATCTGTTATTGAGTGAAAGTCTCTTGTGGTCTCATTTTTCCAGCTGATCACACTATACCACAGACTATATTTCAATGTAATCGCTATCTACTGTATGATGTGTAAATGAGAGAGAGAGGAGCAAAAAGACAAGAGTATTTTTCCCCTGCCTACCATTCCTCTCTTTCTGTGTAAGCACACACTTTCCATGCTTACTTTTTATCAATGACAGCATTTAAACTAAATTCCTCATCTTCACTCTTTTCTACATGGGTCCAATGCTTATACCTCAGTATTTGCTACTACAATGCACAAAAATATATAAAAAATAAGCTCACCAACACTTGACAGATAGACACTTGACAGGTAGATACTGTCGGACTTCATGAACTAAAACACTTCCCTGCAACCCTCCCCAAAATAGAAACTTCTCCCGCCAAGCAGCATTTCCCTGTTCTCTCTCTTTCATTTCCCAGGCCTTTCTTACAGCGCCAAATACTTACCCTTGGTCATGTATGTGTTAACTCTGTGGGTAGTTTTAAAATTACTTCTTCTCCCATATTTTTAGGCTTTTACAACACCATGTTCTACACAATCCTGTTTCATCTTCCTGCACTCAACTCTGTCTGTCACAGCAAGGAGCTCAAGAAAGACATGCTTTTAAAATTAGAGGTACAGCATGGTTTCTGCAAGGGGAAGCTAAACCTCGCAAGTGATCAAACCAGTGTGAAGAAGGTGAGTTGTCTGCAGCAGGACAAATAGATGGAAATTTCCACTCTCTGTCCAGCACAATGGGAGAGAAAACTCAGAATTATAACTATTTAAACTATTGCTTTTCTTAATAATAGAACAAAGTGGGTCATTGCCAGGGAGAAGCACAGAAGCAGCTCCTGGTGGAACAGGGCTTGGGAGAAATTGCGTCAGAAGCAGCACCCCTGATTTGCCCCTGAAAATAACAACTCAAAGTATTGACGTTCATGCATGCTGTGTTAATCCAGCATGATGTCCACATGTGCTGCTAATTTAGAGTTGTGATCCCTCATCTGAGTATGTGCTTAAAGCACCAGACTGTCTCAGAAATCAGGCCTCAGTGAACTGATCTATTGGGTGAGTCATTTATAAAAGTTAAACAGAGACTTTAATGCAGAGCTGTGCAATCAAACGTACTCTGTCTTCTTCTGCATGTGCAGGTAGTGATTAAGTTTATCCCAAAAACTCCTGATGTCACTCCTGGGAACCAAGATGCTGTTTCACAAGAGCTAATTGTACTGAGGCTGGAAAGAACAAAAATGGTGATTCTACAATGCTGTGTGGGCAGCTCTGAGATGCATGTGGCTTTTACAGAGAAGGAGGAATGGAGACAAAAAATTCAGATTGATGCAAGAAAATGTAAATGCTGATGGAAAGAAAAACTGTGTATCTATCATGCCAGTTTTCCCATGAGGTTTTGGAATGAAAAACTTTCAGAAATATGGAGTTAAATACACACATACATATATATATATGTATATATGTATATATATATGTAAAATCTCAGTGCTAAGAATGGACAGCAGTACAGGAGCTTCCATCTCCCTAAATGAAGTCAAATCCATGGATAGAAGGCAATGCCACACTCCCTCTGGAAGGCAAAAAATTTCTAGGTTCTGCCTTGCACACACCTGTGGTGCAGGTGTCTGGATGAGACCTAACTCCACGATTACCCTCCATCATCTGTGGTGGGACAATCAGACACTTCACTTCAGCCTCAGTCTAAAACACCTGAGTGAGGAGAACTCCACTTTAGGTTCTTGGTCTGCAGTTTCAGGGGAGATAAGCACCTAAATGCCAGAGAGTTATACAATCATTTAGGTTGGAAAAGATGTATATGAGCATTTGGTCCAGCCATTTAACCCAGCACTGACAAGTCCACCAATAAACCATTTCCCCAAGTGCCATAACTATATACCTTTTGAATACCTCCAGGGTTGGTGACTCAATCACTTTCCTGAGTATCGTGTTCGAATGTTTGACAACCCTTTCCATGAAGAATTGTTTTTCCTAATAGCCAATCTAAACCTCCCCTGATGCAACTTGAGGACTTTTCCTCTTGTCCTGTCACTTGTTGCCTGGGAGAAAAGGCCAACCCCCACCTGGCTACACTCTTCTTTCAGAGACTTGTAAGGAGCAATATGGTGACCCCTGATCTTCCTTTTCTGCAGGCTGAACAATCTCAGCTCCCTCAGTTGCTCCTCACAGGACTTGCTCCAGACCCTTCACCAATCTCAATGTGCCTCTCTGGACTTGCTCCAGCACTTGTGTCCTTCTTGTGGGGGCCCAGCTCAACACAGGATTTGAAGCATGGCTTCACCAGTGCCGAGCACAAGGGGACAGTCCCTGCCCTGGTCCTACTGGCCACATTATCCCTGATACATACCAGGATGCCATTGGCCATCTTGGCTACCTGTCTTGTTGCCAGAGAAGCAGAAATAAGGATGGTTGAAAGGGCCCTGCTGAGCACGGCCAAGCTGCTCAGGAGGCTCTGGGGTGCTGGGCAGAGGGTCCCAGGACACGATATGCCCCTCTGCGGACATATCTCTCTGCGTCTCTGCGTCTCTGCGGACGTGGGGATTTTGGCAGAAGGCTGCCCTGTCCCCTGGATCGCATCTCCTATCGCAGCTTTCCACAGGTGTCTCCATGCCTGGATCCCATTCCCTAGCCCAGCTTTCCCCAGGTGTCTTCATGCCTGGATCCCATTCCCTATCCCAGCTTTCCACAGGTGTCTCCATGCCTGGATCCCATTCCCTGTCGCAGCTTTCCCAGCTGTCTCCATGCCTGGATCCCATTCCCTATCCCAGCTTTCCCCAGCTGTCTCCATGCCTGGATCCCATTCCCTATCCCAGCTTTCCCAGCTGTCTCCATGCCTGGATCCCATTCCCTATCCCAGCTTTCCCAGCTGTCTCCATGCCTGGATCCCATTCCCTATCCCAGCTTTCCCAGCTGTCTCCATGCCTGGATCCCATTCCCTATCCCAGCTTTCCCCAGGTGTCTCCATGCCTGGATCCCATTCCCTATCGCAGCTTTCCCCAGGTGTCTCCATGCCTGGATCCCATTCCCTATCGCAGCTTTCCCCAGGTGTCTCCATGCCTGGATCCCATTCCCTATCGCAGCTTTCCCCAGGTGTCTCCATGCCTGGATCCCATTCCCTATCCCAGCTTTCCCCAGCTGTCTCCATGCCTGGATCCCATTCCCTATCCCAGCTTTCCCAGCTGTCTCCTGCCCCCTGGCGGCAGCGGCGCCTCCGGCCCCAGCCCCGCCCCGCTGTCTCCAGATTCCCGCGGCGCTGCGCTTGAATAAAACGGTGTCAGAGCAGAAGAAACTCAAGGGGAGTTTAACTGAAAAAAAATTTCCAGCTTTGCATCTGATATTGCACAAATCTGGCATTTTCCAAGCCACATCTCTTGATTTATCAGATATGAGTACAAACGTCAGAATAAACACAAGCATGCTGCTCGGCAAGAATTAATAAATCTTTCCCGTTCTTAAATAAACAGAAGTTTATCTTAAATGAAAACAAAGTTAAAAGCCAGTGAAACCCTCTGGCCCCTCAAGCATAAGTACATACTGTACCTTGGGTTTTCTTGGAGCAGTGGTTCAAGTAATAGCAACATTAGGAAAAAATGTTCACACGTTGCACCAAGCTCCTATTCCTACAGGAATAGTCTGGTGTTAGCCAGGCAATTGCTAGCATTTTGTAGCATCATGCATGAAGATGGCAAGTTTGCAACCTTGGAGAAGGGCTTATGAACACAATTGAAATCAATAAGGAGGACAAGGATGACACAGCTCTTTATTTGCTGCTTTCTTTTCTTATATTTTGAAAATGCAAATGTGAAGATGAAGCAAAGGAGGAAAAGAATTTAGTTGTCTTGAGACCCTCATTATTCTGTGGGTATGATCTAAGTGAGCCTGAGGCCTTTAGGGAGCTTTGGGGTAAAATCCATGCCACCTGGGATTCTGCCATTTCCTTTACTTGAGAAATTTCACCCAGTGCAACTTCAGGGCATCAGAGAGACCTTTGCACAATCTAAGTGTAGAAAACTGCAGACAGCAAACACATGTGCACCTTTACAACTGTATGGCAACCTTAGGAACCACATGCACAGAAGGAAGACTCTTTACTACCCTCTTATTTCTAAGATTTTAGGTCATTTCAGGCTGATGGAGTCACACAAGTTGTCCCTTGCAGGCATGAGAAAAGGTTAGTCATACTTCTGCAGGCCACATTGTTGCCCTAGTATTTCCACAAGGCTTTTGAAGTAGGCTCCACACTACATCAGTTGCAGAGAGCCAGCTTATTTCATCTATGCCAGCCCCAGAGGAGTCTGTAATGTAAACTGAGTTCAGTTAAGGGCTACTGACAAGAGCTGGTCAGAAAAATTGATTTCTTATAAATTCACATAATGGCAGCTTTTGAGCACACCTGAGGAAATTGAAGTTAGATCTGGAAACACTGATGGAGTGGTTGTTGTGGGTTATACAAAGTACATCCCATGCCTATCCTGTTTTATGGGTTGAATGACTACCCTGTTTAGGTGATGTTAATTAGGTGGCTGTGATGCCTGAAGAGAGATTAGGTAGAATTGGGGCACCTGGACATGAAGGAAAGTGAGTGTAAGACGCTGTTGAAGGACAACACCCATGAATTACAAAAAATTTGATTTAGACAACAGATAGTCTGTGGACGCTTCTTTTTCTGTTACGTTTTGTTTTGTTGTTTGTTTGTTTTTTTAATCTGAGAGGTAAACAGACTAGAAAAAAAGCAGCCAGGAAAAATGGATAAAGGAAAGGTACCGCATCCCTGAGGGGACTCTACTGGGAAGAGGGATGTCCTTGGCACTGTGAGACCCACTATGTGTCCCACTCCCCTCCCCTCACCCCAAATGGTCTCTTGGCAACCAGCCTGCAGATTCCCGCTGGCGTATTTCAAAGCCTGTGAGAGCGCAGCCATACCTGTCTGGGCTGGAGCTGATCCCTGACCTTCTCTCAGTGCTGCTTGGTTTCCTCTGATAGCTGGGTGAATGATTGCCAGCACCAGTAAATTATTTACTCCATGTAAAGCACCGCCTGCTAGAGAGGCATATCCCTTGTTACACTGCAGAGAAAAAATATTTCTATAGGACAGCAAAGATTACAAAATTAATTTATTATTTGAATAATAAATAAATAAATGTAAGGGTAGTGGTAGTGAAAGAATTTTTTGATTCTTTTTAACATGGGCAAAGATAAAGGTAGGAAAAGTGTTCTTATTTTCATAACTACAGAACATGTAGCTGTGTTCACAGCTGAAAATAATGTACATTTGGCAGAGCAGCTTGATCCAGAATGCCCAGCTACATACATAAGCAACTTTGGTGTCTAGGAAAGAAAGCCTCCTGTTTGTTTTGTTATGTATTAGGGCATCTTTCCCTCATAACCAAAGCACTACTTGTTTGTCATGCGTGTATCATTGCAGCCCCACAGAACTGACTCCTACCATCTGGTCTCTGAAAGATGTGGGCTATACAGCCCAGAGGTGAGAAAAGCTGCATATGTTGCTGGAGCTGTCTGCTTTGCTGCAGGAGGCACTGGTTTTTTTAGTTCTCTAGATCTCTTTGCTATTAAATCCCAGTATCATAGGGACTGAAGGCAGACAACTTCACTGACTGTGTTACAGGCTCTCACTCATACAGAATGGAATCTTTGTTGTATTATCTTTTAATTTCAGCTGGATTTCCCAGTTGTTAAAAAGCCAAGTATTTAAAAAGAAAAGATGGCATTTCTTTCTTCATGGTATCACTGGGAGTAGGAGGGTAGGCCATAGGCAACACAAACCACTAATGCTTGGCGGGCCTAGTGGAAGCTGCCCTCAGAGCTTCTCATCACACCACTGCAGCATCTGGGCACTGAGGCACTCCAGGTGTAGGACAACCTTGAGAAACCAAGTAATGCAATCACTAAAAATCAGAGCAAGCTCTATACTCTTGTCAGAACTGGGGGAACTTTCTTACTCTTGACCTTATAACAAAGACAGCACTTTCCTGAATGGTGCATTTCTACCCTTTTTAAAAAAAAAAAATTGATGAAATTTACTCTCACTTCTCTTCCAATAGATCTCAACTTCTGTGCTGAAGAAAATACTTTCTGCATCTCCTTCTGAGCTGACTTGAGTGCTGATAGTGAGACTGCTGGGAAATCACTGCTCAGCACCGCACAAATGAAGTTCTGCTGTAGTGACAAAAAGAGAGGATCATAGCGGCCAATTCTGCCATTACTTCTCTGCTATGCAAAACCTGTGTGCTGATGACATAGGCTTGCAAGCAGTTCTGGCAAATTTTGTTTACAGCTCTCTTTTATTATGAATTTGGAATGAAATCTCAGCAGTGGGAATGAACATCAAGAGGATGTTAAGAGAGATCGTGAAGCTCCACATGATTTGAGGTACCTTGCCTGAGATTTTTGCAACTTTCCTATAGTCACATTGTCTTATTGTTCTGATCTTAGCATCACAGTCCATTCCCTAATATTTGCCAGCAATCAGATGAGGTTGAGTATCTGTCCTCACAGGACACCTCCCATGAATATCTTTAGAGAAATTGGTACTGGTTATAGTTTGATTACACGTGACAGCTGTGACAAAATCCCGTTTGATGCAGTCCAATAAGAACTCATATGCTCCCATTCTCCATAAAGCACATGTAATCCCCCTCATCCATTATCATCTTCAGTCCTTCAGATCTCAGAGATTTGTCTTCCTAACATTCTCTTTTGTGGGGCCTAGAAGCTGCTCCAAGACTCAATCAAATGTGTGAACTGTGTGCCCAAAACACACGGTCTTCATTCCCATCATGGGCTCATGTCTGCTTAGACAGTGAGTTTGCTTTGGGCTGGCCAAGGGGGTGATACGATGGGATATGTAAAAGATCTTTTTGTGGAGAAGTGCTTCTCCCATGACCAAAATTTTGGGTGTCCATTCATTCCATGTGATGGGGAAGCATTCATTTTGGTTATCTGGCATCTCGGGGTGCATTTTGAGACATGGAATGGGAATGGATCAAGGTGGATGGGTCCTGAGTACCACTGTTTGTCCAGTGTCCAGCCTGCTTGGAAGCCAGAGCACAATTGCAATGAAGCACTCATTAGATGGCCATTAAGAAACACACATTTGTTTAATGCTGCGCGTGATGAGAAACAAACGATGGCTTCCTTGTTAATAAGGTCATATTACCATCCTCATATGATACCTTTCTTAAAGGTGTCTCTTTTTTTGTCAACTGCAAAAGCAACTTTTTGCAAGCTTTTGGTACCTGAAGTGGCTAACACCACCAGTGTTGGGCAATGCTGGTCGGTCTATCCAGCGATCAGAGAGGATGATGATGATGATCTCCACCCCCATGAGGAAGGCAGGACTCGTGGAACCCCGAGAACGGCAAGTTTTTTCGCCGTGGTTGCATCTTGGCGGCGTCTGGGCCACGAGGGCAGAGCGGGTGCGGGTGCGGGAGGGTGGCGGGCGGCGAGAGGAGAAGCGCGAGGGTGAGTCCAGCCGGGCCGGGCCGGGCCGAGCGGGGCTAGTGGGGCCGGGCCGGGCCGCGCTCCCTCCGCCGCTCTCCGCCAGCCCCAGCGGCCGGGGCCGCCGCCGGCGGCAGGCTTAGTCAGAGGAATGTGGGTGGGACTCCCTCCTCCCCGGCGCCTTAAAACCCCGCTCGGACCGGCACGCTCGCAGTCTCCCGTCCCGGCGGAGCGTCCCCGCCGCACCTCACCCGCGACGCCCGGGCTCGCTGGGCGCGCCGCCGGCCGGGCACGATGGTGGTGTGCGGCCTCGCCTGCTGGAGGTGCAGGTGGCTCCTGCCCCTGCTGCTGGGCCTGGCCATCATCATGGGCATCATCGCCCTGGCGGGCCGGGGCTGGCTGGAGTCCGAGTCGGAGCCCTACGTGCAGCAAGCGTCGCTGTGGGAGAGCTGCACGCGGGGCGAGGAGGACCTCAACTGGAGCTGCGAGTCCCTCATGGACTACGGTGAGTGAGAAACCCTCCGAGGGACCCGGGGCAGTGGGGCTGATGACCTCCCCGAACTCTGTTGCGGAGCAGCTGCTTGCTGGAATGGAGCTTCCCTCCACAACCAGTATCCATGCTGGTTTGGGGCTTAAACCAGCACCGAAACACAGGACTAGACTGCTCCAGAGTGATCTTTTTTTTTTTTATCAGTACAACACTGAGAAGCCGGGGTGTTGATGTTTTCGGTTTTCCCGAAATTATTTTACAACCAAAGTAAGATTGCAACTGGCTCCAAGTCCGTCTGCTTCCCCTGAACTCTTATCGGGCTGCGGTGCCGCAGCCTTACCTGGCACCAGGCAGCTCCCTCCCTGTGCCGCTGCCTTCCCCGGTGGGATGGCGAGTGTGGAAACCTTCATGCAGGGTGTCCTATGGACAACCATGCCTGGACAGTAGTAAAACGATATTTCCCCGACCCTTCGGGGGAAGAGAGCACCTTAATTTAACCCTCCTGGCCAGGGCAGTGCAGCTATTAAAATGCCCCCTGATCTACAGCTTAAAATAGTCTTATGGGGGTTCTCAGGCAGAAAAAAAATGTTCCTTCCTTTGTACCTCTCTGTGGCATTGGGGCCTCAATCAGGGATCTGTTTTAACTTGCTTAGCTGCTTCTGTATCTGGCATTGCCACTAACATTCTTACTGCACACTCTCAGTTTCTAGGTCTTTTGGGGGACTTTTTGTTTTATTGCTAGAACACGTGGGTTTGATTAAATCTACTTTTCCCTCAGACAAAATATTTCTGGACAAATAAGCAGACCCGCCTTAAGATCCTGGATGAGGGTTCTTTAGGGACTGGGGGGCTGGAAGGGTGTGTTTCAGCCGGGAGAGCTGGGACTGTTTCCCTGTGCAGATCCCTTGCTGCCTGAGCACGGCAGACTCACTTCCAGAAACTCTTTGTTGCAACACTCATGCACAAGCTAAATCCTCAATATGCTTTAAGAGAAGCGTCTTCATTTCTCAGCTGGGTGATGGTTTTGGGCTTTACTGCAGGTGGAAAAAATCTGGCTAGTGAGATGAAAATACCCATCTTCCCCATTAAACAGAGAAGAAAAGGTGGTGCAGAGTTGCTGAAATTTGCGTTGCACAGGGAAAAAGTGCTAATACAGTACAGCTGCTGGAATTTGTTTTCTCCTGTAGTGACACTGCTTCACACGTCCCTGAGTACTGATGGGTGTGTGCTTTGCGTCAGCCCTCAGCACTGTGGGACAAAAGTAATTTTCTGCATTTTTTTTTTCCTAGTTAACAGGCTGACACAGAAGAACAGTATCCTGGACTTCACTTGTTTAAACCTTGGCTTATTTAAACCAAAACTTATTTAAATCCTTGGCTTATTTATATGAATTTGCCTGCTCTCAAATTTTCATAACATCAATGCCACTGTCTACTCAAATCGTATTTACATCTAGAGACAGGATGTAACACATGAGTTCAGGTTTGATTTGTTTTGTTTTGTTTTCTTCTATGCTAATGCAATTACTGTTAAAATAGGTGAGGGCATTTACAAAGGAAAAAATGCCTAGCAGGCATTTATAGCACTGCTGCAAGAAAATAGAGGTTAACTAATTGAGATGCATAACTTGTATTTTGCATACAATAATTACTGTGCTCTAACCATCCTGCACCTCTCCTGATGAAATGAAGGCTTCAGAGCGGATCTCCATTAACAGAATGTTCCATTAGACAAATTCTTAATTGAGCTGTGGCATGTGTATGAGGAAGAGGAAGAAAAAAAGCAGACGAGTCACTTATTTTAAATGAGGGGAAAACACAAACAAAGATTTGCAAATAGGAATGTCTCCTAAACTGCATAGCTCCTTAATGGACATTTTCAAATACCACATGAGAGGGAAGAAGTGAAAGGGAGAAAGACAAGAGGGTTGTCATGTGGTAGGGAGGCAGGGAAGGGATTTTGTTTAGAGTTCTTTACTGGTTTGTGTCTGGGAAGTGCCCTGGCTGGCAGCGTCTGTGTATTATCAAAATGTTGCAATGCAGAAGTGCTGTAGTGCACTAGAATATGACTCAAGATGAGTTGGTTGAGACCATTGGAGGATTTAACTGTTGACTGTGTGTTTAAAACATATCAGCAAGCCATCAGCTATGACAAAGATTATTTGCACTGTGTAACTTGGAAAGGATGATTGCCTTTAAAGTGATGAGATTGTAAATTTAGGAGCAATATTTATGGGTGGCTGTGCCCTCCTGGTTCTGAGTGACTGGTCCCAGTGACTTTGCTTTGAATTAACTCTGTAAAAGATGGGTGTGTACATGTGCAGTAAAGGTAACCCCATTAGGTTAACTCTTTCCTATATTCCTAACAGCCAGTTGGTATTCATTACGTATACATCATACACAAGTATACATTAAATACATACCAGCCAGCAAAGAAAAAGGGAAGCATTCTTCTGGGTCCTTAGTATTAAAAAAAAATAAAAATTAAAAAATAAAAGAAAAAAATTAAAAAAGAAAAGAAAAAAAATGGAAAGAGAAAAGGTGGAACCTAGAAGTAGGAGCCCAGCCTTTGTGAATCATGTTTCACTGCATCTGTGCCACTGTACCCATGTCCCTAGAGGCATGGACTTTGATACCACAGATTATAGGCAAAACTGAGTGCATGTGGAGACTTTGCTGAGGGGCCAGGTAAATAAAGGAGGAATGCTAGGTGTATGCTTACCTTCTCAATACACCTCCTCTTAGGCATGCTGTTGTCTGATTTGCAAATGCCAGGATGCATTCAAGACGAACTAACATCGTTTATAGTGTCAGGCAAGCGCAGGCACTCAGGAAATGCTAATGGGAAAGGTGTAGCAGTTGATGTCCCTGCCTACACCCAGAAAACACTTACTGCAACTTCCTGGTAAAAGATCCCAGTGAAATGTGAAGCTGGTGTCTCTGCCAGAGCACTTTGCTGGCTTCTGTGCAGGCACACTTCTGCTGCTAATGATCCAGATACTAAAAGTTGGAAATGTGTAGGATTGTGCCTCTCCTCAGCTCTCAACAGAAGCCAAGTTTGTACTAGAAGGCTTGTATTTACTATTTTGGTAGTTTAGCAATTGCTTTTCCCGCGCTCCTAAAGCCAAAACAGATTGTGATTCACAGTATCAGTTCCAACCTGCCCTCCCAGCAAACCTTTGATTCTGGGCTCCTTTATGCTCATGGTGGGTATGCACATAGCTTCCTCTCACCAGTCATGCTACCGTGGAAGTTTGCACATTTTCTGAGCAAGAAAGTATTGCTGACACTGCTCTTTTGCTCACAGTCCACTACTCCTTTATTACATCAAAAAAGGGAGGTAATTTTGAACATTCTGTGTAATGGGCTCTTGAGGCCAAACAAAGATTGCTACTGCCACTTATATACACAAGACTATTACAGCTACATTGCAGTCTCTGCAGGTCATAATAAAAACTTACATTTATTCATGAGCTAACAAAACTATCTTCGGCTTCTGGAAGTGAATGAACAAAGATGAGAGTCTTCAAATCCTGTAGCAGTTCATCTTCCTGCTAGACTATTTTCACAGCTCTTTTATTGATTTCTAAAGGGAAATCTTAATTTAAATATCTAAGCCTATAGAGATTCCACCTCCTCTCTGGTGACGCTGAGGCATGGCTAAATGAAATCAGGAAATATACTTAACACTATGGCACTGTTGCTTGCTTTCTTTTAATTTCATCATATCACTGGTGCTCATCATTAACATTTAGTAATCGTGACCCCTCCTAGTTATTTGCATGATAACATTTGCAGCTTAGTTCCTTCCCATAGTAATCATTAGTGTAATGTAATGCTATGTAATAAAACTCTTAATCCTTCCTAATAATTACAGACCTTCGGCTTCTGTACAGTTGTTTTTTAAATGTTCTTTCAACACCAACATAATTGATAAATACTTTTCTGCTGATTAGATGAAAAGAACTTGACTATTCTTTGAGGCCAAGCTGACCTGGAAACACTAATACCCCCAACTACTTCTCTGCTTTTCTGCTCTCCTATTCTTCTGCCTTCTTATTTATGCAGCTCCAAATGGCTTTGGTGTTCTTGATTGATTGCATAAACAGACATCATACTTAACGTTTATTTTGTACAATACTCTCTGCCAAATGAATGCATCTGAGAATTTTCTACTTTTATGGGGAAAAAAAATTTCTGGCTAAATGTCTTATGATTACAAGATACTTTTGAGCATAAACCAGGTAATCTGTCATTCTCTGACTGTGAGCAGGTCTCTCCAGCTCTTACAGCACCAAACAGTGAGAGGGCAAACCTGCACCTCTCCCCTCCTGGCAGCTGGGAGATGCAGTGAGAGGATCTTTTAGAAAGATAGGAGAGCTGGGTGCTTGTGGAGGCTTGATCAGCTCTCTGAAGCCTTTAGGAGAAAAAGGAGCAGGGAGAGCTTGACTTGATCAGTGTGGGGATGAGGGAGATCCTTCACAGAGGAACAGCAATTTCAGTTTTAGCTCTGCAGCAGCCCCTCTGCTGAAAACTCTCCCTGTTGGCAGGGGTGGCAACAGGTCATGTGGATAAGGAACATCCCAGGGCTGCATCCTATGCTCAGGAAAAGTGCACCCTCCCACCCCAACCTCTCCCATCAGTCACTTATTGAAAGACTTATATATACACACAATGTAAGAGAAATCTCAAAAATTAACTGTAAGTCCACACATTTTTGCTGCTCTTCCTGTGATTCCCACAGAGGATCAAGTGTCTGGGCTGATAGTTCTGTGGCTGACTACACTCATCCAGCCCAGAGCACACCCATCTAGTGCTCTGGCCAGCAACTATGACTCAGTCTTATCAGGTCTTGTCAGCATCAACCTGCTGCTAACTGCTGTTGGAAAGAATAATCCAGCAGAAGAAAGAGTGGAAGGTACTGTATCACCAGCGCTGAGCTCTGTCACACATGAGCACAAAACTCACTGAGTTTCATAATGATGGTACCCACTGCTGCCTTGTTTCTGGAGACGTGAAGCAAAGCTGAGCTTGATATTAATCTTCCTGACAAGATATCTCCTGCAGCTATATGTGTTGTCATTTTCTTATTGCCAGAGACAAGAAAATAAATCACTGCGAGCAGAGCCAGGGCTGACCTGTATTCAAAAACTTATTACACTTCTAAAGAGAGTACAGATAATAGAGTACAGAGATACTAAAATGGCAGAGAGAGCACTGTGGGCATTCTGCCTTGTACTCCTCCAGTTGTGTTTGTGTTGCAGTAGACCTCAAGGTGTCTAATGTGCAGGTGTATTTGAGTTTACAACCTAAATTTTAACAAAGATGCCAGATTTGTCTTCCTACACCTTGTCAGCATAAGTAACACATCTGAAAGGGAATATGCTATGGTAACTAAGCATTCCTTCGTGTTGTGCTTTTTTTTCTTAATAGGGAAAATATTGATATAAAGTTTGCCTAGATCATCTAGTCTGAGTGGGTTTTCATGGGCTTGCTGTGAGTAATGGTTACATATCCCTTTGTATTAGTTATCACTAAAGAAATCCTATTATGGAGACAATATTCAATACCTGCCTTAGGTATGACAGAGAATATTTTGTATGAAAAGATTTTATCAAACCATTGACGTAGCTCTAATCTCCAGACACTCATTAGTCTCCTCCCTGCTTCTTCCCCATAGCATTCCCTCGGGGAAGGGGTATGAGACATGCACAACTAGCTGAAGAAGAAATTTGAGAAGTTTTTGCTATCTTGAGTAGCTCCAGGAAGGGAGAGGGTAAAGAAGAACCTTTTCCTTATCTTTTCTGTGTCAGTTTTATTGTCTTCAGGTAGCAGTGGTGGTGGTTGGGAGTTTTGGCAGAGATATGGCTGATGGATACCTGCTATGTTTTACTTTTGCTGTTGGATTAGAGGAGAAAGAAACCAATTCAAACAAATCTAATTAAAATAACTGTGAAACAAAATTTCACTTTCAGATAGCAAATTGCAGAGGAAGAATGGAGACTACATTGAAAGCAGTGTATCTCCAAGGTTACTTCAACTGTGTTGGAATGGACAGCTATGATGAAACAGTTTTTTGGTTTTTTTTAATGTTCTGACCTAGATCTCACTGGCCTCTTTATTCCTACATTAGAGGGAGCTCAGGATCTGGCCCTACCTCTGTCTGTATGTGTGAAAGTAGAAACCCACAATATGTAGATGTGGGAATTGAACTGTGATGACAGCTGACTGGAAAACAAAGCACTAACCAGTATGGTTTAGCCCTTGTGGGCAGGTATCCTGCCTCCAGGGCAGGAACACCTTTGCTTGTAGCTATTTGCACTGGGCTCACCTAAATTACTTGGTTTCTGAAGAGGACAAGGTGTGTGAGGGCCTTTTCACAAGGCTGTGTTACTGCCAAAGTAGAATTGCTGGCTGTTTTTCTGGGTTTTCCTGCTATTGTTGCTGTGCTTCTGGCCCATGGTGGGTGATTTCTGGATGCTGGTGCTGCTCTTTGAGTACAGCCACTTGCTTTGTGCCCGAGCCTCTCCAGTGTGCTGTAGCTTGGTACTAAGTAGCTTCATACACTCTGTTCCAGCAAATGTCAAAGTAATGATTCAAAGAGGACTCATCAACTTTTACCTCAGATTTTGTTGTTTCTCCTCCACCTGCTACATTTTAGCTGTGAATAGATACTTATTTTCAAGAACTTTCTTTTTGTCATCTTTTCTGTTATTATGGTTTATTTCTTTTTGGTCATGCTTATTTCGCTCCACATGCTCCATTCTTGCCATAAACAAACAGAAGTTTTATGCAGACAGCACTGTTATTTCCCAGCAGTTATCTCCTGTGGTGGTACCATCTTGTCTGCTTTCACACTTCCCTGTGCATGAAAGTGGTTTTGTAAACTTGCATATCGAACAGGAACTGTAATGATAAAGGGCATTGTCAGCAGTTGTGTGCCCTATCTGCTCAGATGTCTGTGGGTGTCCTACAGATACAGAGTTTGAAGGTATTATCTCTCTTCTGTGCTGCATTCTATACCCCTCTTCAGCAAGACAAGTTAGCAGATAGGGAGTCCTGTGCTGCTCCAGCAGTGATGGTGGCCCCCTGCTCTCCAGCTGTGTGCTTTGCAGGCTTTCAGTATTGCTTTGACATAAGGACGTGCTTCTTACAGTAAAGGGTTTCAGTAAAAAAAAATTATTAAAGGAAACCAAAGAGCTTCCGTATAGGAGGGTACTGCTCTGTGTAATACCTTTCTTGTTTTATCTTCAAGGGTGGGGGAGAGCAGCAGCTGCCACATACCTCGTTGGCTTTGTGATCCTGGTCATCTGTTTCGCCCTTGCAGTCATCGCGTTCTCGATCGAGATCCTGCGCTTCAACTTCGTGCGAGGAATTGGAGGCCTGCTCTTTGTTGTTGGTAAGGCTGGGCACAAAGACAAGGTTCTTTCAGATGTGAAACAGGCATCAGCAGAAAAACATGCTAGATGGAGCCTCCCTTTTACAAAATTAGCTGTCTTTGGTTTATGACTCATTTTCATGGGGAACAAGGGAAGGTTGAGTTGTGCTCTGAAAGCATAATGGGTAGGGAAGCTCCTGTGGCCTTGGTCAGCTCTCGCTTTCCCAAAAGCACTATATGGGGACACCCAACATGACCCTGCATGTCATATGCTAAGACTTAAGAGCTGAGAGGCCTGGGTGCTTCCCAGTTTTCTGATGGGAGGAGGAGGAATAGGGCTCTGGGAGGTAACTGGCGTGGCAGGGTTCCCGGTGCTGGCTGTGGGACAGGGCTGGTCACAGCATGCAGGTATGTGCCTTAGCAACCTGGCAGTGGCAGCTGAGATGCCGCAGCCACATAGGCGTGGGGATCTGCCTGGGACAGAAGTCACGTACCTCTGTAACAATGCAGATTTGATTGCAGGTCTGAAGATAATCCTTACATATCTAAAGTATGCACTTATCTCCAGGTACCTTTTCTTAATGGGAACCGTAATGTGTTCGTTCTAACTTACTCCTGGTTTTCTTTCTTTTCTCTCTCTAGCTGCATTCCAGATCATTGGCTTGGTCATTTACCCAGTGAAATTCACAGAAGAAATTCCACTGACAGGAGATAACATGTTCAGCTGGGCCTATGGTTTTGGCTGGGCCAGCACTGTTGTTGTAATAGGTTGTGCTTTCTTCTTCTGTTGCCTCCCCAACTGGGAAGATGAAGTCCTGGGAAACATCAAGCCTACCTATTACTACTCCTCCCCAGAGAGAGCACCATACTTAAATTGAAAGATTAAGTCCAAGTACAGACAACCGTCAAAACAGAGGAGCACCTCTGATGTACATTTGGCGTGATTGTAGGAGACTGAAAAAAACTCACCTACTTTTGCCAGCATATTTCTTACTCTGCCTGGCAATAAATTAGGAAAAACATTGGCATCTTAAGCCAAATAGCTTTTACCCAAAGTATTATTTACATATTCTCATGTCAATTCAGTTTGGGTGGTTTACTTGCTCCTTCCCCTCCCAATTAGTTGAGTCATCCTTATTTTATTCAAATATTTTCTTATGAATATAGATGATAGTGTTTCAAGTGGAGAAAGGAAAAGGATAGATTTTAAACAACCCATCAGTGGGTACTGTGAGATAGGTTGCTTTTATTTCATATCTGACAAAATTGCTTTAAATGGAGCTAGGAGAAAACACAGCCTTCCAAGGAATGCTTTTTCTTCTGTAAAAGCCAGTCCCAAGGAAGAAATTTCTGTGATACTATCACAGTCACCTGCTGTGTAAAAATCTTTTCTCATTCCTGTTACTGGACTGTTGTTGACTATTAACTATTTGAATTAAGAGGAAAATAAAATTAAAATTTATTTTCCACCAATTGGTGCTGTTGGACAAGGCCTCTTCCAAAGCATGGAGCTGGTGTGTATGACATAACAGCAGCTAATGTAATATTGGTGAATTTGTGGCCACAGCAGAACTTGTGATGGAATCACATATATATGTTGTCATGGATTCAGACATTAAACTACATACATTTTTACATGGAATATGAGGGATGCTGATTTAGAATGTATCTTTGGGCAGAAACATGAACTATTATATTTGTCTACCTTTGTAAAGTTTTTAAAGTGTGCTTTTCATGGAAATCTTAGCATTAGGTGTTTAAAAACCTCCCAAATTTCTAACACTGGAGGTACCTCAGAGTTTAGTAAACTTGGGACTGCCTTGTGAGTGAGTAGGGGTAACAGGTAGAAATAGAAAGGCAGTTCTGTGAGCAATTTACATATGTAAACTTCATACAGACATCAGAGTAATCTGTCTGGCTCCTCATTTGTGTTTCTGCATCCAAATAAGTATTCCAGAGAGGCATAGCCATGTCTGTGTTGGTCATGGACCTGCAGCATCTTACAGCAGATTTAATTATGGTCTATAATCTTTGTCAGGGCTTTGTTCAGCTGGGAAAGAAGGAAGTTCATTTTTTGAACTCTTCCAGCTACGGGAGAAGCAGCTTTAGCAAAGACAGACTGAGGAGGATACAGGTGCGGTAGAGAGCAAATGCTGCACGTTGCTCTGTGTTAATTCTTACTCTCAGAACCTGGTACTTAGGAGAGGGTAAGTGTGTGGGTATGTGTATTCATGCACATGTACAAAATAGAATTTAGGAAGCATTAACCAACAGACTGTAAAGCTAAAGTAATTTACAACTGATCTTTTGCAATGCCCTGTATTTCTTGTATCATACATTGTATAGCTTTCCATTTTGTAACACCTTTTTAAATTTGATAATGCTATATATTGCATGTGATCCTGTTTTAGAGAGGCCAGGTGATTCCTGAAGGTCCCTTCTAGGCCTGTATTTTATAACTTTACAGAGCATAAATGTCTGCAGACTTCAGAATTGTGTTACGAGCTCAGTTGCAGCATATACAATCAACTGTATTTGTGATTCCTGCTGAATAAGACAGTTCTGTGACAAATGTATCCTTTTAACATTTTTTTTCCCTTTTCTGTACAGTAATGGCTAGTGGGGAATACTGTGTGGACTTACTTTACCATAAGTAATGTTAGTACCTACTTCTAGTGAATTCTAAACACAGCAGAGAATCTCAAATCAGGAAAATCCTTACACAACTAAAGCTGAAAAGGAGAAAAAATTGTAAGAAAATGGACACCTTTCCTAATGACAGGGAGGATGGTATGGTAATATGGTAATCAGGTTTAGCATAATTTAAGTCTTTTGTAAGCTTTTTTATAAGCATTGGCATAAGTTGTGCTAAAAGAGCACTAATGTAAAATAAACTTGGCTCTGAATGTACTGGGAGGGGTAAAAGCATAACCAGCATGTTACACAACTAAGATGTTCCAGAGAAAGCTATTGCAAATAGTTATTAATTACTTTCAAGTGATACTAATGTATGTGACACTCGTTTCAAATGTGGTGGCTTAATTAAAAATGTTTTAACTGATGGTTGTAGAAACTTGGTGGTGTTTGTGGTTTGTATATTAAGTTTGTAAAATCAAACAAATAAGCCATTATTTTATTCTCTTAACTTGAATACCATAAAATGTTGGATTAATAAAATGAAGTTAAAGACCTTAGGTCCAGGAGGCAGCAATTTCATTTTCCAGTCAAATAAGCTTCAGTATACACTACAAAACATGTCTGTGCAGTTTCATTGAAGTCCCAGGCATAGAATGTTCTTTCCTAAGCCAAAACCTTTTAAGTGCATCACAGCTTAAGGGGGAATTCTAAACATTTTAAATACACAACAGTCTACAGGAGGTCTTGTGTAGGAAGTCAGTTCTTTAACAAAACTGTTCCAAGTGCCTTTCCTACAATGATCAAGAAATTCAAATAGTGAAAAAAAGATGGTGTACTTGCCTGCTATTTTCAGTGGAAGGCTGCACTTTTCCCATGATTAGAAACCTTCACACTTCTAACCTCAGTTTATGCATGACCCATATTATAATCCTGTCCTAGTGGCATTTTTAAAGAGGGCAAATCAGTCAGTCACTGCTGTCTTACACCAACCTGTGGCTTCTGATTTCTGGAAAGACAGGTTCATCATTCAGCTGTTAATTTTATTTTTTTTTTTAATCTGTCCTCTTCCCTAAATGTCTTAATTTTGAAATTCATTTAGTACCCTGAATTTTGGTGTCTTGCATGTGTTTCTTGGGTTTTGGTTCCATGTCTCCCCCTTTTTAATTACTTCTAATTTTAAATAAACAAATAGGAAAAATATTTTGGTTTCTTTTAGATTTTCCTAAATTCTCTCAAGATAATTGCTGGGTTTCTATAATGCCCTTCTTTCATCGGGAAGAAAATCTGTACTCCTGTTTACCTACCAGTCTGTATTAAGCTGCAACCTAAATCTGTGCACATTGAAATCACCTGAATATCTCCAGTGAGCTTCAGGCTGTAGGGTTGTTCCTTCTAATCCAGCTCATGAGAAGAGAGAGCAGTTCAGGGGAATCTGAGCAGTTGGCCCTTGTCTCGGGAGAAGTTATGAGCAATCAAAAACGTGCATGACTGAGTGCCAGGAAAGACTAATTGACCTGAATGGGATGATTAATGCTTAAATCTCATGGCTATGGGAAACAGCTGCCACACCCCACTGGGATTTGGTATATTTAGTTGACACAAGAAGTGACTAATTTTTCAGACAATTCATTGACAAGATAGAATTCTAAAAGATTATTCACCTGACTTTTCCATCCTGCATAGAAGGGCTTTTGGACATAGAATGCATACATAAATCACGGGAGTGTAGTAACAGCTCATTTGGGAGGGGGGAGGATTGTTATGGTGATAAGCGATCCAGAAACAAAAACAACTGCATGCTAAGAGAAAATGTTGCACACACACACACACAAAGAAAGTTGCTGAGATCATTGGGCACTTACAAACTAGTGATAAACCAAGCACACATATCTATGGAAACCAAAATGCTTCAGGGGTTGCACAGCATTTGAGAGCTGAGGTACTGGTCCTACAACTCAGAGCAGTGGGGGTTACTGGCAATATGGAGCAGAACTCTGAAAAAACAGGTTAATCTGTGCCAATAGGTGAAGTAGCATAGGTTTTTAAATGGACTTGGGAGATGATACAACCAGAATAAAGTCTAATTAAATCTGGAGGATGCATTTTTCAAAAATAAGGATGCTGAGTTTCTAAATTTGATTCCTGTAACAGGCATCGGTACAGGAGTAGTGAAATCCTTATGCAGGGGGTTCACAGAACCTGGTAAATGGCAGTGTTACTGCACAGGTGCAGCAGTTTTTATGTGTAGATCCCATTTCATGCACGTGTGCTGTGTATTTATGAGATAATTCCAATGACTCCATGATGCAGGTCTGCACTGGTACAGTAAGCAGCCTTTCATCTGGGATTTCCTGGTGTCCTAAGGTGTGGGCAAAGCTGCACCAGCTATGAAGCTCGACATCTACAAACTCCAGGCAAAAATCCAGTGCCCTCAAATTTCCCTTATGTAAAATTACACTTAAATTACTTGAGAATTGTTAGAATAATCCAAAGGATTTTTGAATCCTTTCAAAATTTAATTTAATAAGGCTGTATTTATAATAAAGACTGTAGAAGAACACATAAAGACATGCCTGGAGCTTTATAATATAAATATTATAGCTATAAACAATAGTAATATAGTAATAGTTACTATAGCTATAAACAAGATAAATAAGAATTTGTGATAAGAGCTATGCATTATATAATATAATTAATAAAGAGAAATTAATTATATTCCTCTGAAAGAGTTCATCTTTGCAGGATTGAATAATACAGGATGAGTTGGTACGGCTGCTGCTTTTTATTTATTCATGGTAACGGGGACAACACATGGTAATTTTCACAGTCCTTTGTGAGCATAAAATATTTTATAAGCATCAAAGTTTGCTAAGACTCAAGGTGTTACACTGGAAATCAGTGTTCACTGAGTTTCAGAGGGCCCAGAAAGGTTTGGAGTGAGCACTTGGATGAAACTGAACATAAAAGTGAGGCAAGTCCTGCCCTGGGAAATGATCATGGATATAAGTAGGCTGGTTTGATGGTCACAGTCCTGAATGTGCACAGAGGTATGTGATGAGGGCAGGAGCTGACCTGTGGCCATTACAGTCCCTTTTCAGGAAACAACCTATTTTTAAGCTCTCTTTGTGTTAGCAATCCCTTACAACAGTAAATAAGAATGAAAAAAAACCCAGGTGAATTGTTATACATGAAAATTAACTTCTGACTTGAAATAGAAAGACAAAACAACTCACAAAACAAAGCTTGGGAAAATCATAATTGGCATTTAGTGGTAAGACAATAAGTTATAAATGTTGCTAATTTTAATTTTAGCCCTCTTGTCAACTCAATTTCACATCAGATATTTAAAACTGAAGACATCATTTCCACGTAACACATGAGTTTCAGCAAAATCCCTCTTATGGCTGGAGAATCTCAAAATGAAAATTCCTGGCTGAAACCCCTTAAGACATGCTTAGTGTGCATGTCATATCTGTAAATCTCAGAGTGTTTAAACAAGTAGCTATTCCCAACTGACCCATAAGGCAGAGCAGATAAAAGCCATTTTTTTGACAGAGAACTGTAAGTAACAAGGCTGTGGCACCTGGGAATTACCTAAGTGAAGCTGATTTTATTCCTCTCCTAAGGCAACTGAGCTTTATGCTTTACCAAGAGTTATTGTTAAGATGCACTACAACATGACAAGTATTTAGTTAGCTTACCTATGCCACAGAGAAGTTCTGAAGCCCAAAGAAAGTAGCTTAAAAAAAATTATCCCATATGTAGTACAGGACTGCACTGCACCACTCTAACTGCTTACCCATGGGTTCATAAAATCCCTGTACACAACATGCTATGATTCTTTCATTCTATGATTCTGCTTGCTCACCAGAGAGCTTGTGCTCCTGACAGCCACTCAAGGAAAATACAAACACTCACAATGGTTACAAGTGTCCAGAGGCCATCTCAATTCCTAGCAGTATAGTTGGATTACAGGACACCCTTGATTTCAGCCTTTTGCCTGGAGAACGGGGAGTTGACTGAACTGATTAAACCTCTACGGAGCCTCTGTAGGAAATACCTGGGGATTTAACCTTGTTCCAATATAGAGCTTATCATATCCTTAAGAAAAAATAGCTGACAATTAAATCCATATTCAGGCACAGAGTCTTTGTACCTTCCTAATCTTGTGTTTTCTTTATTTGTATTTTCCCAGTACGGTCTTGAATTGCTCACATAAATGACAGTCCTGGATGCTGCCCCACGTTTGCAACTCAGGTGTTAAAACTTACTGGTTTGCACATGTAGCCTTGCTAAGGAGAGGAAGAAAGCCCTTTTAAGCCTAAGCCTTTGTCCTGTCAAGGCAAGCCTGTTTTAATGACAAGAGCCTGCATGTGGGGCAGGCTTTGGAGGCCCTGCAGCAAGTTGGTCCTGGATGACTCTTGCTAAAAATCTTAACAAACTCCTGTGGGAATTTTCCTCTGAGCTCAGCAGTCAGTGAGCAGAGGAAGTATCCAACATCTGCAGAGCTTTCCTGTGCTGTGTGTGCTCGATAGGTGAAAGCTTTCCCAAATGCACAGAGGCAGGGCTGAGCACCCACCATTCCCCATGTCATCATATGTGTCATGGAGCAGTCACAGTGCCTGGCCACCACAGGAGAGCTCCTTAGAAAGGAGGAACAGGGCAAAACTAGTGGCAAAAAAAGTGGGCAAAACGACAAGATCTCAACTGCATGCGTTTTTGTAGGAGGGTGTTATATTTTGCAAAGAAGTAAAGTCCGATCTTGTTCAGAATGTATTTCTACATGACGATTTCTGCATGATGATTTCTACAATGATGTCTAAAGGTCTTTTTCTACACGTGCTTTCTATGGATGAAATATTTATCACATGGAGAATACTATTGCCTTAGTGCCCAGGGGATGCAGGGTACAGGGAGTGACCACAAGGTACAATTTGGCTGACTGAGTTGCATCACTCTTTGGGCTGTGGTTATAACTTTAGCTGCAGTGCAGCCCTTTCCAAAGAGAAACAGTAGATTGGCATTACCAGCAAAAGAAAAGGACCTATGGTTTTAAATACATTAATAAAAATAGTAGTAATGACATTTATGCTCAAATTTACTTGTCAGACGTAAGGTAGCACATGAGAGAACAGATCACAAAACAATCTTAGCAAAGCTTTTAAAATTCAAACTCTGGGGACTTTTTGTTTATAGGCAGTGTGATTATCAGAGAATGAAAATGTGCTTGCTACAGAAATCATGAACATGCACCATAGCCAGTCAGCTTAAGCCAATCCAGTCATGTATAGAGCTTAGCTGACCAGTCAGAGACTAAAGGTGAATAAAAATACACTGCCAGTGATTTGTTAGCTTCTTCTTCCACTAAGAAAACCATTTGTGTCTTGGCTGAAAATGGCATATTTTTATTTCTAACTCTAATGCTATAGAGTTGTTTGTTTTATTAATGTCCTCTTGCTTACTTGATAACCTCAAGTAATAATGAAGATTCATTAGCAATATTTTTAAGTGCAGAAAGTGCACTACAATCTGCTTTAACACTGATAATATATCTTTCATTTCTGACAGATGATGCTGGTGTTAGCCAGGAGGGTCTATATTGGAGAAGGAGAACAAGCATTTGCTTTCATGTAAACACTCAGTTTACACATTGTAAAAGACAAGACATGGTGAAGGTAAGTCATCACTTCACTTAGTTTCCAATAATTTTTCCCTGTTTGCCATATGAGTACCAGAATTACATGAGATAGATACATTGTTTTGTTACCTTTGGATGTATCTCCCTCTCTACTATTTAAGATATCTCAAATTACCCTTTTACTGAATGTGAAGACATCTTGTAATTCTAAATTCCTTAAGGATGACAAAGGTGGGCAAGACACAGAAACATTCATGGTGACTGAATACTACTCACCTTTCTTTCTCAACAAGATAATGTTCTCTGTGGTATCACCTTGCAAATGCTAACATTTGTGACAGTATGCATTCATCCACAGGTGAGCTGTAACAGAAACTGATGACAAATCCTTCAGTAAGTGCCTAGCTGAAACATTGCTGAGCATTCTAAATTCAGAGAAGACCATTTTAGTCCTCAACAGACATTTGCTTTCAAATGCATGACAGTACCTGTCTTCATATGAGATTTCAGGTACAAAGTTGCTTTAATTTGATTTGCCTATATTCTTATAAAGCTGTAATTTTGGGAAAGGTTGAAACTTGGAGAGAGACTAGATTCAGACAGCTGAGTGAAGGCTTGTCTACCCTCTACTGCCACATTCACGAATATTTCTGAAGCCATTTTTTAAAAAAAAAAAATTTCTGTGTTCTCTCAAACTTTAGAATTCTATTGTGTCCACTTTTACCCCAGCTGTGGCAACAGAAGGAATGTGCATATTCAGATTCTGACAACTTGCAGGTAACAGCACACCATACTAAGGTTGGGCTTCAAATAATATTGGCTTTGAAGTAAACACTTCTTCAAATCATGCATAAAAATAATACATTTCTTTAAATCACGCATAAAAAATATATATTACACTGTTACAGAACAAGTAAATTATATTTCAAACATTAGGTTAATGATAACTGAATTTGTGGATAGCAGAAATGTGGACTACAATGGAAGATACATTCTATTCTAAGGAAATTGTTGGTCTGTAAGGTTTACCAAAAAATGTGAGATTGTCCCTTATTTCCAACTCAGAACAGCAGCTGAGGTGTCTTCATTGTTGGCTGTAGCTTTCAAATTCAGTGCTCTCACAGAGGCCTGTTGGATGCTCCTAATGGACCTCTCACAGCTACAGGGATATTGGATGGTCTGTGCCACAGGGCAGCTGCTGGCATGGTGCTTCAGCTGTCCAGAATGAGAGATAATGCAGCCACACCACTGCTAATCTACCAGCAGGCAAATAAGGTATCTAATGAGAGGTAGGGCATGGTGTCAAATTAATTTCTTCACACTGAATTCTTCATGGAGTTACTACTTCTTCACTGTGCTGCAGCTCATTGCTGTGGATGTTCCAGTTCGGTGCTCTGCAAGCTCAATGCCTCTTCAGGGACAGTGTGTCAGTACAATGTAAATTATTAATTTCTTTTATTTGGGCCATTATTGATTTTTGAACATTAATTCAGAAACATGTAGTGGAGTTTGTGGTTCACAAACAGTTCATAGCAGTCAAATGCACCATGAAAGCTGCAATATGATAACAAATTTGAGTTCATGACAGCAGTGCTTGGTTGCAGCCCCCCCCCACCTGACAAATTCCACCAGGAGCAAAGGATACTTTGCATCCTCTGGACTTAACAGTGTTTTACACAAACCAGCTTTGATCAAGGGCTGCAGCTGCTTTCAGATATAAATGCAATTGGGCCCTACCAAAACTCCAGTTGTAGCACTGTTAGTTCAAAGGATGTGCAGGGAACACAGCAATATCTTCTGATAGCTTCTGAGCCCACAGACAGAAAACTCAGCCCGCACTCGGCTGGGTGTCCTCCCAGGGCATAGAGAGGTGATGGCTCATCTCTGCCTTGCACTCTTGGCAGCCGCAGCCAGGCTCTGACAGGCCCCAGGCAGTGTGTGTACCGCCAGATCCACACTCAGGGAGTGTTTGTGAGGCTCAGTCAAACCAGAACTCGGCTTTTGTTCTCCCAGTGAGGCTATATCCAGATCATACTATATTTTTCTTTTCCTCGGTACCTACGCTCCAGAAGGGGAGGAGCAGACAGTGACATTCCCTATTGCCTTACCTTTATAACAGCTATGGGAATTTCTTTAACTGTAAAAATTGTAAAAAATAAGGTATGGTTTTATTTTTAAATGGAGTCCTAGAAAGGCAGCTTACAGCCTCCAGGTGGCCAGTTCCAGAAGCATCCACCGTGTCATGCAAATAATTCCCTCTCTTCTTTCTCCTGCCATAATGCAAATCCCTTAGAAGACAGAAAGGTGTAAGCACAGCTGCTGGTGGGGATGTCAGGAAGGAAAGTGTTAAATGCTGAGGGTAAACACCTCCCGATTTGTTACCTACTCAGCAGGGCAGAGAAGATCTCACAGATAAACCCAGCCTCGAAGCTTCTCCCTAGCTCAACTGGTTATTGCTCAGCAGCAGCTCTTACTCATCTGAATCTAGGTGGAGCTCCATCCCTCCCTCCATCCCTCCCTCCATCCCTCCCTCTCTCTCTCTGCTGTGTGTCCTGGCTGGAAGGCTTTTCTCCAGCACCTGCACACGCGTCCGTAGCTACTGCTGGGCCTTCCCGGAGCTGCGCGCAGGCCCCGCCGCTGAGCCCGCCGAGCCCGCGGCTGAGGGCCCTGTCCCGCCCGCCCTGAGCCATGGTCAAGTACGGCCTCGACTACACGCGCTGCAGGTGGATCCTGCCCCTGCTCCTGGGCATAGGAGTCATCTTCGGGATCATCGCGCTGGCGGGCAGGGGCTGGCTGGAGTCGCAGACCTTGCCCTATGTGCAGCAAGCGTCGCTGTGGCAGAACTGCAGGAGGGCTGAGCAGGGCGGGGAATGGAACTGCGAGTCCCTCATGGGCTACGGTAAGAAGCGCCTGCAGGGGTGGCGGGGAGCAGGCTCTGAGGCAGAGGGTCACATCCCGCAGGTCTCCTAACAGTGTCTCCCTGGCAATACCTGGCATTTATGTATGAAGCCACGGGCAATAGGGACTGTCGCTAAATGCACCAAGAGTGTTGACTAACGGGGTGAAGAAATAAAATGCCCTCACACCCCTGCACAGAAGAGAACCTAGAGGATCGAATAACGCATAAAAACCCTACACATTGGTATTGTATTGGTACTGTACCGGTACAGAAAATAATACAGGATTTTCTTCCTCTCTCAGAAGAAGCTGGTAACCTCTTCGCACTAATCATTGCTTTTGGAAACTTAGCGGCTACCGGTGATCAAACATCCAAACAGGTTGTGTGGGTAAGCCTGGTGTTAGTGTGACATGCTGCTCCGAGTGCCAGAAAAAGGGAGGTAAAAATGTAAGATGGTAGCAAGATATTCCCAGGGAGTGTCAGGCTACAGAATGCTGTCCTGAAACTGCTCTGGTAGGTGGGTCGTGTGAAAGAGTCTCCTCATGATTATGAAAGAAAGCTTTAAAAGATGAAAGGATTTCTTGTTTGTACTAAGTTTTGGTGGCTATTAAAGATGTTGACCCAGGTGCAGTCTTCAGCTTGAAAAGATGTGAACCACAAGTGTAGGAGAATAGCCCAGGAGAAGGGTCACTCTGGATGTGCTCTGTTTCTTTCTTTTCTTTTTTTTTTTTCTTTCTGCTTATTTGCTATTGGCCATGGTTTGAAACAAGTAATTCTGGATAAAGGTCTGTTAACTTGAGCGGGAAAGGAAGTTCAAGAGTTCTTACAATTTATGCTCATTCAAATTACAAGGAAGAACCTTTTCTCTAGGGCTCAGAATCTCGGCTGTTCGTGTTAAAAATAAGAGTAAAAGCACTTGCTGAAGCAATCTCAGGGATCATTTATTACAGTGTTTGAGAATTGTTCCTGAAGGTTTATTGTATGTCATGAAACTCTACCTTCTATGCACAAAATTCATCTGTAATGAGTTAATTGCAGCAGGCCTCTGTGAGTGTAGGGCTCCAGGCACAACCAGCTCCACCAAGCATCACCATCCTCTCCTGCTCTCAGGGCTCCAGCACCAGCTCTGTGGCTGGGCATAAGTCAAGCCAGCAAATTGGCCTCTGCTACGTGGAACTTGAGAGAAGGAGAAAGAACATGATGCTTAGTAGAGGGCTTCTCAGACCTGAGTTTCCTCATAAGTTTCCTGAAAAGTGAGCCCTCCTCTTGAACTCCAGGCTAGGCCCTGGAGAATGCCATGAATGCCAGCTTTAACAGGACAGAAAACACTGAGATGTTTCACCTTGCTTCCCTTGATAATACATGGGAAATTTCTTCTTGCTTCTGGGACCTAGATAGGTGTTTGACATTAAATTTTCTTCCTTATCCTGCCTCACTCTGATAGCTTTAAATTCCACAGCTGTATGCACAGTTTCCCTGGAAACTGGACAGCATCTACAGACAAACCAGGGAGGCCATCCTCTGTGTGGACTGTCCTGCAATGTCTGGGGTTACCATGAATCACATCCACATCAAATCCAGCACTTTTAACACAAACATTGTGGACTTGGTACACACGTGCAGAACATTATCCAGCAGGTACATTGGAGAATCCACTGACACTTCTGAAAGCATTGGAAATGCTGTTTGTGAGCTGCATGACTGCATTATGCCCCCAATAGACATGCATCTATTACCTGAACTCTTCAAGGTGATTCAATATCCAGGAAGCCTAAGCAAATCCTCAAAATCCTCCTCAAAAAAAAATTCCTGAATATGTCTGGTACAATGGAGTCACCTAGCCAGTGGGAGAATATGTGAAAGCTGTATGTAAACAAGGTATGCAAAGGCCAGGTAAGAGTGGGTTATGCTGCCAGGCTTCTGCCTTTGCCAGATTATGCCATTAAAATGCAGATCTTGCCTTTCATGGGGGCGAGTTATCCCTGACCCAGGAGAGGACTGTACACCTGACTGTTAAGACCGCAAACTCATGTCACTGTCCCAATCCTTTCCAGACCTTTCCCTCAGACCCCTTCTCTCCAGAGGTGGGATGTGCTCAGATCCAATCCTGTTCTCCATTTTTCCTTGCTCAGTTGATGCAGGGTTGGGATTTTTCTTTTGTGACTCCCACCTTATCTCATGCAGGGCAGAGGTGGCCGATGCTGATCTTGTATTCCACCCAAAAGACCAAGCCATGAGAGCATGTCACTTGTGAGCATCCAGGTCTTGTGTTGAGCCTGATTGTACCTGCCTTAGTGGTGAAACAGAGGGTTTTAGTAATTTTGGGATTACATTTGTCTGCTGTGCTCCATAAAGGTCATGGAAAACAAGCATTCAGCATCATGTTCTGTGGGATGTTTAACTTTGTGCCAAGCTAAACACAGTGCTGGTTAAACAAAGTGTAATTACACACCTTCCTGAGCACAGAGACAAAGATGTGATGTAAAGGACAGAAGTGTTTTACAGCTTTCATGAGATGCGATCTCTTTTCCCCCCTCTGTTCCACAGTTTCCATCTTGTTTCTTCTGACCTTTACTCTCAGCTTCCCTGCCTAATCTGCCACTGGCTAGGTAGGTTTTGAAATTTGGCCCTCCTGCAGGGGTGGTTTCACTGATAAACATGATATGTATGTGTACCCCAGCAGCTGCCAGCAAATATTGTCAACATGACTTGGACAGTGTAGTTATCTTAATCCACTGCAGTCATCTTCGTCCTATCATAATTAGATATAATTGCAACATCCTTGCAAGTTGTTAATTATAATGTGCAAATTCAAATCAAATTCTGCACGTGCAATGTTTATAATTCCCCTTGAATCTTGTCTGTTTGGCTTAAGATATGTTTATACAGTTGGAAGGCAAAAAACCAACATCATTGAGGTTGATTATATTGGAAGGGAGGAAGGTTAGATATTTCATTGGCTGCATCATCAGAGTTTGGAGGGTTTGATTTTTATTTTTTTTTTTGGAAAGGCAATAGAGTAGCTCCACTGGTACACTTGCCTTCTGTGAAAGCATCTGCTCACCCATGGTCTTTTGCAAAGGTTGTCAGCTCTGTGGGAAGTGAGAATATGAAGAGTTTATACACTCTGTTATCTTCTCCAAGTCTTCAGATCATCTGCCTTAAACATATGACACTCACGTAGACATTATCAAAGACTGTTGCTTTTCAAGCATATTTAGTTCAAATAAATAGAACTTTCTAGGAAAAAATATCCAGTGCATTAGGATACTTACTCAAAATGCATGGAATTTAGGATGAAGGACTGAGAGATTCATTGCTCTTGCTCTTCATCGTTCTTGCACTTGGAAAAACAAAGGGCTCAATCTGATGACACGCTTGAACATATACAAAGAGAGATTAAGACTTTTTGGATAGATAATGAGCAATATGGAATGTATCTCTGTGGGACATGGCTGAGCTTACACAGAAGATGCACAGGTTAAACTCCATCATGACACTGGCACAGCACTCCTTTGTTTTTCTTGTTCTTTGGCTATATTACCTGTCCTGAACAAGGTGTGTCTTGCAGACATGAGACATTTCTTCAGTATGTAATTTATTCCACTGCAGGCTTTGAAGATGTTTAAACATGTTTAGGTAAATACATAATAAACATAAATGATGTGGGGGGAAATAACTGATTTTATTAGTCCGAATGCGATGCACAAAGGATAAAAAACTTGTGACTACGCTTGTCCCCTCTTATCTTCCACCCAGCCTTGCAGTTCTTCCATTTGCAGGTGCTGGCATCAAAACAACTGAAATTTTAAAACTCTAAGCGTATGTTGATGAGATAACCTTATTTGCATAGTGTAAACAGAGATCTTGGGGAAAATATTCAGGAAAAGCCATTTCCATATGGCAAGTGGAATCCACATCTTCAGTTATTTTCACATCATAATATTCTATTATAGCTTTTCCTGGGATGTGTGGAGGGGTTTGTGGCTGTGGAGATTAGTGAAGGCATGAATGATTTTGCCATCTGGAAAGGACACCTTTGTAGGTCTTGTCTTCCAGGCAAATAATGGGCAACTGTGTTCTAGGTATCCAGTTTTATTTTGGTCTATGAATATGAATGCAATACTAGAAGATAAGGTTAGTATAGTATGATATGATGAACAAAAATTACTTCAAATATGGCAGCAGATAAGTATGGTCACAGGATAAGTGAAAGAAGGAAATGTTGTGTAAGTAATATCCTTTTAAGAAAAGAAATACTCTGCATCCCCATTGATGAGGAGATTTTTCCACCTTTTTGCCTATACCAGGCTTTTGCTTCCAGGGAATCTTTTGCTACAGTGCAGCACCATTTATTATCCTGGAGGAGGAACAAAATGGAAATCACTTACTAAAAATCCCCAAGTAATGATACAACAGCAATGTTACATGGTGTGGTTGGGATCAGTTTCCAAAGTCTCTCTCCTGGTACTACAGCTCCCATTGGCCTTGCACTGCTGGCCACACAGCCCTCCCTCTGGAAAATTGCCTTCTCCATCAGAGCAGTGACTCATCACACCCGGGGCACAGGACACACCAGGCACCAAGCTTTGCCACTGCCACACTACCTATGTAAAACTGTTTTTCCTTCCCCCATATTCCCATCACATCTGACAGCCAGCACCTAATCCCAGCGTGGGAAACTCTTATGTTCCCCAAGATAAAGCAAGCACCCTGAGCAGGGTGACACGGGGACATTTCCAGAGGGCCAGGATGGGATACAGCAGATGGAGGACAAACAAGATGTCCCAGTGGCCCTCTGGCATCTGAGGATGTCTGTACATCAAAATAGAAATGAAGTAAACAAGTAACTGTGCTTTTGAAGTAGGGATCAGCTCAAGTCACCGGGCCTTTATTGCAGATTTTCCTTGAAGTCAGGGTTCTGCACTTAACAGCTTTCACAATTTGGTAAAATCCAAGGACATTTGTAAAAGTGTCTTTGCAGCTGGGAAAGAGGCTGGGGAGGTTTCTCTCCAGTTCAAGGAAGCCTGTGGGAAAGCCCAAGATGGAGCCCAGCTCTGCTCCGTGCATGGCCTAGATTAAAGGGCAAACCTCTACTCCTTTGTCAAAGGCTGCTGCTGTTCCTGCTGTATTGTAGCATAAAATGCTTATATTAATATAAAGCCATTGTCTGTGGTTTTAATAACAGTGTGTAGAGAAGCGTATAATTTCTTAAAACATCATTCTCCTTAAAGTGAATGTTACCTGGGACTAATCAGTGAAAAATGAGATTACAAGATTAGTTACTGAATAATGTAGAATATTCAATAATTATTCAAAACTGAGAATGAGAAAAAATAGAGTCTCAACCATATAGCTAATGAAAAAGCCACAACAGGATTGGATTGATGAATTTTGTAAGGAATGATGAAAGGAATGATGAAAGGAAGGAATGATGGAAGGAAGGAAGGAAGGAAGGAAGGAAGGAAGGAAGGAAGGAAGGAAGGAAGGAAGGAAGGAAGGAAGGAAGGAAGGAAGGAAGGAAGGAAGGAAGGAAGGAAGGAAGGAAGGAAGGAAGGAAGGAAGGAAGGAAGGAAGGAAGGAAGGAAGGAAGGAAGGAAGGAAGGAAGGAAGGAAGGAAGGAAGGAAGGAAGGAAGGAAGGAAGGAAGGAAGGAAGGAAGGAAGGAAGGAAGGAAGGAAGGAAGGAAGGAAGGAAGGAAGGAAGGAAGGAAGGAAGGATTTGATTTTTCCCCAGCTTGTAGGAGACTTGCCATTGTTTCTAAATCAGGTATAAGAGAAGAGAATCAAGGCCAGAGCATTTAATTACTGTGGTAATTTTTATTCCTTATCTGCAATTGCTTTTGTACTTTCCCTTATAGTTTTAGAGTTTGTACTTTTATAATTTCAGTGGCAGATTCTTTTAATCAGATTATTTTCTAAATAATAGTAATGCTCTTGAGCAGTTAACTCTCCAGAGAGCAATTGGACATGTAATCCCAAGTTTATTATCCAGCCTTCCCCTAATAATTACGGTTAGAATATGTGGAAAAATAGGAGTCATGTGGAGCGTTCTCATCTGCCCATCAGGAGATATGAACTGCTGGTGCTGAGGATTTTGAGGAGATCCTCAACACTTTGCATTTTCAGGCCCTGGAGTCCTGGAGAGAGGATTCCATTCACTTACACAGGAGGCATCTCTGCTGACAGCATGTGGAGACTTGACAGCATGGCCAAACTCTCAACCCTCTTCACCTCCTCTGTTCCTCTAGTTTATTGAGGTAATCTGATACAGCATGGCTATAATAACATCTCCATAGTCTGAACAGTGATAAGGGCTGCAAGATGCAAATTCCACTGTGGGTTCAAACAGATTACTTAAGTGGGAAGGTGTTACACAGCAAAAGAAATAGAGCTCTCAGAACATTCTTTCACATTTCTGTATCGCTTTTCACTGGCAGCCTGTGCTGTTCTGAGACACCTCAAACACACTGACTCAGTGGGCATTGTAACATGTTTCTTCTTTGTCAAGTACCATTACAAAATAAGTAATTGCTCAAAATTTCCCAGGAACTCAAAGTAGCCTGTGGAGTGCTGACACTAGCCTATGTTCCGGAGGTATCTGGCTTCCTTCTCCTAGTACTAAATAACACTTCCCTTCAGTCCTGCTGAATTACTAATCTGAAACTGAATACATCTAATGTCACCTACTGTGCTGATATATGCATGCTGTGCCACAGTCAGGCCCCCAAAACATAGGAAATCTGTGCATTTCATTTAACAACCTCATCAGCAGTAAGGAGCAAGGGACAAAGATTTTCAGGATGCATTGTAAAAGCTGTTTCATTAATAAGAAGAGTAAATAAATTCAATATCTTTTTATGAGAACAAAGCACGACTTCTGCTTATATGCTGGGGGTTTTCTTTTGCAAATAATAAAATTTTGCCTCTACCAGAAAGTCAGATCCAGGTTCACAGCTGCTATCTGTTAGTGGGAAATTCCCTAGTGCAAAAGGTGATTTTCAGCAAGATTTCAGAACAAAGTTTGCTCACAGCATGAAAACTGTAGATCAAGAATGACAACAATTCTCAGTCCACATGGAAATAAGATGCAAATTCAGTGTTCATTAGTCCCAAATGACTCTGGGAATATAAAACTTTAAAAGAGCTTTTTTTTTTTTTGGAAAGGTTCCACTCTACTGTTTTGATTAAAAGTCCTAGTTCATAGCCTGTGTTATCATGGAAATTGATTCTTTTTAATTCACATTAAATATTTCAACCCACCCTGGGGTAATTAGGGAGCAGGTACATCTTGCTATTCTCATTAACTGAGCTTATGTAAATGAACTAATTAATCAATACCTTACCTGTTTTATTTATCTGACACTCCCAAACCCCATGTACACATACAAGTATAAGTAATCCTGCCCTAATTTAAAATAAATAGGAAAAAATAGGAAGAAAAATGTTACAGCATTAAAGTGTATGAGGCTGAGCTTTAATCCTGAGATTTTCTCAGTGTGTGCAACTGCTTCTGAAGATAATGTAAGATAGGGGTACTCCCTGACTCTCTCATGAGCAAACCTTTAATTTTGAGGCTCTGTGTGTGCATTATATTTAATAGCTAACTTACTCCCTTGGTACTCCCTTTGATGATGGCTCTACACCCTCTCTGCCCCTTCTGCCTTCCCAGCACTAAGTAAGCATCAGGGAGCAGCCCTCATTAATACAAGATTTGCAGAAGCCAGCTTCTAACTCAAGCTTGTACATGCCTGAGCTTATGATGAGATGAATTTGAACCACTCCCTCAAGACGTAACTGCTCCTCCCCTCAAATTCAAGTCAGAATAGCTTCTAAGTTTAATTGCTTGCCTGAGTAAGAAAGGAGGGTTGCAGATTACATAAAGGTTTTGCCTGTGTTTGTTTTTGGGTGAAGTCAGTGGTGAGGAATTAATAGGTTTTTCCTTTAAAGGAGTTAAAGCCCACCAAGCCACACTGAGCTATCACTTTAGCATGCAGCTTATGGACAAAAACTGCCTTCTGCTAATATATACTGTACTTTATTGATAGAATAACTCGTACTCATAAAGGTTCTTTTCCTTAATGTTGTCATTTAAAATCATTTTTATGGGGTGATTGTCCTAAAGTCCTAATCCTTTCTCATTTATAGGGGACCTGTTACTAATCATTGAAAAACTTTGGCAATGGCATTATCCTAGTGTGAACCTAAATAGGTCATTCTCTGTTTCCATGGTTGTTTTTTAAATAATGGCAAGCTAAAAGCTGGTTCTGGCTCACACAAAAATGATTTTTATAAGATAATACTCTGTAATTAAATGAGAAATCCATATTAACTGCCAATGAATTCTAAAAAACTAATGCTAGGAGGAAAAGAACAGAGTTGCCAAAGAGGATGCCATATAGAAAGACTAAAAAATCTGCATTCCACTGCAAAAGATATAAGTTCACACAAAAAAAAGAATCCAAAGAAAAACCTCCAGTACTGACTACCCATGTGAAAGATATACAGAGAATGAAGTTCTTTTAAGAATGATCCAGACGCAACGAAGACAGAAACTCAGAAATAGTACATATCCAACCACACCTTTGATGTTATTTTCCTTGTTTTATTCTGTTCATAAATTATCCATGACTAATATGTGATTTTTTTGTCTCATCGGTACAACTTCTTTTGAAATAATTTTCAGTCAATGGCTTTCAGTCTGCACATGCAGTTTATTCATAAGAAGCTGCTTTTGATAATTTCTGATTTATCTTGGCTGCATACAAACATATGCACGCTAGTATTTCAATGCCAGCTCACATATTCAGCAAACAATTACAGAGATTATAGTGTGCATTTGTTTCCAGAAAGAGCACAGAAATTCCCCGTAGCTGGCATGTTACAGTCAGTATTTCCAGAAGACAGGATTTTGCACTGTGTGGTCTTGCACAGGTAGCACAGGAAATCCAGAGTCCTGATGACAGTGGCATGCATGTACACCAGCAGCTAGTAACCCTTCGGCTGGTAGAGATGTGGGTTAATGGGTTTGATGGACCACCTTAAGAGTCATGCTAAGGGAGCACAAGTTCTGCTGCAAACATGTGCATTTTCTTGAGGAGAACCAACTAAAGGGAAATGGGTAAAACCTGGCCAAAGCAGTTCCTTTCCAAAGTGAACCATGTGCTCTGCAGTGTTTGCCACACCCTGACAAAGAACGCCAGGTTGAGAAACTCAAGTGAGTTCAGCTTTGTTTCCAAAATAATGCTCTTTCCCTTTAATCAGAGAGATGTTAAACAGGTTGGGCTCTGCAAACTCAGCCTAGAAACATTTTCATTACGTACAACACAGAGATGAATCGCTACCACTGCAGATTTTAGCTCTCCTAAGAATCGCTTTGCAAGACTGTAGCTAGAACTGCAGGGTTTATGTTTCTTTCCCTCAGTGGTATGAAGGACAACAGAGCAAAATATTAGTCTGTTACATTTTCTTTCACCCCTCCCTGGTTCTTGTGAATTAAAGCTACCCTTTCTCAAATTGCTGCACCATTCACTGCAGTGTGACAATGATCAGTCGGCAAGAACCTCTAGATAATTGCTGGTGTCTTTGAGCTGGCAATAAATATTTGTTTTTCTTTCCAATGCTAGTTGTGTTTAGCATCAAGCCAAGAGAAAAATTTGGAGAAATATGTTCTTATTGATTATACAAGGAGCAGTACTTCTGAACTCTCTGGGGTTGCTTTCAGAAAATGTCACCCAAGGAGAGACTTAGCAGTTTATGTGGTGTGGGAGTACCAGATCAAGAAAAACACAAGAATGTTATTGTGAATGTTTTCCCATGTTTTGAAACATATACACCAGGAACATGGGCATTTGTATTTGTCATGGAGGAAGCAGAAGTCATATGCTATTTTTAAGACACAATTCTTTTTTTGAAGGCACCATTTGGAGCATGAAAGATGGCAGGCTAAGGAAATACTAGGTTTGGTGGTTCAAAGTTTTGGCTCAATTTACTGCTGAGCAAGAAAGTTTGTTTCTTTTGTGTGAAGCACAGATAGTGTTTATACTTTCTTAAACTCTAAGATGTGTGAGGGACTAAAATCAGGAAGGCAGGAAACTGGAGGTATTCTTAGACCTGGATGTCTGATTAAGTCCATCAGCTTCCCTATGGCTGCAGCCAGATATAGGATAATCAGAATGTGTTTATATGGTGCAATACAAGAGGTATTCATGCTGCCTTCAAACTGAGTTAGCTTTAATAGCAGAGGAATAAATAAGTGTTATTATTTAATTCTGTCTTAGTGAATTATGTAGCTCATAAGATATCATGAGCACTGTCCTGGCATGAAGGGCTCTTTCTGGTCTGTAAATTTGCTTGGAGGTTTTCCCACACAGTAGGGAGTTATAGAAGTCAGGCACTTATTTTCATTTTCCAGTGGTAACGTATTACTGTATTCACTTTGGATAGCCCAGATCTCACAAATCATTGCTATTGACATACAAAACGCTGTTACCAGAAGCATTGTCCTTGCTCTGCTTGAGACAGATGTGAAAACATGGCTTCCTCTTGCCTGTTTGGATAGCAATGTGTTGTTCAAGACCAAATTGCTCAGAAAATTGCCAGTCAGAATGAGTTTTGGTGTGTAGCTGCCCATAAACCCTTTCACAGTGTTCACTGATGTCCATTGAGCTGATGCAGGAACTGAAAAAGGGAGAAATGGGACTGGCACCAAAGCATTACAGGATGCTTCTGGTATTCAAGGACACTTGAAATATAAAGTTTCTTTCCTCACAAGCACATTTTAACTCTTAAACAGCCAAAAGCTCACCACCATTTTTGGGGCTGAAAAAACAGATCTCAAAAACTGCTGAATATTTTTACAAACTCAGTTTGCTATCCTGTAACCTGCTGCTCCCTCTGTTTCAATTTTTGATTTGGTGACAGGTGGACTGATCCCTTTCAGCTTTTAACTACCCTCACTTTACAGACAAGAATACACTGAATTGGTGTTGCTCCTGTGAGGAGTCTTTGGCCTGGAGTTCACATTTTTAAGAAAAAGCTTTGCAGATAGAACAATTTATTATTATTTTTACTCCATGTTAAAAACTCCCACAACATTGGAAGATAAGAAAATATTTGAGATCAAATAAGCCACTTGCTTGTCAGTGTTTTTTAAGCAATTTAATTCTTCTAATTCTGACATTTTAATGTAATTTTAAGTCTTAGTTCTATTCTTAAAGAACTAAGTTACTCTAGTACTCCTGGCTGGCACAAGATAAAATAAGAATCTCAAATATAGAAACAGTTGCAATTGTTGCTGCACAAAGCCTTTGTTACCTTTTACTCTAGAAGGGTAAGATGTTTACACACTGTCATCTTAGACTACTGATAGCTGCTGCTTTTTGTAAAGGACAGATGAACTCAGAACACTTTTCTTCAAGAAAACCCTGTGGAGACTCACTCTTCCATCTTGCTCTACTGCCTTGGAGCTGTGTATTGCTTTTCTTCCAACATTGAGGGTTATTTTTTTCTCTTTTTTGAGAGCCACAAAATCGGCTGTTAGGAGATTAAGCAATGCCTCCAAATGCTGTAAGCATCCTGCAACAAGCATGTCTCTTCTTGCCACATAGCCAGTGCCCAGAGGGCCGGGTGTGCGCTCAATCTGCTTCCATACAGTCAGAGCATTTGAAACACTACTTCAGGAAAACACCTGGGTGAGCCTGGCGGAGGAGGGAGGTGCTGGCATGGGCAAGGTGCCACCGCACATGTCTGCAGTCACCAGGCACAGCCCCCTGAGCCCCAGCCCAGGCGCTGTTCTCACCCCAGGGCTTGGTGCTCTACCATCAGCTGCTCTTGAGAAGCAAGGCTGAGCTTGGGCAGCGGGGCAGGGGGAACCCCCAGGACTCCTGGTGTCTCAGAACTTGCTGGGCAGGCAGCTGTGCTTTGAGTCTGCTCCTTTGCCTGGGAGTTTTGTATCTCACCACAAGCAGTTGTGTACCTAAGAAAGAACGTCACCTCTAGGTGTTCCTGTCTTTTCACCCTTTTGCCAGAAGTATCCAGAATTCTTATATCCAAGAACAGTGAGGTCACCATTGCTGAGAAACTTCTCTTACGGCCAGGTGCCCTTTGTTTTTTCAGTTTCACAGGGGTAACAGAGAGACAATGGGGTATATTGAGCAGTATAAGAAATTCCTCTTCTTGTCTGTTTCTTCTGCCTGATGTGCTGTTCTCCCTCCTGTGCCTCCACACTGCATACTCTGCCTCTGAAATCTACCCCTGTAAACTCCTAGAGAGAAGAGTTTGAGATAAAAACACTGGGCTAGGAAATGTAACGCAAGAACAGTTCTGCTGTCCCTTTCATTCTTCCCAGGCAGCTGCCTGTTTACTGTGAAAACACTCTAAGCAGACAGAAACTCAGTGCAATAAGAAAGAGAATAGACGTGGCATAAAACTGAAGCTAGAACAGAGCAGGGATCATAAAGCAGGGAGAATGCTGAAAAGCAAAGGAAAGGGAAATTAGTTTTGATGGGCTGAGGGATAGAAAAGGATAGCTGGAGAATCCCTATCCATTTTTCTTGCTTAATAGTAGTGGTGGTGTGGGCCCTGGGGAAAGAGAGATCGAACACCAAGCTGCCACTCACTGGGGACAGGATGGTTGCTTTTGTGCTTACCTGACTCTGGTCAAGGGAAAGGCAGGACACTTTGCATTTTATTACTTCCATGCTTAAAGCAAGCCAAACGATAGGTTTGCTCAATTTCAGATGGAACTTTTACTGAACAGCATGCACTGCATTTAAGTTGAATTGTAATTGTTGTCAGAGCTGTTTGGGCTGTGATAATTTTTTGGCACTGCTGTTACATATATTTGGTTCGAAGCCAGCACTTGATAAAGGCATAGTGGCTAGATGAGGGGATGAAGTCTGTAGAAGCCTAGCAGACTTTAACTGCTTACTCAATTTAATACACAATTTAAAATGTGTCAAAGTGGCTTTTTTACATCCAGAAGAAGAGACACTTTGATCTCTTTGAGCAGTAGTTGCTCCTCAATCTTGAAATATTAAATAAATATTGTTTTCCCAGTTGTTATGCCAATGCAATATGCTTTACATTAAAAGCATTAAAATTTATAATTTGAAAATGAAAGAATTAATACCTGAGCAAGCTTTTTGAATTGGTTCTAAATTTGGACCAAAATCAGAGATCAAATTTTCCTACAAAAAAGATTCCAAATCCTTAGCTCCATTTAGGACACAGAGCTAAACTAAGGCTGAAAGACAGAACTCACTGAATTTTAACATTTATGGACTATTTCCATACCTTTAAGTTTGTCAGACTGGTAGTGCTTTTATAAACACTTTGTTTCAAGGGAAGATTTTTATTAATTCCAGGGACAGTTTAATTCTCCTTGTCTGTGCAAAAGGAGGTTGGTTTTATGGCATCTGCTGAGGTAATATTTGTTATTGAAGGACAACATCCATTTTTACATCTTTAAAGCCATTTCTATCTTAATTTGTAATTGTTAAAACTAAACAGTAAGCTCACACCCAAGCCCTCATTTCATTCTGCATAAGAGGAAAAGCTGGAGTTTTCATGCATTCTGCACTTAGTGCATGACTTCTTGTGGAACTGAAATGTTCACATATAAGAGGAGAGAAAGCTCCCACACTTTCTTTCTTGGGAGATGATCCTCCTTTCACAAGTTTTAAAACGAACCTTTAATTACTAACCAGAGAAAACAATCCTTTGTTTTTGCTTTTGTTCCTTTCTAAAGTATCTTCCTTCTGATTTCAGCCTGGGGAAGAGCCGCTGCTGCCACATACCTGGTTGGCTTTCTACTTCTAGTCATCTGTTTTGCACTGGCCATCATCGCATTTGCCATTGACACACTTCGGTTCAACTTCATTCGTGGGATTGGAGGCTTGCTTTTTGTGGCTGGTAAGGCAGCATGTAGAGTCAGGTTTAGCTTGTGCAGATATCCATACTAGAACTGATATTTTCCTCAGCTGATTCTATACCCAACTCTCTCCTGAGTGTAGCTGAGCTCTCTATGAAAAATCAAAGTCTGTCATAGCACTGGTTCGATTCTCAGATCCTCCACAACATGGATGGGTTTAGCTACAGGGATTATGGAGGAACGCAGTGGTGCTGGGTGTTAAACATTCTTTTGTTTTCTCCTGTTTCTTCAGCTGTGTTCTCCGTCATGGGCCTGGTCATTTATCCAGTAAAGTTCTCATCTGAAATTGAAATGACAGGAATCAATATGTTCAGCTGGGCCTATGGCTTTGGCTGGACCACCGCCATTATGGAAATATGCTTGGGATTCTTCTTCTGCTGCCTTCCTAACTATGAAGATCAGATCTTGGGTAATGTCAAGCCCACATATTTTTACTCTTCCCCATAAACACCAGGAAAAATGTGTTCATATTCCAGAGATACCTGACAGACTAGCTACGTTTTTTAGAATATTGTCATCAGATGTTAGTAAAAAAGGCTGGAAACTTTTCTAATGTGTGTAGAAATATGGCACTGGCATCTGAAATAAAGTTATCTACTGTATTTTGGACCTTCATATCTGATGTGGGTTGGTTAGGTAAAGCACAAATATTAAAACTCCTTGGTTTTCCTCATTCATTCCCATGAGTGAGGTTTTTGTGAATTCCATTGCATTTTAAAAACATTCACCATTTTAATGAAATTCAGAAAAGCTTATTAAACTGGCAACAAACAAAAACCACATATCATCTTTCTGAAGGAAAGCTACTCAAAAAAATCCCATTTTGTATGTATCATCTTTAACCTGAAGATTTTGCACAATTTTCAAAAAGTCAAATACATTTACCCACTGACTGCCAAAGCAGTAAATTAGTCAGCCAGCACTTCACAATTTTGCTTCTATTTTTTATTCATTCACTTAAGCCACAAGGACAAAGTAAAGAAGGGATTAAAGCTCCCTACCAGAGCCAGCATCTTGACTTTTCCTAATTCATTTGGAATGTATTTATTTCTAAATATTTGAAAGAGTGAGAAAGGAACACCAGTAAAGCCTTAAGAATCCTGGTGTGCCACTGCTAGTGCAAGTACAGAGTGGGCAGAGGCAGAAGGGATTTCAAGCCACCCCTGCAACCTGCAGACCTGGTTTGATAAAGCTCTTGGTGTGGCCTTCTTCTTGGGTATCTTGACACTTTTTTTCTGCTGTATCAAAACCTATGACTTTAAAATGCTCTGTTATGCTGTCCAGCTTTTTTATCCAGTATAGAAAGGTCAGGTATGATTTCCCTGCACCTCAGGAATTGGGCTGGAGCAGTGTGAGTAAGTATCGTACAGCTGCTAAAAGGCCCATTTTTTGTTCATGTGGTGTTCTTAAGTGTTTTTAAAGTGGAAAGTGTATACTGTCATATGCAACTGTAAAGTGCATAAATACCCCTTACCATCTCAAACTAAAGCCCTCATAGAGAAAATCACATCATAAAATATCTTCCAGCATCCTATATTCCACGGTGCCTCAAGCCTTAATATACTGTGAGCAATGAAGCAATCAAGACTACTGGTTTCTGCCTTGTTAAACCTAACTTTATAACATTCCATTTATTCTCTTAAGTGAAGAAAAAAAAAATAGGTAATATGTAATGTGGAAAAGGAGTCTCATCTAAATCCTTCACTACTGAGGTTTACATCTGCAATTTTGTAACTATGTGTACTATGAAATGCCCTGCCAAGTGTTCTTTGTTTCAATGAATTAGAGGTGGAAAATTTTTTAGTTAAAACATTTTGGTAGCTAAAATTAATAAAGACACAGAGCTTCACCTGGCTTGTTTGGAGTTTTTTGCTTGCTTGGTTGGTTGATTGGTTGGGTTTTTTTAAGCAGTTAACTCCATTCACTTTTATGGAGTATCTCCTAACTTTGATCAAGAAGAGTGAGAGATGGGGAAAGTATAAAATGGGGAGAGTATAGGGATAGTAAGGAATAATTAGACAAGAATGTGTAAATACTCTTTAAAAATGTTTCCTAGCTGGAAGAAAAGCAAAGTGAAATATAGAGAACACAGTTTGTATAAAATGACTTGCAATTCTTTGTGTAATATTACCCATTCAGGAGAAAAAACCTATCATAAATATTTTCATTATGCTTCTTACACCTAATAAAAGATGGTATCTATGTTATTGTTTCAAAAATGACTCTTTTGTTCTCTACTGAGAGTGGGGAATTGTGGAAGTCCCCAAAGCCTCCTCTTCTCAGGCACCACCTCAGAGTACCTGAGTATGCTGGCTGAAATTTGACATGGAGCATGACAACTACAGCTTGTGTTATTCTTCAGTCCTGTTGCTGCCTGTGTCCCAAGGCCTTGTTCACAAGCACATGAGAATAGCAGACACTTATGGACTGCTCTGTTTGCTTATGGGCTTTTGGTGCTGAGTGCCTACACACATGATTCTGTGCCATTATGTGCTACAGCTCATTTTGGCACAGACATTAAATGCACTTGTGTTCACTGAATGGGAAACCAGCATGGTCCTGCTCAGTGCTTTTGCTCCAACAGATGTGGCAATCCCCTGAGGAAGTTAAAGAGAACTTAAGCAACCACGGTTTGCACTTACAGTTTCTTTTGCATTAGCTGGACACTGACAAAACACCTGGAGGAGGGGAAAGGTGCACAAAACAAGGTTTAGGAGTGTGACTCCAACCTTGATGAGACAGCAGAGCATAATTAAAACACAAGGAAAATCAACAGTGATCATCCCCCTTCCTCTCTTCTTCCTTGCTGATCTTGGCAATTT